>NW_024080903.1:880043-961099 GCF_003009895.1 Hyaena hyaena | reverse complement strand
CGCTCTCACGGCCGCGCTCTCAGGGCCGCGCTCTCACGGCCGCGCTCTCAGGGCCGCGCTCTCACGGCCGCGCTCTCAGGGCCGTGGTATCCAGGAGGCCACACTCTTTTTCTCTCATCCCCACTGCCAAATCTGCTCCCACTGGTGCCTCGCCCATGCAGGGGGGGCTGAGTCCCAGCAACGTCCCAGCAACGCCCCAGCACCCTGTCTTCAGGGGGCTCCAAGGGTGCTGAGCTCCTACAATAAGAAGGGCCCCTCCTCACCCCTGCCCCTCCTCACCTCTGCCCCTCCTCACCCCTACCCCTCCTCACCCCTGCCCCTCCTGGGCTGAGTCCCAGCAACGTCCCAGCAACGCCCCAGCACCCTGTCTTCAGGGGGCTCCAAGGGTGCCGACCTCCCACAATCACCCCTGCCCCTCCTCACCCCTGCCCCTCCTCACCTCTGCACCCCTGCCCCTCCTTACCTCTGCCCCTCCTTACCTCTGCCCCTCCCCACCCCTGCCCCTCCTCACCTCTGCACTGCACACGCGGCACGGTGAGGAGAGTCTGACCTTGGATCTGACATCTGAGCACCCACGTTCCTGAGATCGGCTTAGGCTCAGTGTGGTGGTTAAGAACTGGCCTGAAGCCGTGTTCTGGCCTGACCTCTCAGCGAGTTCGCCGACCGTGGCAGGTTAATGACCCTGCTCTGTGGTTTCTTATTTCTAATGGGGTTGAAAAGAGCAACGGCCCCTGGGGGTGTTGGGGGATGAAGTGGGGGGCCGGTGCTGCTCCACGCAGGTGTGTGTGGTCGTGTCTCTGCTCACGCTTATTGTAAAGTGCTACCCAGGGCCTCTCCGGGGACCGGCCCGCACCTGCGGGGGTTCAGCCAGGGCCCCGCTCGGCAGGGAGAGGCAGCATCGCCCGCCATAACCCACTACTCCTTCCAGTGTCTGAAACAAGCAACCACGTAAGTGGGTGACTGTGCTTCTCCAATAGAAAAGGTGAGAAAGGAAGAGCCGCCCCGTGTGGCGGCGCCTGCTCGGCCTGGGGCATCCCGCGTGGTGCGCAGCCGCTTCAGGGACTTGTGCAAGACAAGGAGGGCCCGTCAGGGGCGTCGGCCAAGCAAAGGGAGAGGCCTGCGGGGCTGCTGGGTGTTAGGGGTCAGTGAGGACACAGGGAAAGACGCGCACCGGCGTCTCCTCAGTGGCTGCCACGGCCCAGGCAGCGGCTCCTTCATGGCCACGTCCTGGGGAGCGCAGCCGGAAGGGGTCCCTGGACGCGGCCCAGACGCTGGTCCTCTCCCTGCTGGGCAGCCTGCTTGTGGGCCCGGGGGCTGCGGAGCCGGAGTGGACACAGCAGAGCCCTGGCAGGAAGCCTCCGGACAGGCCTGGGGGGCACAGACCAGAGAGCCCAGCCAGCGCGGGGGACCCGAGGCCTCTACTGCCCCTCCGAGGCTGGTCCTGTGCACGGAGCGTGGCTCCCCGGGGTGCCTACAGGAGGGAAGCCCTTGTGATGCCCCGGGGTGGGGCCTGGAGGGGCAGGTGGGAATCTGGCCAGGCCTCACTCCTCAAGGCCAGGATCACAAACAACTGAAGGTCATGGGCCACAGCTGGGCTGATGGTCTGACAGCTGGATGCACTCCCGGCTTCCTGGTGGCCAGTGGCTGGGGTGGGCCTGGCTTGAAGGAGAGGGGCCTCCGTGTAGTTGCCATCAGGGTCCCTCTTTGAACCACGTCTCTGGAAGGAGTGTTACAACGTGGGGCCATTGGTCACGCTGTGGCTCCCACGCTGTGGCTCCCACGCTGTGACTGCTACAGCCACGTGTGCAGGGCATTGGCAGCTCCTCCCCGCCCCATCCCTCCCGAGAGCTGAAAGCAGGGATGGGGTGAGCCAGCAAGGCCTGGGGATGCTGGTGACGGGACACAGAGGGGTCAGGCCCTCAGAGAGAGCTGTGGGTTCCCCAGCCGGGCCTCACGCACAGACCCCTGTCCACACCCACGGGAGCCACGCCCACCCTCTGCAGCTTTCCCCCAGGGGCCCCAGCACGTCGGGGCATGTCCACAGCCTCGTGTGAAGTCCCTGGGAAGCAGCAGTCTGGAAACCCCAGTGCTCACTGGGCGTCCCCGTGGACCAGGAGACGCCAAGGGCAGCGTGGCCTGCGTGAGCTAGTGGTCAGAGTCGGTGGTCTTGCCACCGGCCCCCTGAGGCGTGGCTCCACGGGCTGTCCCCCAGGCGCTGTCCTGGGGACTCAGGAGGAGCCCTTGAGGACATTTGCAGGAGGAGGTGGCTGGGGATGGAGAAACGCAAGCGTGTTGTCCGCTGGGCCGCGGGGGCTCAGGAGGCTGGCGGGTGCCCAGGTGGTTGATTGTTCCTCATCTTCCTCATCTTCTTAGTCAGGCGTCTTCCACCGTTTCTCCAGGTACTGGTGGGTCAAGTGCTGGGCTGGAAAGGGGCAAAAATTTACTGTGCTCTGTTCCTCTCCTTCCGCTGGAATTCGAACGCGGGACTCAGGAAAGTCACAACCTTGCCTTGCAAGTTGCTGGATTGAACCCCTTTCCTCCCCGTGTGAGAGCCTAATGGTGCGAGTTTAGTCATTCATCCTGAGCGTCCCTAAATATCAGCTGGTCAACCTGGAAAGCAGCTACGCTTCTCTTTTATGTAGCCCGGGTTATGTCGGATATGAAATGTCTTGATCGCAGTTGAAAATATGACATTTAAGACTCTATGTAACACGTTACTCTTTTTTTTTTAAATATTTTTATTTATTTTTAGGAGAGAGAGAGAGACAGCGTGAGCAGGGGAGGGTCAGGGAGAGAGGGAGTCACAGACTCTGAAACAGGCTCCAGGCTCTGAGCTGGCAGTCAGCACAGAGCCCGACGCGGGGCTCGAACCCACGAACCGCGAGATCATGACCTAAGCGAAAGTCAGACGCTTAACCGACTAAGCCACCCAGGCGCCCCGTAACACGTTACTCTTATTTACAGACTTCAGGTACTTGAGTGAGTGGCACAAATCTACCGAATTCACTTAGTGGACAGGTGGCTTCATCTCCTTAAACTCACAGACAGCTGTGGAGGGGCCCCGTGGCCACAGGCCCCTGATCACCCCCTGAGCCCCCAAACATGGGTCCTTTCTGCTGCTTTCAACTTCTACTTGAAATAGTTCCTTCTCGATGAGTTTTTCCCTGAATACGTAACGCATGACTTTAGATAAATATTTCGTTGATGGTCAAGCTTTCAGTTTGTCTGTTACACAGGGAAGGTGGCACAGAGACAGAGAAGTTCAACTTTCCATGACTACGAGGGCGCAGGGGAGCAAGCGGGCAGGGGGGAAGCGGGCAAGGGAGGGCACGGGCGGCTGTGAGCTGGGGCTGAGTCCCCTGGTCCCGGCCTGCAGGGTCCAGGGTCTCAGGTTTGACTGTATCTGAGAAGACAACCTGTCATTGCCGGACTTGCCCAGATCCAGGACCATTCCTTTGGAACTGTTTTTATTAGTTCTTTTTTAAATTAAATTAAATTTAATATAATACAATTTAATTTAATTTTAGATTTTAAAAAATATGTTTATTTTTGAGAGGGAGAGAGACAGAGTGTGAGCGGGGGAGGGGCAGACAGAGGAGACACAGAATCTGAAGCGTCTCCAGGCTCCGAGCTGTCAGCACAGAGCCCGACACGGAGCTTGAACCCATGGACCGTGAGATCGTGACCTGAGCTCAAGTCAGACGCCCAACCAACCGAGTCCCCAGGTGCCCTTGAGATTCTTTCTTTAAACCAAAGGGAGGACCCACATCTGACCCAAAACATGTTTTTAGGGGTTTTGTGTCTAATTGGCAAGTTGTTACAGAAAAGAACCTTCTTGTTTATCTGACGCTGTCCATGTAGACGACTGGGGAAAGGAGCCCATTTCAGAGGAAGATGGGAAATGTGCAAGACCACGCGATGGGAGTGTGGGAGACCACGTGCGTGTGAGGCTCCTGCACAGACTCTGAGGTTCCCCTCTGCCCAGAACTCCACCCACCTCTGCACCTCTTCCCATCTGGCTGCACTTGACCCGGACCAAGCCACGTCCTGACGGCAGAGGAGGTCTATGGAAAGACACGGTACCTATCTTCAGCTGGGTCCTGACACCAGCTGGGCGCCGAGCTGGGTCAGCAAGGTCTGCACAGCAGTGCCGGGCACACGGAGCTCCCAAGACGCCCGTGCCCAGTCACTGAGGCCAGAGTACCCGTGTCTCCTCCAGCCCCGTGCCCCGCCGCCCATTCAGCAGGTGCTCACGCACAGCCCGCAGTGGGACGGTCTCCCCTGGGCTTGGTGCGCGATGCTCACAGCAGGGACCAGGACAACCCACTGGCTACGGAGGGTCCCGTCCTGGGCCTCTGACCTGGTCCCCAGGGCAACAGGCACCTGTAGCCAGTGCGGTGTGCAGGCAGACTGTCTACCTGAGTGTGACTCGGGGGACACACACATCTTCCCGCCCCTTTGGCTTCGCCCCTCAAAGCTCAGAGCCCTGGCTCCCAAACCCAGGCAAACCCAGAACCTGGATTCTCCTTCCTGGGGCCACATCCCGGGACCTGCCCTGGGGAGCTGGCTGGAACCTTGGGTGCTGCCCCCAGCCCCCCCTTGGGGCCTGCCCTGCTGGGCATTGTCCAAGACGGAAGTCACGGAAATCGTGTGGCCTGGTCCTCCCTCCCGTTTCCTCTCCTGCCTCATTTTGAGGAACAGTAAACGTTCACACTTGGAGCAGGAATTAGGATGCGAGAGGTGACATTACTTTTATTTTAGCTGCAAGGTTAATGTGGAATTATGGTTGTGATTAATCTACATAGTTGGGTGAAGATCCCAATGGACGGAAGTTTAGAAGCAAAGATAATAGTGATTCCTTATCGGAGAGTTTTGGCAACGGAAGATTCTCGCATGAAAGGCTTGTGAAGATGATTGCCATTAAAATATAATCTATATTAGGAATTAATGACATAATATGTAATTTGGAGCAGCTAGTTAATTCGGTGGAATCATTTTGTCAGAATTTGAAGGGAAATAATGCTTTAAATCTTTTTAAACGATCAAAACACTTTAAAATATTTGAGAAACACCCAGCTGTGTGGAGATTGCGGTAAGAAATGAGGCTCTCCGGTCGCCCCCGCCCCCGTCACCACGCGCGGCAGCGTCCCCGTCCCGGGAGCTGTGGGAAGTGAGTTATGTGGCTGTCGCTGTGGGGCAGCAGGCTGGCGTCGTCAGCCCCGAAAGGTCAAATGTGCTTCTCGCTGTGGTCACCACGCCAGCCTCAGACACACGGACACTTATGACCGAATCCCTGCCTGTTACAACCTCAGGTGTATCCAGATGTTGTTAGAATGTCTGGTAGTAGGGTTTCTGCCGGGCCCTACGCCAAGGCAACCATTCTCTAGGCCAGTGGTGTGTGCAAATGATCACTTACCGGAAGGACCCGTGGTACAGGCCAGTCACCCGCTGCTTCGTTGAGGGAGCCGCCCGCCGCTGGGAGCAGAGAGGGCTGTGCGGTGGCCCGTCCCCCCACCCCTCCCCATGTGCCCCGCCACACACCCCACATGCCCCCTTCATCCCCCCAAGGTCTCCCCATCTCCCCTAGCACCCCTCGTGTCCCTTCCCCACCCCCTCGTCCCCCACCCCCTTCGTTCTCTGCCCACAACACGTGCCTCTGCCCAGGCCGACCCTGGCCCCTCACAGGCGCCCCCCCCCCGCCGGAGGCCATGCCATGCTCTATTGGTTATGATGTGGGTTGTTTATCCCGATATCACGTTTCCGTGGGGAGTCAGCTGGCTGCCCTGCAAATGAGGAACAGATACGGTGCCTGTTTCTGCAAAGAGCAGGAGAAGTGAGTCTTTGGATCGGCTTTACTTTCCCCTTCAGCTTGTAAACGGCTCCTAAGGTCGTAAACTGCATTCTAAGCCTCTGTTATTGGTTAATGAGCGCTGCGTGGTCAACAGAAAGTTTCGTTTGTGTCTCACTCAACTTATAAACAAATCCCGCTCTGAGAACGTTTTCTAACACGTGGATGGCAGGTATCTGAGAGGTTCCTAGGGGCTCTGGACGGGGGCACCTGCAGGGCCCCACGTCAGCGTCAAATCTGCGCGACAGTCACAGGTCCCCGTGGGGCTCTGCTGCATGAGTCCTGGGTGCAGAGGACTCTGCTGCGCCGGCACTGCCCGCCCTCATCAGCCGCCGCGCTCTGACCCGCCGCTCCGCACCTGTACGTCTTCCTCTGGGGGCCACGCAGCGTCTGCGGACCGTGCAGCGGGTTTCGAAGCTTGTCTCACGTTTGATCACAACTGGGAGAAGATACAAATAGAGCTCTGTGACTTTGTGCTCACAGCTCTTGGGCCGACAGCGAGAACTGGAGGGACAGAGCGTAGATCCCCGGACTCGGGGGTGCCCTCCTCGTCCACACTTGTGTTCTCGACCGGCTGCCGTCCTCCAGTCACGCGGCTTCAGACCGCATCCTGGTGTCTCCCTGCACCGGGGCCTCCCATGTTTGGGACACGGTCCCTCTCCAGAGGCTGGACCGACACGCAGCACACAAAGGTGGCCGTCCACACACTGCAACTTAATGCGGCCTTAATTACTCACAAACCCAAATCTCTCTCTCATTAGCTGCCAAGTTATCAAATTTCACTGCTGTAGGTAAAGTCGTTCCTCCAGGAGATCCTATTTAAAAACATGACTACTAATTAGGAGGAGTGATAAATTAACCCACTGGTATCTATTATGACATTAGCTTGAAATAGCCCTGAGATAATGAGATGTTGCAGCACGGGCTGGCTACAGCTTTATGATGATTATGATAGAATATAAAAGTTTGTGTCCATTGTCTTCCTGAGATTAAGAAATACAATGTGTCATTTAGAAATTGGCTGTCATAGAATAGCAGAGACCCAGAATCACCACGGATGAAGTAAATTAAGGATTCGTTTTTCTGCGGATAAGCAGTTCAAGGCTGGTGTGGTGGGTCCATGGCACCACGGGATCCATTTATCCTGTTCTGTCGTCCTTAACACAGGCCTGCATTCCACCCTCTGAGTTGCCTCCTGTCCACAAGATGGTTGCGGATTTCTGGCCATCACTTTAATATCCCAGTTCAGAAGAGAAAGATTTAGAGAAAAGCAGAAGAGGAACGAGCCCCAGTCGAGTAAATGCTTTTTTGAGAAATGCTACAAATGACTGAAAATTACATCTTACTGGAAAGTCCTACCTAGGTGCAGGAGAGGCTAGAAATAAAATGCCAGGCCGGGCGTATTGCCACGCCAAATAGAATCAGGAAGGAGAGAGGAGGTGGATGTTGGCTGAGCCACGAACGTTTTCTGCCACAACAGGCAAGCGCGAATTAGGCAGAGTTCGCAAATGCTTCCGACCGGGGCGCCACCACGGGGAGCAGGCACTGAGCGGAGTGTTCCTGGACCAGCACAGAGGCTCCGCTTGGACTGCGCGCGACAAGTGTCCGCCTGCCGCTGGGAGAGTCTGGAACTAATCCGACCCTCCCGCAGCCCAGGGGCTCCGTCCCGGTGACGTGTGCTGCCGCTGTAGTTTACGAATTCACCGGCGAGACGCACGGTCGACAGAGAGAAGCGAGGGGAAGAGCCTGTTGTGTGGTTGCTGGGGCCTGGCCAGCCCCCCCCCCCCCCCCCCCCCCCCCCCGTGGCCCGGTTACTTTCTCTGCCCACCAGACGCGATCAGCAAGGGGACCTGCGATGACGTGACCCAGAAGCTCGGCAGTGCTCACCATGTGGAAACGATGCTGGGAGGCCCCGCACTGGTTCGTTTTTCCTCTGGAACGAATAATGCTTAATTGACATTGGTTCTTTCAGTAGGAATCTGAATGCTTTTGCCTGTCTACACCGCAGAGCTCAGCTCACTGCCCTTCTCACCTGTCCACATTGCAGAGCTCAGCTCACTGCCTCTCTCCTGTGTCTACACTGCAAAGTGTGCCTCACTAGCCAGCAGCACTTGCACTCAGACAAGGTGTGCTAGGGCAGGGCAGCGACCTTGACCTATAAAGGAGCTCTGGGTGGTGTGCAAGCCTGTAGCACCATGGGGGTCACTCTTCACGTTTCCTGAACAAACAAGAAAGCAGTGATGAAGAGGAAGCAGGCAGTGTGGACAAATGACCATGAGAGACAAATGTCAAAGCCTGAGGTGCAGGGACAGGTGAGGCTTTGTCTGGAGCTTGAAGGGGTGAGTGCGGGGCAGGGGGCCGGGGGCTTGGAGGGGCGAGCAGGGCAGCGGCTGGGGGCTTGGGTGAATGTGGCCGGGGGCCGGGGTTCACGGGGAGGACGTGTGCAGCCCTGGGCACTGCGTCCTTCCCCGTGCAGCCCGCAGCTGGCTGTGCAGTCAGGAAAGGCCCCTTGGTGGGCACGCTCGGCGTCTGGCAGGGCTGGGAAGGTGTGGTCCTGGGGTTGTGAGTTTAGCCACGGTCCACGTTAGAGCAGGCGCCCACGGCTTAGCCACGGTCCACGTTAGAGCAGGCGCCCACACTCACTGGCCAAGACCATTCCAGTGACCCAACCGTGGGCCCCGGGCTCAGGGACCGGAATCCTGATTTCCAAAACGTGGGTTTCCCCCTGCGCCCCCAGCTAAGCAAACTTTGGTTCTCCTTCCTTGTCAATATATCATGCTTTTATAGCACATTCCATGATTAAAGAGAGAGAGACAGAAACATCCAGAGCAAGAGCCCTCTGTGTGGTCTCATAAAATATTAATGGATTCAGAAAGGAAATGGGAAATCAAAATACTGCGGCGTGCTCGGGCCGGTGGGGCCTGCGTTCCCCGTGGGATCCGGTTTCAGTGCGGGCTGGCTCAGAGGCAGAGGGGCTCCGGGCGCCGGTCGTTACCCAGCGGACGGGTGTGTCGTGGTGGACGGTCAGCGGGGAAGGTCGCCGGGAGTCACGGCTATTCCGGAAAACACTCCGTGTCGCCCGCTCTGTGCTTTTCTGGTGGAGACACCATGCAGGGTGGGCGGGTCCCTGACAGGCAGCTCAGGATGAAGTGGGGGGCGCGGGCTCGGGGGCAGGTGACTGCAGCGCCCAGGTGGCCGGGGCTTGCGCTGGGGCCCGTCGGTCCGGCCCCTCCGCTTTCCCTCTGTTCTCTCTGCAGCTGTGCGTCAGGCGCGGGTGTGGGGTGGGGACGGGGGGGGCTTGCGGGGGGAAGGGCACTCCATTCCTTACGGACCAAACGCCCTTCCTCCAGATCCGCTTTTGGCTCCTGTCTGCGGTGGAGCGTGTGGGGCAGGCCGCCTCTCTCCGTGAGGGTGGCCCGCCCGCTGCTCCGGGGCCCGACGGCGCTCTCTGAGACCTTGCCCCTAACAAGCCCACGTCTGGGCTGCATCTCTGACACTCAGCAGAGACGGACAACGTGTAAGAGGAGCCCAAAGTGATTTTCTTTAAGATCCTGAAATAGTGGTGTGGACCTCAGGGCAGTGAGGAGACGCTAACTGAACACACGGGCGAGTTGACCCCCGGCAAAGTCCCGCGCCCTGGGATCTGGACGGCATTCGGGAGGAAGGAAGACCGACACTTTAAGTGAAACATTTGTGGGCAAAGTGGCCGTCGAAAGTGGTTACTGGGCCTCCCGCAAGAGAGCAAGTCGCAGACTGGACTCTTACATTTCGTGGCAAGGCCGGGCTCTGTCGATTGCGCGACCGCGGCGGCCCTTCTGCGGCCATTTGTAGCGAGGCGGGTGATGCGAGATTGGTGGCTTAAATACTTCATCAATCAATGCCTCGCCCGCATGCCGCCCGGTGATCGCTGGGAAAGTCAAGCCATCCATCTTACCCCTCACCCTGCTCTCCGCGGTCTTCAGGTGTTTCCAGTTTTCTCTGCTGTTTGCTCACTTCGTCCACTGCCGGGCAGCCAGGCAGCGGCGCCCGTGGAGGGCACGGTGCGGTCCCCGCCAGCCAGGCGCCCCCGCAGTCCCCGATGTGTCAGCGCCCGGGGCTGGGAGGGGGCATGCTCCCGTCGCAGGCAGCCCCCTCGCCCCCAGAAGCGCTTACGCGGCTGTGAGAGGCGCCTTTCGTAGGGACAGAGTTGGGCCACAGTGTAAGAGGGTCGGGACAGGAGGGTGAGGGACTCTGAGACCATTCCGTGCTTTGTGGACCAGGAGCTGTCACTTTGCAGCAGGGAGGGGCCGGCGTGGTCAGAGGCCGAGGCCTGAAGGCCGGGCGGGGGAGCGGTCCTCATGCCCCCAGGGGCTCCCTGGGGTCTCCGGCCACCGGCCCCCAGAGCCCGCACTGGCCTGGGGGCATCTCAGATGCAGGCCTTCGAGGGGAAACAGGGAGCAAGCCCTGAATTGAGCCGGAAAAAGAAATAATTCATGATTTCAAGAAATAATTGATGACTTTAAAGAATCCTTACTGCTCCACAGAGCTTTTCTCTGAAATGTTGCAAGTACTTAACCCCAAGTGGGGTGTTCCTGCAGCTGCCCCGCCCGGGGCTGCCTGTGCGGACCTGGTACTTGTGACGCCGGCTGGGCCTGGCGGCCCCGGCACCTCCCTGCTCTGCCCTGTGCCCCGGGCTCCACGGGCCATTTCCGTGGGCTCTCCTGCCTCGCTGCGCTTTGCCCTGGTGTGGCCGGGCCCCGCGAGCACTGCAAGCACCTGTGGGGGGGGGCCGGGCCTGTGCAGGAGGTGGCCGCTCCGCTGCGACGGGACACGTGTGCCTCGTGGAAGGAGGCTGCGCCTTCTCCAGAAGGTTGAGAAACCTCGGGAGGGGGTGGGGGGCTGAGTCAGCATTTCTGTATTTGGAAAAGCGACGAGGCTGAAAAAAGTAATCTTTTACAGGTGTCTGAAGTCTGAGGACACCGTGGACATGGACGTGGACGTGGATGTGGGCCGCACACATGGGCGGAGAGAGCCGCGTCTGCTTCCCAAGCCCTATGGGGACAGGGGCCGCCCCACCCGGGGAAACGGAATGGTTCCTTCTTAGTCTAAAAGGAAGGCTGTCTCAGGACTTGGGTAAATGGAAGTTTGAGGGTTTTCAGCATCAGTCTGAGGAAAGAATGCCAAGAAGGGCTCCTGGTCGCTGACTGAGCCAAATGTCCCCATGGTGGGGAGACAGGTGTGTCCGTTTTATCAAAGCCACGCACCAGCCGCTTCCACTCAGAGTGGGCTGGTGAGCTGGGGGAGCCTGGGTTTGCGGGTGACAGTCCCAGCCGTGGACTGGGGGTCCCCTCACAGGGTGCGCCGTCACTGCTTCCTTCAATCGGCATTTACGGGGAGCCTCTAACTTCAGCTCCGGGGTCTGTGCTGCCCACAGGCACCACCCACAGTCCTCCGCGGAGCGCGGGGTCCGGGGGCTGGTGCAGAGACCGGGCTTTCTGCTGTGCGGGGGCCGGGAGGCAAAGCCCCGTCCACCCCCGGGAAGGGCCCGGCTCCAGGTGAGGGAGGAGCGGGTTGAAGGACGGGCAGCCTCTGCCGGGAAGGTGGGCAGAGAGTCTGAGACTCAGCCCCAGGGGCTGGGAAGGGCCTGCGGCTCGGCCCGCAAGGAGGGGTAGCCCACAAGGGAGCACTTGCAGGGGGCACCTGAGCCTGGGCGGCCCTGGGGGGGGTGCCGGGGGTGCAGAGCGGGGGAGGGGCGCATCCCACGCGCCAGGCGCTGGCTGCAGGGTGCCGCTCCCTCCCCGTCTCTCTGTTGGGTGCTGACCTTGCCCACGGCAGCCGGTGCCCAGAGAGGGCGGCAGAGCTCACGTCCTCGTCCGGAGAGGGGGAAGGGAGCGTGGCGGCTGGTCTAAAACACGAATAGAAACAAGGGAGAGAGAAAGTTCAAACAGACTAAGTTGCCTCGTACATACGAGCAGGAAATTTCCCGACACGGGGGACCTTCTGTACTTTGCTAGGAAAGAGCACACATTCCCTGTTTCATCACAGCCCTGGGCTCCTGGCCAACAAAATAGGGTCTAAGTAGATTTAGCCCCTGGGGTGCTGACCGCCTGCCCCATGCTCTTGGACCCTCCCACCCGGATTACTCTTCACCAACCACGGCCACAACAAACTGACCACGTGAGGGAAGAGGAGGAAGATGGGGAAACTGAGGCACACGTAGCCCAGTGACCTGCATGTGGCCTCAAGACCGTGGATGTCCCCGAGAGGCGTTGCTGTCCCCGGTGGCGCCCGCGTGTTGACACGCGCCCTGCCTCGGGGTGGACAGAGCCGTGGTTGCATGGGACCCCGGACACGGTCGCTGACACCCTGGGTGCTCTCGGGGAGAAAGGAGGTGGGGAGACGTTGCTGAGAGTCGGGGGCGGGTCGGTGCTGGAGAGGACGAATGTCACCTGCAGCTTTCGTGCCCCGAGGCCAGTAAAACTGACTTGGGACGGCGGAGCCACCGGGCGCTGTGGGGAGGTCACGAGGCGAGGCTGCCCCGATGCGGGCGCTTTCTTGGTGGGGTTTGGTGGGCGTGGAACCCCCCACACCCACGTCCCATAGGTATTGGTTTGCATTTGTAAGGCTCGCGCGCCCCTCCCTTTCTCTGCCCTTGGCCCCCAGGAGCCCCAGGAAGCCCGGCTCTGTGTGTGTTTGAGGACACGCGGCATATTCTTTGGCCCAGCCACCTGTTATCTGATGGGCAGCGTGCCCCACTCATTTAACTACACGTTTAAAGTGAAGTTGGATGCAATCACAGATGATGCAGAAACATTAATGAAACATATATATATATTTTATTTTGCAAACATTTATTTATAAGCATTCACATTTAGCAGCTTTTATGAAAGGGCTAATGCTCACTTTTATATAACAATAAAACTTACAAAACTCTCATCCTCTGTCTTGCAATCTGATAAGACCAGTATTTGCCTCTTCAGGGCTGGGTCTGTGATGGGAAGGTAACGGATTGTGGAAACTCCCTCCCGAAGTCGGGGGGAGAATCTGACAGTACTTCATGTTTACAAGGTTTACTTAAAGGGGCACCCACTTGACTGGCTCTGGGTATTATGGGTGTCATGGGTTGGTTTTGGAGAGAGCTCAGAAGGAGCAGGTGTTAGAGCAACGTTTTGGAGAAAAAAATGCACATATAAACCTTTCTTAGAAGAGCAGCAGGGGTCTGAACCCACCTCACCCCTTCCACGGTGATCCGGGAAACCCCTTAGATCTCCCGCTTCACTACTGTGCCCGGGGTCATCCGGATGCTCCAGAGAACAGACAAGTGGCTGCATGCTCAGATGTGTTGACCGCTAACCACCAGATGAGGTGATTCTATTTGGTCATGGCTGAAAATGTGGAATTTGCACTTGCCACAAACTCTGTCTCATTTTGCAAGAATGACTGATTTTTTTGGGCAAGTGAATTTGAAGAAAATAAAAAGCTGGTTTTGGAAAAATCTGTTAAGCTACATGGAGCTCAGTTGCCTGAACTATAAACTCATAAAGTTTTTTAAGCCAAAAATTCTATTCTTTCCATTCTATTCTATTCTTCTATTCTATTCTATTCTATTCTATTCTATTCTATTCTATTCTATTCTTTTGTTCTATTCATTTTTTCTCTTCTCTCCTATTCATGGCCAAGTGCTAAAACAAATATATTTTTATTACATGATTACATGAAGGTCTCACTTACTATTTCCATATCATATATAAAACTAAGTCCTTAATGCTTTAGTATTATACCAAAAATTATTGAAAAGTTTCACTAGGGTGCTCGTTCAATTCATACCAGACTTAGAAAGAAATCTCCAAGCTCTGCTCAGATGTTTACTAGTTAATAACTGGTAAGTAACACTCAGTGAGTTCAAAATGGTCAACTCACTTCCATGTGTGCATGGCCATATTGATATTTAGGGAGCAAGTGACATTTCCAAGTGGGGTCATTTTTCCTGCATTGATTTTAGCACAGTCCCACATCTATACTAGTTTACAATATGATGATGCTTAATACCGCACACGTTTGTTTAAAGTGCTACATGGCATTAATATTCACCACTTGGTTTGACCCTCACAGTCCTTGGAGACAGTGGGGACCAGGCATGTCTGTCCTATGGGCAGGAGACTAAAGCTCACACCACACACACAATGAGCCGGACAGACAAGCTGGACCCTCTTCATGCGGTGGGCTGTGTGTCAGACAACCAACACCCCCACTTCCAAATGGCCCTGATTCACTCAAAGGTGCAAAATGCAAACCCCTATGTGCTCTGGGAGGACACCAGATTGAAACCAGTCCCACCAAATGCCCACAGCCTTCTCAAAGGCGCTTGGTCTTCCCAGGCTCAGCTTCTCCGTTTTCCTTCTGGTTATTAGGGTACTGAGTGTGTTGTGGTCATGAAAGGCAAAATTGCCCTTTCTCAAGATGCCTTGGCCCAAACCTTAGGGTCTATTGGGAAAAGCACCCATGAAAATGCTTTACGTTCTATAAATACAAGATGGCAGCATCATCGTCAGGATCATTTAGTCTTCCTCAGCTCAGATTGGCACAGTCGAACCCATTCCAACAGGGAGGCCCTTTGGCTGAGCATGCATGGGGACTTGTTGCCCTGGCGGGGCGCTCCCAGGACACGTGGGGTCACCGTGGTTCCTTCCCAGGTGAGCCCAGATGTGGTAGGTCCCATGGCTCATAAGACACCCG
Organism: Hyaena hyaena; assembly: GCF_003009895.1. NCBI lineage: Eukaryota > Metazoa > Chordata > Mammalia > Carnivora > Hyaenidae > Hyaena > Hyaena hyaena. The sequence continues at coordinate 946,536 of NW_024080903.1, read as the reverse complement.
ACTAACATACATGTCACTTCAACTGCAGAGACAGTGTCAGGGTTACTGCCTCCGTGTTCACGAGTGTCTCATTCCCTTGTCCAGAGCTGCGTGGTTTTAAGTTTTTTTTTAATGTTTATTTATTTTTGAGAGAGAGAGAGACAGACAGACAGACCATGAGTGGGTGAGGGGCAGAGAGAGATGGAGACACAGAATCCGAAGCAGCTCCAGGCTCTGAGCTGTCAGCACAGACACTCACAGTTTGTGGGTTCGAGCCCACATTAGGCTCTGTCGTGAGTGTGTTCGAGGGGAGGCCCGAGGTGTCCAGGGGCCACGGATGGAGCCGGTGTACACAGTCAGAGCCCCCTGAGGACAGGACGGCCGATGGAGACCGCGGGCGAAGGACACAAAACCTGGTCTCTTGACAGCTGGTAGCCCTGAATGAGCGATGATTGGAGGTCACCTTGGGGCCCCGTGCGATGTTCGCTGTTTGCGCTGTTTTGATTCACGGTCCACATGACACGCTGAAGACATGGCTGTAGGTTTTCAAGATTCAGCTGCGTGCATCTTCCTGTCCATGTCGGTGGCATCATGCTTGTGCCCACGCTGGCCTTCGGGGGAGTATGTACACCGGGGAAAAGGGCAAACGCCACAGGTCAGGTTGTGCACACGTGTGTTTCCGGAGGGCTTGGCTTCAGGACGCCTTGGTAGAGTGGTCCCAAGGGCCCACGGGCCCTGGCCGGGGCTGGCCATCTGGCACTGCGGGTGCTCGTGTCCTGGAATACCGTTTCTTACACAGTGCGTGTCCCACGAGAAGTGGCTGCGGAGTGGGGCGGCCAGTAGGGGTGTGAGGTCTGTTGCTCATCAAACTGGGGTCTACACTGAGGGTGGTTAGGCTCATGCCTGATGAACAAATTCCGCTCCGGGAGTAGGGAAGCCCAGCGACCCCGTCAACTCTGATGCCTCACAGTTCCTGAGGCTCCAGGATTGATGACCTTGTTTCCCCTGCTTCTGTGCTAATTGAACATTTGGTTTGCTAACAGATTTCCCAGAATATTCCCTTTTCTTTTCAAAATATTATCCTATATCATGCTTTGGAAAAATAGCAACAAATGACAAAAAGTTGACATTTTGAAAAAATGAACACTTTTTGACATTGTTTGAGTTCATTGTTCCTTTGTTTTAACCAGTATTTAGAGCCAACAGTGTAACTGTTAATTTTAACAGTTAAATTTACAGTTTTAAACAGTTTTTATGATGCCCAGCTACATCAACATGACAGGTCCACTGTCGAAACAACTGTTTGAACCCTGCATTTATAGTCAAAAACGTCCTTTGTCACCAGTAACTTGACTCATTTAAACTGCTATTTATTGTCAAAAACTTTTTTCTTGTTAAATTATGGCGTGAGAACATAGCGGTTTCTGTAACTTTGAAAGTAAGTCACTCAAACTGTTTGGAATACATAGAAATACTGCATTTTAAACTGCTCCTTTTAAAAAGTGGGGAAATTGGGTAATATATTTACACTGGAAACTATTAAACTGATTTATAGTGGGAATGAATCTTTATTACACTCATAGTCTTGCCCCGACGCCGGGGCTCTGACCTGAAGCTCGGGGAACTTTCTCCTCCACTCTAGACTATTCCTGAAAAGTACATACTTTGTTTCTCTTATAGTTAAGTAGGTTTATCTTCAGAGAGGAACATCAATTATAAAAATTAGCATCATTGATAATGAATGTCAAAAATCAAACATCATTGTATCATTGGGAAAATGTTCACATTTAATTCCTAGTGATTATATGTCATTTGTTTATGCAAGAAATAGTTTGAAAATTTTTTTAAAAAGGTGCACTTTAAGTGTGTTCTAAAGGAAATTCAGGATGGTGGCATCTTTGATTATGTAACCAGTCATCACACATTTTTAAGACATGTGCCATAGATGTGCCCTTCCTGAGAACCTGTGTTTTATCTCTGCGATGCCTGTATCCGTTGTGCGAATATGTACAACTTTCTGTGACCCAGTTTCTTCTCTTCTCAGGGCCTTTAAAACTTTGAATTACTAAATAATTTTAATTCCTTTCTTTCCCTGCTTGTCAACTTGGTTATTCTGATTTTCCTAACCTGTATCTTTGTGGGAGACTCCGAACAATTATGTGATTTTAACAATGGAAAATGATGTCGTTAAATGTTATCGTAAGTTAGCATGTAACCCATCATCGAGCCCCCAACTCGCATTGTCTTTAGTGGCGAGATGAGGAAATACGTGTGCGCCTGATGCCAGGCCCCCTTGTGACCTCAGGGAGGGCCTGCCCACTGTGTTTGCACACATGTCCCCAGCCCCCGACAGCCCACTGCGCCCCATGTGGCTTTCCCGCTGGCTTTGTGCTCTGTGTACAGGGCTCTGCACTGGGGGCCCCAGGGCGCTGCGGCCGGCGGGGGGATGGACAGGTGGCTTGCTCAGCACCACCTCAGGACCCTTTGTTGGGCTCAGCAGACACGCATGAGACTGTGGGGTGGGGGGGTCTCTGCGGCCCGGGAGGGATGCACACTCACGGCAGAGGAAAGGACAAATGGACCAGCGATTGAGCAACAATGAAAGTGTCAAAAATTTTTATTGGGCAAAACGAGAGAAGCTTATCTAGGAAGATGTGGGCTTTTAGGAAAAGCTGCAGCTTTTGTTGCTGTTTGTGTGTTAGTGGAAAGTGAAGAACGAACCTCGGGCGCTTGGCGGTTCTGAGCGGACCTCGTGGGTGGTCGTAAGAACCCATGTGTGTTTACAGCACGCGGCTGGTCCTGACGCTTTCTGAACAGGACGTGGGGCTTGGAATGCACATTCTAGGATGTGTCCTCAGTTGGATCCAATTTCGCTTTATAAACAGAAAGCAAGCAACCCCATCGCCGCGTTCCTTCACGGTGAGGTGAGGCTGTGCTGTGCAGATGGGCACGGCACGGTTCCGCACGGTGGTGGCCGTCCCTTGGGCTGAGGCACAGGGCCACCTGTTTCCCCAGACGCCCTCGCGGGTGGGCGGTCGCTGGGCGGCACGGATGTGTCCCTGCACACCGCCTCCTCCCTCTCCCGATGCCCCCCGAGTCCCGGCGTCAGGGGTGCCCTCTGCCCCGCGCCGCCCCACTGTCTCTCCCGGCCCGCGTCCTCCAGGCTGCAGAGCTCTGCTCAGAGCATTAACCTGCATCGGCCCAGAATGTGGCTCGACGCGATTTCACTGAGGCGGCCTGGAGTAAACTGGGGTGACGGACACCACTCTGCTCCCTGCCCCCGTAACAGCGCGAAAGCCACGGCAGGACCGGGCTCATGTCGTCTCTGTTCTTACTTCCCTGCTAAACGCTAACACGCTAACCTCCAGCTACCTGCTGGTAGTCAGAGCACACGCTCACGTTTGGGGCAAGATCAGCCTTCTTCAGGAAAAACACGCCTGCTTTTTCCAACCCTTAGTTCCTCCTTTTCACCTGCCTCGCTCGACCGAGAGCCCTTTGTGCGTGTCCCGTCTGACGGAGGGGCTCTGTCACCTGCACTCAGCGTGGCTGTGCGCATCTGCCGATAAACTCCCACTCAGTTTGTGGATTGTGTTTGAAAAAGTAGTGGATCATTGTAAACTTTTACACGCAAGCTGAAACAAAGCAACTCACTGTTTCAATTTGCCCACCTGTTCAAATTACCCACCACAATGCAGTTGTCACTCAGACTTCCTTTCTCTACCTTTTGTGTCATTGTTCCGATTTAACAATAGATGCACGTTAATAAAACCCAATTAAAGACAAGGGTAAGCAGTTTGTAATGGTTCAGATGGAATATCTGCTCACAGGTAATTAGCATAACGCAGACGAGTGTTCCGTGAAGAATCAAGACTGCAGCTCCTCACCGTGCTGCGGGCCTCTGTGTCCCCACAGCTTCAGAGACGTCCACGGAGAGATTTACATACAGATTTTGCTCTGCGTTTGCATCGTGGTGCACGGAGTTTGCAGGCGTGCTTGCAGCTTCTCAACTACAAAACCCGCCACTCACTGGTTGTGTGAGCGAAGCGCGGCTCCCGCCTGCGTCTGCCTCCTGACTCGATCCGCATTCTTGGTCAAACACCTGGTTGGTGCCCAGCCAATTAGTCCGAACAATTGCATCGGTTGTGCTGTGTAGACGTAGCCCAAAGTTCAGCTGGAAGAACAGGCATTCAGAGTCTAGATAATCTCAAACAGACCCGTACACGCTGCTCCTTTGAGGAAATGCATCCCCCAAACACTTACAGAACTAATTGACCAATTAAAAAATATTCAGGAAGAGTGAGTGCTTGATCTAAAACTTTCTGACAAGGCTGCCTTGCGCTCTTTTGTTTAATAGGCTTCCAAACATATGTTCCGCACACATGGGCGAAGCCATCGGGGTCCCTGTACATGTTTTCCCTGCAGATGCTGGCTTGCACCCGGGCTCCAGCCGGCGAGGGGATGCCTGGCACGCTCACCCGCACACACGCGATCAGAACACCGGTGCTGCCGGATGCGTGGTACCCCGCGTTTCCACAGCCCGCAGGCGCCGTCTCCGCGGGGGTGGGGGGGTGAGAACACGGCACGCGGGGGCTCCGTGCGCACCCCCCGAGCCAGGGGCAGCGGCGCCCCGCGCGGGGGCCCATCTGCTTCGCGGATCTCAGCCGGTTGTCCGCGTCCTCCCCGCGCACTCAGGCCAGCGGGGCGCCTCCACCGCAGCCGGGAAACCCGCGACTGCGGAGTCGTGTCAGCACCTGGAGCCGCCGGCGGCCCGGTGCCTGGAGCCCAGCGCCCTCCGCAGGCCCCCCGGGCCGGAGCGGGGGCTGCCCTGGGCGCCCCGGGGTGGCGGCCGGCGTGGGCGTCGCGGCGGGAGGCGCTGGCCACGGCCCCGCACGCGGAGCCCGAGGGGCGCGGCCCGGGAGCCGGAAGAAGCTCTGGCAAAGCCGGGGGAGGGGTCGGGGGGGCTTCCAGGTCTCCGCACAGCCTGGAATTCGCTTGCGTTCCAGTGGCCGCCGCCGCACCTGAGCCTGGGCGCCAAGTCCTTCCGGGTGTGGCAGCGGCGCCGGGCCCGGGGCTGGCGGGGACCCGGAGCCCGGATCTCGGCCCTCGGCCCGGGCGCTCGCGGAGGCCCCGCTGCACGACCCCCAGGGGCTCCCGCGGGGTGGAGCGGCGGCGGGGGCGGGCGGCCTCTCGGAAGGTCCCGGGCGGGGGCGGCGGGGAGCGCAGCGCCACCCAGCGGATGAGCTCAACCTAGGGCGCCGGCCACGTGCCGCGCGGGGGCGGCGGGGAGAGGGCTTTCCCACGGCTGCTCCGGGCTCCTCCGCAGTCTGTCTTCAGCGCCCGCGACCGCAGCGCCTCCGCGGCGTTAGGAAAACAGGAGGCGCCGCCGCCCTCACTGGGCCTCCGGGGGCCACCCACCACCCACCACCCGGAGACCGAGCACAGCGGGGCTGCCTTCCCAGGATACCCCCCGGGACGGTCCTCGGATGCTCCCCTGCTGGCCGGCCGGGGCCACAGAGCAGAACCAGGGTCAGTGGGCGGCGGGCTCCCGCCTCCACGGCCACCGTGTCCCAGACTAAGTGATCCCCGGGGGCCCGGGGGCCTGGGGGCTGGAGGGTGGGGACCCAGGACGGATGCCCAAGGGGTTCCCGGCTGCCTCCTAATGAGGCTCTGTCTGAGGCTGGGTTGTGACGCGGCCACGTGGCAATCCGGCTTCTCTTCCTCCGCTGAGGATCGGCCTCCCCTGCTCGCTGCCTCCTGGAGTCCGAGCCTCTGACTTGTGCCGGGGTGTCCCTCCCTCTCCGAGTGGGGCAAGCCAGGCTCCGCTCACGAGTTGCTTCCAGACTTTTCTTAAAATCCCAGATGCTGTCCCTGTGGTTTGAAAGGCTGAGACCAAGGGCGTTCTGTGCTGTCCCCACACGCGACCCGAAGAACGGTCACCGCGGTAGAAGCCGCAGACCCTCCCCGCCTCCCCACGGCTGACCTCGTCGCCCTCTTCCTCAGGGGCTTCGACCATTCCTGCCCCAGCACTTCCGGGAGGTTCCGTGCCGATGATTTGCCTTGTTGGTGACGGTGCAGACATCACTTTTCAAGATTCGCTTAGGAACATTGTTGACCCAACCGTCCCACAGCCAACAGGTGTTCACCGAGAATGGGGACAGTCACTTTGGGTGACACGCCATTAATGAGACCCCAGCGCGCTGTCTGCACTCTACGAACTACCCCGAAGTGAAGGAAAACATCAGTTGTGGAAAAGGTTGCAGAGCCCAGGTGGGGTTACTGTCCCTCTGGGGCCTGAGGTTGGAGGTCGGGTCACACGGGGACTGTGTGGCATGTCTGCCCCCTCGGGCCTCACTCAGGTCACTTCTCCCCTCCTTCCCTGCAGGTTCTCTCTCAGCTAACTTCCGTGGCTTTCCGTGGCCCTTGACTCTGGGTGGTCTCTGAGAGCGTTCTTGGAGATGTGGACGTCAGGCCGTGGCCCTCCTTGTTCCCAGGGCTCTCAGCCTCCATGAGGTCATTGCTGGTCCTGCTGCTGGGGAATCTGCCCCCATCATTTCACTCCACTTTGGGTGCAGGACAAGCTGGGCCTCCTGATTCCCCACGGACTTGAGCAGAAAGGGTCCGTTTCTCTTAGATCCTTACACATACTGACTGGGGCTTGTGATCTGGACCCTACAGGGATCCAGCCTGGAGCCGGAGGCAGGCCACTGCCTGGGGCTGGACACACGGCCACACTCTGGGCAGACCACGTGGTAGGCAGGTTTGGGAGCCCTGCAGCCATGGGGAAGGGGGCACTGGGACCAGAGACTCGGGGCTTGGGAGGGGGTGTGTGGGGATCAGAGACTCGGGGCTGGGGGGCATTATAAATGGTGCAGACAGCAAGGTTTTGGGCTCCGGAACGGTATGAGATGCAGGGCCATGTGTGCCCAGGATGAGTGTGGGCTACATGACCAAGAACGTCCTCAGGAGGGAAGAGCCCTCCCATGGCCGAACCTTCCCAGGACTCCACGGTGGGGACCTGGCGGTGGCATGCTGTGACATGCTGTCACCAAGCATCCTCCTGCTTCCCATGGCCTGGGCAGGATGGGGTCTGTGCTGGTGCCTCGTGTGGTCTGGGGAGACTGATAAGACGTTCCCTGTGGGCAGCTTTGCCCACAAGGAAGGTCGTCCGTCTGTCCCAACACCTGCTCGCTGATGTGCTTGCCAACAGCTGAGGTTCCTCCAAAGGCCACCGGTACGTTGTGTCTCTGTGTGATCTTCTGGGTGGGAGCCTCTCCTTTCTCATATTTCTAGAGATTTCTACGCAGGTATGTGTCTGCATGGAGGGTTTATTGATGAAGAAGAAACAGTTCCCTTTACCTTCCAAGCAAGGCCACTGCAGCTTTGGTTTGTTGTGTGAAGACTATTGGGAAAATCCCAGCAATACGGGCTTGCTGGTTACAGGGATGGGGGGTGGACAGGTCGAATGGTGGTCCCAGGAAAACATGCATCCACATCCTAACCCCCAGAGCCCATGCGTCGAACCTTATATGGAAAAAGACGTGGTTAAGTCCCTTGTGAGGATGTGCTTAGCCTGGCTTGTCTGGTGGCCTTAAACACAACCTGTGTCATCCTATGAGATAAGCTCTCAGAGGGGAACAGAGACAGAAGAGAAGAGGCCACGTGACCATGGAGGCCAAGGGCCAGAAGAGGCAAAGAATGTGTTTGCTGGGGCCACCAGAAGCAGTGAGTGTGGTCCATACCTTGGGTCAGGCCTCTGGCCCCCAGACTGTAAGCCTCTAGATTCCTGCTGTTTTGAGCCATTTGGCATGTGGGAGCTTGTCACGGACACCCTAGGAAACTGAGGTGCCCACTTGCCGAAGGGGACAAGGGGACTGTGAGGTCCGTGTCCATCAGGATGCGTAGGGGAAAAGCGGCATCTTAAGTGTTGAGTCTGATAACGAAGTGAGGACGAGTTCAGCTGGCCTCAGCCCTGTGGGGTGCAAATGGCTCCTAAAGGAAGGAGAAGCTTGGCCTCCAGTGTCTTCTGTGTGGGACAGTGAGGAGGGGTGGCTTCCCTGTGAGCAAAGACCCCACAGGGCAACAGGGCCCCCCTGAGCCGCTCCAGCGTTGGCTGCTGGCCAATCGTTGGGGTTTGTCCCCACGGGGCCCATCTGGGGACCTGCTGACCTGGAAACAAGGAAGATGGCCTCCCCTGTGGAGGCCGCGGGAATTGACTTGCTGTGTCTCTGGGAGTCTCGGGACCCGGGAGTATCGGGCTGGTAGGTGAGAACTTGTCCTTGAGGACACGTGTCAGACTCCCAAATGTGACATGCTTGGGGCCAGAGCAGACCTGCTCCTGGGGGCCTGCACGAAGGGACGCCCATGTGGAAAAAGGTGCAGAGCCCTGAGCAGCCACGGATGGTAGAAGGTGGGATTCAAGCCAGGCTCCAACGCATACGTGATGTGGGCCCTGGAAGAGCCCCCTGGATTGTGTTCTACGGGAAGGCCCAGATGATGCCCATCCACCAAAGCCACCGAACCACCCAGAATGCTCCGTGGGAGGCAGACCTGAATGACTGAGATGTCCAGGGCGGCCGCCCTTGTAGTCTGGGGCTGGGCTACCTGATGCAGTGGGGCCATGGCTGCCGGAGGCGGGAGAGGCTGAGCGACCGTGCTCAGGGGCTGGGTGTCATGACCATCAGCAATGTCGGAGGGTGGCCAAGGGGCCTGACCTGCAGGGAGGCAGTGAGAGAACATGATGCCCCTGCAAGCAAAGGGAAGGGCATCCCGGGAGGTTGGGTCAGTGTCCACAATGCGAAGAGAGCAGGGCAAGTGAGGGGCCGTGAGTGGCCCCCTAATAGCTCCCTCGCCCAAATCCCAGCCTTAAGCCAGCAGTCAGATCCAGAACGTGGAGAGAAAGTGGGGAGACAGACCCTGCAGGGTGGGAACCTGGTGAGAACACGCAGGTCGGTGGGCCCTGGAGCAAGGCCATCGCGCCACCTGTAGCAGAGAATGACCTGCTTGCTCAGTGCCGTGCGCTGAGCCCTGAGGCACAAGTGACCTTGCATGTCCACCACCCCTACAAATAGGGGAAGGTCTGGACAGGCCAGCTGTGGTCTCCATGATGGGACTGCTGTTGAGCAGGATGAGGGGCTCTGGGAGCTCTGTGATCAGGACCACCCCCTAATGTCACCCCCATGTACAACTGCGTGGTTCACGGATGGGTCACCTGGTTGCAGCCCAAGTGTGTGTCACATGTCAGCATCTACCCAAAACCTTGCCCAGTGGGGAGCTCTGAGCAATAGACTGGATGGAATGGCCATTGTGACTGGTCAGCCTCAGACGCTGGCCACCCAGAGGTCATGTGCTGGTGCCCGGAGGGAGGGCCCAAGCAGGGCCCTGCTCTTAATGTCCTAAAATGCTCCCAGGGGCTTCCACATTCTAAGCATTAATTAATCAATTCAAGAGATATTTATTGCCAGTGCTTTGAGTCAATTGTGTTTTCAGTAAGTATGATTGAATGCACGAGTGAACCGGCACACTCTATGGAATCAGACAATGCAACAAAACATTAGATGAGGCAGCTCCTGGGGGACTTAGCTGTTTAAGTTCCTGGCTTCGGCTCAGGTCATGATCTTGCAACTCATGAGTTCCAGCCCCGTGTAGGGCTCTGTGCTGATGGTGCGCAGCCTGCTTGGGATTCTCTCTCCCCCTCTCTCTGTCCCTCCCCTGCTTGTGTTTCTTCTTTGTCTCAAAATAGATAAATAAACATTAAATAAGTAAGTAAGTAAATAAATAAATAGACTGGAACACCAATCATGGGCCATACCCACTTTTATGTTATGTTTAAAATGACTTTTTTTTTTTTAAAGATTTGCCCTTACTTTTGGGAAAGAGGATCCCACAACAGTAGACATGGAAGGCGAGTGAATGCTGCAAACTCTCTTAGCATCTCAGACTTGAGCACTGATGAAATCTCCCTTTCGCTCTTGGGAGGTGAGTCCCTGAGGGGGTGTGGAAACCAAGTCAGAGCCTGCTTCCCGCTCACGCAGTCCACTGAATCTTCTTAGGGGTTTATTTAGCTTCTGTGCCTAAAATAATAACAAGAAATGATGGTTCGGAATGAACTGTGTTTTCCCTGAGTGGAAAGTCCTGCACAGACCGGCCACTTTCGTTTGAGGGAAAGACCAGGCTATTTGTCTGTGAAGTCATGTGTCACAGAAAGCGCTGTTTTATGCAGTTTACTGTCGGAGAGAGTAATGGCGACAATCGTCTAGCGCATGTCATTGGAAACGCATTTGTGTGAGCCTGGGAGGCGGTCCCCAGGCTGGCTTGAAATCAGGTTTTGTTGGAGGAAAGAGGTAAGACACTGGCTACCGAGAGTGGACACACCAGCGTGTTTTATTTTAGTTTTCTGTCCTGGCCGTCTGCTGCCTGGACATGGGCCAACTTCAACAGATGTTGAATATTATCAGCACATTATTTTTGATTGAGGTGTAATCCATATGCATCAAACGGGCACTTGTCAGGTATACGACTGAGTGGTACTGAGTGAATTTGCAGGCTGGCGCCGGCACCGCCGCCAACGCCCGTCCACACCCATTACCCTCGGGAGACCTGGCGTCCTTCAGCATCTTCCCGTGGCCGGACTTACCGCTCACCTGTCACGTCCCAAAACCGTGCCGAACCTGCTTATCGCCTTCAGTAGCCTTGTGCCTCCAGCACAACGTGGAACACAGCCGTGAGGGTGGGCGCCCTGTCTTGTAGCTGATCTTTCACCATTAGGGATGGTTCTAGCTGTGGTCTGCTGTAGGCGCCTATTACTAAGCAGAGAAAACTTCCTCCTCTGTCTAGTTGGTTAAGTTTTTCATTTAATCGTGAGATGGTGTAAGGTTTGGCCAAATGCAAGTTTTTGTGTCTGCCGAGAGGGGCCTGTGTTGTTTGCTGTCTACCGTGACGGTGAGCTTCGTGGGTTGACGGTCCTACCTTGCACCATGCCGGTGCTGTCAGTGCTCCGTGCGGTGGGCGCCTCTTTGGTGATAGGCGATGACCTGGCTCGTGCAGTCCCCTCCTCTCTCTCCCCATCCGCAGGTTGGGTTCACACTGACTTGGGAAACGGGCTGTTGAGAAGTATTTGAACTTCTCCTTGAGGCCCTGGCTCTGTGTTTGTCTCTGTAGCTAATTCTTTATTCATAAATAGGCACACAGAGTAGCTGAAGACACTGACAGAGATCATGGCATTGGTCACAGTTGAGCGCTGATGCCAGCCTCTCGTTCCCCAAACTTCCGGTGTGTCAGTCACCCCTTCACGGCCCCATCGTGGGGACCAGCGGACTGAACGTCGAGGGCTTCCCGCATGTACATACAACTGCACAACTTTTGGCCCCCAAGCCAGGGCCCTGCCATGTCCACATGTTTGCTGTGACAGGAAACATGACCAGTGTCACCTGAAAAAGGAGATCAGTAAGCCTCGGATGGCGCTGCGTTTTGACCACTTCCGGGAGGAGTGCGGGGGACGGGCGGATGGCAGAGGAAGATCTTCCCAGACAGACTAGCTGCTCATCCGTCCTCGGACGACCTAGCCGCTCGTCGGCCCCAGATGGGGCCGTGGAGAGCGGACAGGCTGGCACACCGAGGGAGAACTGTGGTGAGAGCATATGTGGCCTCGGCCCCGGGGCCTCAGGCTGGTCTTGGCTTTGGTCTCACTGGGACCTCCCTCCCCACCTGATGGAGAGCCCGTGCCCCCAGCGGGGAGTTCAGTGTCCCTGAAACAAACCCTTTCTAGGCCTGAAGGGCTCTCTGTCAGGCACAGCCTGCTCTGTGGTGCGGTCCTGAGACACCACAAGCGATGGTGGCGGCAGCTCCGGGGCCGATGGCGGGTTTTCTGTCCCGCATCTCAGTCGCCACTCAGCGGTCTTCACCAGCAGGGGTATCAGGTTGGACCTCCCTGGGTGCCCGGGTGAGCTGGCACATTCGTAGGAGACGGTAAGAGGCCTTTTCCCTTTCCCACCTTTGGCCAGGGTCTGACCCAGCGGCTCTGAATGTGTGACATCCCCTGTCTCTGCTCTTGGGCTCATAATAACCCAGCCGCTTAGCAGTCTCTTTCTTTTTCTTTCTTTCTTTCTTTTTTTTTAATATTTTTATTTATTTCTAGGAGAGAGAGAGAGACAGTGTGAGCAGGGGAGGGTCAGAAAGAGAGGGAGACACAGACTCTGAAACAGGCTCCAGGCTCTGAGCTGTCTGTCAGCACAGAGCCCAACACGGGGCTCGAACCCACGAACCCTGAGATCATGACCTGAGTGAAGTCAGACGCTTAACCGACTGAGCCACCCAGGTGCCCCATAGCAGCCTCTTTCTTAAATTGGCCAGGAAGGCAGGCAAGCCTACAACCTGAACAATCAATTCCAAGCTGCCGAACACATTCAGGCTGGATGGGGTGTGACCCCTGAATGGAGTGTGAAATTGGGGGATGTCCTGCGCCCCCCACAGTGTGTGGGGGCGGCATTTCCTCTCCTACGAGGGGGCCGGGCTGGCGGTGCAGGGTTGGAGGAGGTTTGCACCATCAGTGCCAGGTGGCCGGCCCTGAGCAGGTCCCGGGGAGGCAGGCCAGGCCTCTGGCCCCACAGGCATGTGCAGGACATCCAGACACGGGGACTTTATGTACTTGTAAATGTGCGTTGTGTCTCTCGCAGGGTCTGATTTTAATTTGGGTAATATTCCCGTTAATAATAACATCTAATTACAACATCCATTAAAAGTTAGTAACATTAATTTAACAGGGAGAAAACCTAATAGAGTTCTCAGAGTGATATTGGCATTTTTCCATTAAATTAATGTTACAAACTTTTAACAGGATGTCTTAAATAGGCATCGTTAGTGTTGGGAATATTAAACAAATTAAATTCAGGCCTTATTGTGAGGTGGAGCCTATTTATGAATCCAGAGAAAGGTGTCTGCTGGGCTCGTTCATCCACTTAAAATATTCAGCAGGAAGCGTGTGAGGCTGTGTAGGTGCTGCAGTGTCTGAGCACTTCTGGAAAATTCCCTGGGGGAAGGGCTGCTCCTGGGCCTGGAGTCCGTGTCTTGGCACTTACACAGCAGGAAGCGCCTGGCTCGGTCACCAGGTCGGGTCACACCCTGAAACCCACCTCGTCCCTGAGTTTTGTGCCCCGGGCCTCCTGAGGTTCAGGGCCCCTCACAGCCCGGCCGCAGCTCCCTCTCTGGTCCCCGCGGGGCCATCTGCCTGCAGAGAGGGGTCCCTCGAGGCTGCTTGGAAACCGCAGGGCGGGACGCAGGTAGTATTGCTGGACCCGCCATGTGGAAAGTGGGTGCAGGGTGGGCCCTGGGGCGCAGCGGTGACCCCCCTTCGCCCCCCACAGATGGGAGGGCAACGCCTTCACGCAGGAGCAGGGGGCTGCTGACGCCTGGTCAACCCAAGCAGAGGGGTGGCAGTTTGATGCCTCTGCCACCGAGCTTTAGACACCGATTGTCTGACGTTTACAAAGCTCAGAGATTTGTGACTGACACACAATTTCTCGGAGACTGTCCTGTAAATGTATGCATTACCTACACACGCAACAGGACCCATCAGACTTCCACAGCAGTTCGGACAAGAGCCGCTGGCCACAGATGTGAGCCTGACGACTGGGGGAGCCAGCTGGCCCAGCCCGGGCTGGTTTCCAGAGTGCCCCGGCCTCCGTGGCCACTGCAGCTCCTGTCCGTGTTCCAGACGGGGCATGGGGGCCTCGGGGAGAAGTGGCGCACACCCCCCCCGTCTGTGTCTCAGCCCTCCTTCCGGAGCGCCTGTCCCTGCGTTCTCAGTTCTAGAAGGACAGCTGCGCCCACACGAGAGCTTTGCAGCTGCACATGTCTGGGCTTTGATGCCACTCCTCATGCTCAGGGGCTGGAAAAGTTTGAGCGCGCCCTTCACACGCCCAGAGCCTCAGTTTCCTCAGCTATAGCCTGAGGAAGATGGCACATACCTGGGAGCGTCCTGAGGAGCAGAGAGCAGGTGTGGCCTGAGAGTCACAAGAAAGGAAAGAAAGCTGGCAGCCGGTGGAGGATGGAGGTCAGAGCAGAGACCCGGGCCCTGTGCCTACTCCCTGGAAGGTGCTGGAAGGCGCTGGAAGGCGGTGCCCACGGCCTGTCCCAGACCCGCCCAGACTTGGCTGGGCACACAGGGAGGAAGGTGGCTCCCACACAGGTGCTGGCTCCTGGGCAGGACACTTGTGTGGCCAAGCCTGCTGAGCACAGGCTATGTGCACTTGGCTCTGGCCCCTCAGAGCCACGGATGGCTCCCCCCCACCCCAAACAAGCTTGCTCGTGTGCCTTCCAGCCGCAAAAGCCAGGCAGGTGCCCTCATTGCTAACGGGGTCGCAGTGGGCCCTGCGGCAACTGAAATGTGTTTTTATGGAAAACTCATCGTTATGTAGCATCTATATGGCCCTGGTAGATTTTCCAATTTGTTATTCGAGCCGTGTATGGAAGGAGGCTCATGTGCACAGTTGTGCAGGAAGCAGAGGAACAGGGAAGGCTGCGTGAGGGACGCCGTTTTCCAGGGCGGGACCGGGGAGCACAGGCGTCTGCTCCCAAGGCGCGTTGTTAGCGGATCCACGGCACCTGCTTGCAGTCGTCACCACGTCGGAGTTTCAGCAGGAAAGCACTGCTTCTTATTCAGAGTGCAAGGGGTCGTTGAGATGTTCGTGTCTTAGACTTTCTTTCTTGGAAAGTCCCGGCACCAGAAGATAGTTCTACACGACCGACCTAGTGTGTCTTCTCTGGAAAAGTAACAATGTGTGGCATCTTAATCATATTTGACTGAGCTCAGTGGAAGCCATTGAGGTAAAGAAATCCTGAATTCTTTCTAAAGCTGTGTGTTTGGCTGTTTGTAAGAACTATGACTTTATATATGTGTATAAGCATATGCACATGAAACAGACACAGAGATGCATTTTATATACGTTCATACTTTCACAACAAGGCACATGCTCGCTTGTATGTGTGCATACAGGAAGGTCCCGGCCAAGGGATCGGCGTGGGTTGCCTGGCAGAGTCCCCGGCGGGTCTGCGTCCGCTGGCTGTGTGGCTCTGGGAGCCCCCCCTCCCCCCACTGAAGCCTCTGCATCCATCCATATGGGTCATACACATACCTGGTATGATTATTCTAAGGATTAGAAATAATGTTGAAAGCACTTAGCTTGTGCCCGGCACAGAGATCTTGCTAAATATGGAAGCTATTATTTTTTCAAATATCAGCTTAAATGTAGAGAATGAATTGAATAGAGTCCTTAAGGTTTTTCTTAAATCAATGGTTTAATGAAATAGCGCATATTATTGCGACAGGAAAGGTGTGTAGTAATTCCTTTGCTATTCACATCACATGTTTCTGAGAGATGGGAACGGATATGGGACACGTGTCTCGAAGAAGGCTGGCCGCAGCTAATGTGGTGCACGGTGTCCCTGCCCTGCAGCGGAAGGTGATGGGATAAAACCCCTTTGTCTCACAAGCTCACACCGTAGGTCGGTACAGAAGAATCTCAGTTAAAAAGGAGATGTTGCCCCACACAAAGGGGTGAGTCTGGTGTAGGGACGACATATACAAGCTGATTTCAGATCCAGGGGAATTCAGGCAGGAACGGAAGACTTTGGTGGACTTAGCACTGAATTTGGATTTTGAGAACAGGTGTTCTCCCAACTAGGTGGCGAAGTAAGAGTACACACAGGACAAAATGCGAACCAGAGAGATGGCTGAAGCATCCGTTCGTAAACAGGTCGGGAGATCTGGACGTTACCTGCGCGGTGTGTGAAGCAGAACTGTCCCCGTCCGGACACCCGGGCCCCAGGCTGATTCTCACCCGCCCTTGTGGTGGGTCAGACAATCGATTGTGCTAAGCTACCGTTAATTAGTTTGATCTGCTTTAATAACGTTATTCAGAAGGGGCAGGGGGCTGGGTTAACTTTTTCTGTCTCAGAAATACACCCTCCAGCTATGGAGGCTGTCAGCCCTTGGCGGGGGGTTCTGTCCTGTTGAGGGCTCCTCTCCCCAGGAGCACCATGCTGGGGGGGAGTCCCGCCAGCTGGGACCAATCCCTGTACATCTTCACTCACGCAGTAAACGTGCTCCCTAAATAAACCACCCGGCTCGAGTCGGACAAATGGTGTCTAATGTAAATTAGGTGACCTAGAAATTAGAAAAAAACATTGGGAATTTGTCTCTTTCTAGAGTTACCCTCAGTCTTCTTCTGGAGCCAGAGACCCTGGCTCTTCTTCACGAAGCTCGTTGAAAAGAAAAAGTCTTTAGCCTCTAATCATTTAAAATTTAATGAGCACACATGTAGGGAGAAGAAACTTCAAGCTCATTCTGTCAAATGTGCTTTAATTTCCCATTTTTCTGTTATGCTAACTTATTCAGTGACTTTAGGTCTGTGGCCCCTAGGAGGTAAAAGTCGAGATGTGACGGTCGTGGACAAGCATCCGGAGCTCTGAGGCCACCTTGCAACCTGTCTTCCAAGGAGCCGGTGTGTGGCTCTGAAGCGTGGCACAGAAGGTGCGGGGCGCTGTGCTTCTGTGGACAGGAAGTGCTGAGTCGTACCTCCTGTCTTTCCTGGGTTTCAGTACACACCTGTGTACACCTGAGTCTCACGGGGCCACTTCTAAAAAGCCATACCTGCGTGTCCTCATCCACAGATGCAGCTCCGTTATCCCCAGAATAGACGTTCTTCAGATTTGTCTCCATACTCCACTCACGGCTTTGAGCCACTTCTGACACCTGCAGGAAAGGAGGGGATCTTGGTGACCTGGGGACACTTGGGGACACTTTATCAGATAAGTGGGGTCCGGACCCCTGGAGATGTGAGGGAAACACTAAGGCATGTCAGTAAATACATCACATTTCCAGGGTGGCTTTGAACAAGTGTCCAGCCCAGGGGCGTGAGTGTCCGTGTGTCCGCAGGTGAGGGATGGATGGGGACACAGGGTTAGGACGCCCAGGAGGCAGGTGGGACACTTCACTGCCGCAGAAGACAGCCCTCCGCTCCCTCGAGATTCCCGCTTGGATGCAATCTTCTTACGGATGCGAGAGATGGCTGCCTATTAAGACCAAACAAAGGGTGTAGGAAAAAATAACCAGCCTCAAAACAGCTCATTTGGAGGAATTTACACATAGCTGTAAATGAATTAAATTGTTAGATACTGAAGTGATGTATCTGGGCACGCCATTCACTGAAAATCAGCCTGAACCTCACATAAGTGCGGTTTCCAAAATGCAGTATTCAGTTTTTCCACATGTTTCATGCCTGGGCTTATCTTTCTGCCGATCCTGGAAAATCTCATTAAACAATTAGATGTTCTTTTAATTGGTACATCTTCTGACTTTACTCAAGCAATAAGTCTAATGAAGTCCTGAGCTGATGCTGGACCGAGGGAGGGGTCCACAAACTGTTCTGGAAAAGAGACACTGCAGGGGTTTCCAGGGTTGGGGGTGCCATGGGTGTGTCTCCGCTCGGGGGCCGGGGGCCTGCTCTGGGCCCATTTCCCCATCTTCCTTCCAGACCTGGCTGGGGGCGGGGTGGCGGCAAGAGCTCAGTGCGTTTTGATCGTCGGGCGTTCGTAGTGGTGGAACCAGATGCTCAATGCCAACCCATTGCTTGTTTGGGAGACTGTCTTCTTGGGAAATCCTCCTGTAAATGGCAGCATCTACCAAACGCCCCGAGGTCTACGAGTACGGGACCGGCTCAGAAGGAACTGGATTTGTGACCGTGCAGAACGCAGGCCGCAAAGAACCAGCCTCACTGAGTAACTAACTGGCACAGGGCAAGCTCTGCAGGAAAGGGATCCCATCGGCGTTGGAGGAATTAGGACGGGGTGTACTTTGTAGCCTCTTTGTGGAGAAGACACAAGATGAAATAGACTTGGCCTTTTTAAAGTCGAAAACATAAAGTATGTTCTAAATTTTTCATTCGAGCCTGTCTGAGTTTAACTTTCCCTTAAAATATATAGAAAATAATGACTGTTTACATATCTATCTGTACTTTTGAAATACAGTATTGGTGTTGGTGTTGGGATCTGGCTTTTCATATCTACCCCCTTGGTTAATATCAGCAACATGGTACACGAGGTCATTCTTGCTATAGCAGTGGCTGCTGGGGGACTTCTAGGAGGTGTGGGTTTATCTACAGGAAATCGGTTGTGCTTAGAATGTATTTCAAATGTACTTTTGTGTGAATCTTAACGTAGAACATGACACGCTGTGTCTCACAAATACGAAATTGTGGGATGAATTATATCCTGTATTTAAATTATGACACAAGGAAGATGGTAGCCAACCTCACGATTTAATATCCTTTAGGATGTAATGGTCTGCTTTGTTGAAGGGGTAGGAGTCAGGCAATCAGTGCAACATAAAACATAAATGAGCATTACGCTCAAACAGATACAAATATTTGTGCCTCTTATTCTGTAATCAGGTGCAGAGGAACTTGGATGTTGTTCTGTGGAGCTTGTCTGGTTTTAATTACGAGAGGACCAAATAGAATCATCATGCTAAAGTTAGAGAACAAAATCCCAATAAAATCTGCCAACCAGCCTGCTTATAACAAAATGATTGATTTTCCTTTAGAAAGGTAACACTATAGATTTTGGTAATATGACTTATTGATTATTTCTCTGACTGCTTTCAGGGCTATTGATAGGAAGAAGAAATACGCAATCCCGCATACCACGTGATTTCCTCCACTGTCCAGGACTTTGTGCACATCTGGTTTCTCTCAGCTCTGAAATTCTCATTAGTGAGGGTGTGCAGCGTGTAAATCCTGGTCTTCTAGGAAGTGAGTTAATTAGGGGCTGGTTTTACACTTTTCAGTGCAGTCTTTGCGCTTCTGTGATGGCCGTTAGAAATGGCCCCTTCCCCGCGCTGCCTTCTGGAGCCGTGTGGATGGCTGTCCTCTGAGCCGTGGCCTCAGCAAGGTCACCCAGAGCTCCCTGGTGTTGGGCGCTGGAGACAGGCATCTGGGAGCCCAGTAAATCAATCACAATTAGCACAGGGCTTGTTTCCTGCCTGTAAAGGCTCAGGAGGGAAAGGTCGGGGGGAAGAACCACCGGGCAATGTGCAGATAGACAAACCAGCAAGTGTGTGGCGTGGGTCCCCTGGCTGGACAATCAGATTTTGAGCTCATTATGGTCGACATTAACGTTTCTGGGAGGCCAGTGCCAATGTGGTTTTGGCAAGAAGGGTGGTTGGAGAGAAGTGTTTTTGGAATCCTGTAGGTGTGTGGGCGCTCTGTGGCTGAAGCTTGCTGTACATGACGGCTTGGAGAAAACAGCCGCGCAAAATGAAGTGCGGCACCGACAGATCCAAACCCTACTATGGCCTCATCGCTGGAGTCTGACTGTGTTCCTTTCTTCTTTTCTTCCCCCCGTGCAAACGAACTAGCACCATTTCCTCTGTTTTTCTTGCTTGTCTCCCCCCCCTGCCGTTCTGCCTTTGTAGTGCTGGCCCTGTGACACATGAGTCCTTTTCGCTAAATGGACCTAAATGGAACGCCCATCGTTCCTGGTCTGACTCCATGAACACAACCCGCCTGCACATGTCGGCGCACGGATCCTTCCTTCGGATTTCAGAATTGAGGTCATGCAGCCCAGCGGCCTGCTGCCATTTATCCGTTTGCAAATGTTAGGTTGGTCTTCTCTGCCAGACAAAGTCCAGGAAACGCTTAATACGGTCCCTTTATGTCTCTCCCTTGCGCGGTGGCGGGCTGTCTCCACAATACAGTCCCTTTATGTCTCTCCCGTGCGTGGTGGCGGGCTGTCTCCACATACTGGTTGTTTGACTGGTAACATGACTGCTTCCTGGAGTGCGACATTGATATAAAAACTTAATGAAGCTGAGATAAAGTCGTGCAAAGAAACCTGTGCCCGTGTGTCCACGTGTGCAAACCTTGCCTGCTGGCCATGGGGATAGCCAGATGAAGCTTTCAATGTGGACAGTGCAGGAATGAGGCGGTTTGTTTGTTGTCCTGGACGTAGCATGTGCTACGTGCAGCTGGGGAAAACAAATTCCAGAAAGGACTTTTCAGGGGCCTCAGGGTAGTGGAGGCAGTGGAGAGTGGCGATAGGTGGGCACGCCCCCCTGCGTCCTCCCCCCTCCCCCCAGAGAGAGTGCAGAATCTTGACCTCAACTTCCTTCTCTTCTCTCTCATCCCCTCTCTCTCCATCAGAGCAAATAGGCTTCATTTCCATTAAGAAATGTATTAACAAGAGTCAGGAAGAGAGCAGGGTCCCCAGTGACCATTTCTCTACACTGGAAAGACCCGGGATGTTGCAGAAACCGTCCCTAATCCCACACAGGCCACAGGACAGGTGCCAGCTCTCCACGGTTCAAGTGTTCCTTGAAATGCTAGGCTTATGCCCTAAAATTTAGCCTCAGGTGTTGGATCATGTACAACAAAAATGGCTTGCAGGTGTCAGAGAGAACATGTCAAGGAGAGAAAAGAAGGCCCGTGGTGAGGCCGACCTGTGGGTGATGGACGTGTTTGCTGCTTTGCTGTCTTCCAGCCCAGCTCACTAGCCAAACGGAAACGTGACTATTTGCTACAACTTCAAGAGGGACAGTAAGCAGGTGGGGTGGTACTAGAGTGCACTCCAGGGTCCTTCCCCGCTGTGCGTCTGCATGGCTGTGTGTGTATGTATGCACACATGCAAGTGTGTGTCCATGGAGATGCACAGTGGTGGTCTGTGTGCGTGTGTGTGTGCACGTGTATGCATGTGTGCGTGGCTGGGGTCTGCATGGCTGTGTGTGCACACATGCATGTGTGTGCACACATGCATGTGTGTGCCCACAGGGATGCACGGTGGTGGTGTGTGTGCACATGCATGTGTGTGCATGTGTGTGCACGTGTGTATGGCTGTGGTCTGCATGGCTCATGCATCTATGTTGTCCTCACCCCATGCCTCAGTGACATCCTGACAGCTTTAAAAGTGTCCGTGGAGGCAGCACTCACATTTGGAGGCTCACCCACTTGGCAGATGTAAGTTGTAGTTGGAGTGTCCTGGTGTGGATTTGCCTTAGTAGGGATTTGCAGTGGGGTTTCTTCTGTCCCCCAAGAAGAAGAGGAGCCTTTGCCAGTTTATAGAGTGCTATAAGGCCATGGCGAGCAGGCCCCTGCTGGGCTGGGCTGTGTCCAGGCACTGGCACGGAGGCAAGGGATGGCCGAGAAACTCCTCCAGACCCACTGGTCGGTGTGCCCTCCTGTGGTCACTGTCCAACAAGCATGTTCAGGAGGGGCCTGGAGAGCTCACGGAAGCTTGTCCCAGCATAGAAAGCCAGGGAGCAGGGCCTGGCCTGTGACTTGAGCCTGTGAGTGATGTGATAGTCACAGGCGTCCCCATGGCCTGGCCCTCCTGGTGACGGCCACGCAGCTCAGGGTGGACCCCGGCAGGGAGGGCGGAGAGTTCATGTCTGGGGAGCAGAGCCTCTAGCTCTGTCATGATGGCTCTTTCTAGCCCCTTGGGCACCTGTGTTCATTCTCCACAACCACTAAGTGAGTCAATCTGGCAGCGGATGAGGCCCTCAGAGGTGGTGCGACTCCCAGCCATGGCGTTCGTGAGTGGCGGGGTCAGTATTTGGAGCCAGCGCTACCTATCTGGTCTGTAACATATTTCACCAAAGCTCACAGTTGAAGGCAGGGCTCTCTGGAACCTTCTTTCTTCCTCACGCAATCCTCGACTTGCTTTCTTCTTTCTCTGTGCTTCTCATTCCCAAACTGGCCCCTCTGTCTGAGGGAACATGTGGGGGAACTTCCTCATCATTGGTACTGTCATTATCACCATCCTCACTATCATCATCACCATCATCATCACCACCACCACCATCATCATCATCATCACCATCATCATCATTGTCATCATCACCGTCATCATCATCACTGTCATCATCGTCATCACCATCATCATCATCATCATTGTCACTGTCATCATCATCACCATCATCATTATCATCACCATCATCATCATCGATATCACTGCCTCCTGTCCCTTTGGCAATAGACTACAGTGTCATGGACCAGAAGATGAACACATACTGTGCTTCTCAAAGGGCACTGCTATCATTTTAAAGAAATCTGATGGTCTGGGTTTTCTTTAATATTTCTAGTAGCCTGAATAACAGATGAGTGTCACCATCTCAGCGATGTCTTGGTCAGACTCCCCTGGGCTCACAGGCAGCATACCAGGGCTGGGGGTAACTGAGCCTTGCTCTGTACACTGGGTGGCGGCAGAGGATGCACCCATAAGCCCAGTCAGGATGCACTCTCTGGGGAAAGCAAGTCAGCAAGACTTCCTGTGAATCTGGGATGTGCTATAGTGTCTGCAAATCAACACATTTGAGCCTGTGACTGTTTTCACCAGAGGTTAGCGTGGCCAGGGCCCAAGGAGAGGCTGACGTGGAAGGCAGGTCTGAGGAGGGCCAGCACTGATGGCATGTGCTCACAGGAGTGCACTAAGTCCTCTAGTGCTGTGGGGGGAGCATTTGCTGGGCTCACATCCTACCCTCAGAATAAGATATTAGATGAGTCGTTTCTTGGAGATTTAGAGGAGAATTTTCTTAAAATCTCTTTTTATGTTTCCACTGCATAAGTTACAAAAGAACTATTCAGGGAGCTTCCATTAGTTTCTGCTTCAGCTTATTTGGGCTCAGGAAACCTCATGAATCCAAAGGCAACTCAATAAAGGCAAACAAAGCTTCCCACGTGAGTTCTGAGTGTCAGTTTTGGCTCATAGATGTAGATTAAGCCGGCTCTCACAAAGAAAGCCAATGGTCATGGGACCACATGAGCTTAAACCACTGAGTAGGTCAATGAAACCCACATGAATCCAAACTTTCTGCATTTTGCAAAGTGCTGCTAACATGCTCTTTGAAACCTACGTGGAGGATGGTACTGGGAGGACTAGCCCATCAGCACCTTGTTGTGTCTTTTCTGCACAGACTGGTGAGAGAGTCTGGCAGTGGGTGAGGCTCTCAGAGGTGGTGCGACTCCCAGCCATGGCGTTCGTGAGTGGCAGGGTCAGTATTTGGAGCCAGCACTACCTGTCTGGTCTCTAACATATTTCACCAGAACTCACAGTTGATGGGATGGCAGGGCTCCCTGGAATCTCCTTTCTTCCTAACACAACCCTCAACTTGCTTTCTTCTCTCTCTGTGCTTCTTACTCCCAAACTGGCCCCTCTGTCTGAGGGGACATGTGGGGGAACTTCCTCTTCATTGGTACTGTCGTCATCTCCATCCTTACTATCATCATCACCATCATCACCGTCACCATCATCACCAATGTCATCATCATCACCATTATCATCACTGTCGTCGTCATCACCATCATCATCACCATCATCGTCATCATCACCACCATCATCATGACCACCACCATCATCATCATCATCTTCTTCATCATCACCACCATCATCATGACCACCACCACCATCATCGTCATCATCATCATCAACACCATCGTCATCATCACCATCATCATCACTATCTTTGTTATCACCACCACCACCGTCATCACCATCATCATCATTATCCCCATCATCACCATCGTCACCATCATTATCAACACCATCATCGTTATCACCACCGCCACCATCATTGCCATCATCATCATCACCACGACCATCACCACCATCACCACCATCACCATCATCACCATCACCATCATCACCATCGTCAACATCATCACCATCATCGTCTCATCATCATCACTGTCGTTGTCATCACCATCATCATCATCCCCATCATCATTTCATCATCACCATCACCATCATCATCACCGTCATCATCACCATCATCATCACTATCATTGTTATCACCACCACCACTGTAATCACCATCATCATCATCCCCATCATCATCACCATCATCACCATCGTCACCATCACCATCATCACCATCATCATCATCACTACCACAGCCACCATTATCACCACCATCACCATCGCCACCACCATCACCATCACCACCACCACCACCACCATCATCATCACCATCAGGGTGCTGTAGAGAAGACAGGGGGTGGACACTGGAAGCCTTCACTGCACCTCGAATGCTGCTTGTTTAGGATAAGCTCCTGCTTCTCAGTCTCTCTGCCTTCCTCTGTGGAGTCCCTTGGTGACATGCAGATGGTGATGCCATTGGACTCTGGCTGACATTTAACAGTGCTGGCTGAGGCACCCCTGTGTGTATCACAAGTGCATGAACATGACCCAGTCAGGGGACCTTGCATGTTCGGGTCTAAGTAATTCATAAAACATCTGCATTTCTTCACTGTAAACCAGAAAAGCACATAATGGCTGTGTGGGGAGCCCTGAAGTGTGAAATAGGCGGGCGGTGTTTCTGCAACACATGTGTGTGGTTTTCCAGCAGGTCTTCATGTGGTGACCCATGGACTTCCGGGGGATGATCATCACTGATTTCCACGTGGTGAAGCTGCTTTCAGCCTCTCTATGCATAAGAATTCATGTCGGAAATATGTTAATAAGTGCCATTGGGTCATCTTGAGTGATTCTATCAGGTCTCAGAGGCCCACCTTCCAGAGAACATGGTGCTGCGAGGCAGCCTCCAGGATAGATGGTCGGGATGGGCTGCCCGAGCCCTTGGCTCTTACCCAAGCTTCTTGCCCACGACAGGGCAGGCCATGAGAAAGTGAAGAATAGTCCCAGGAGAGGGGTGGCTAGTCAGTCAAGACAGAAATAGGAATGTGCCCCACCCCCTCCTCAACTCCATATCACCGATAAACCTGAATGAATAAAAGAAAATAAGCCAAGGAAGTATTTTATAATCACATTTAAAGAAAAAAAAAAGCCTGACTTTCTGCTGTGCTTTGGCATCTTAAAACTTTGATAATGTACCAAAGCCAGCTTTGGCTGCCCGTGTACACAATAGTGTTTCAAGCTCATACTCGGCAGAGTGAAGAACGTTCCCTTGTTTAGGATGGAGATGACTCTGCCGCCCGTGTGGGATTCCAGGTGGAGGCACGGCTTGCTCCATCCTCATCAAGGGCTGGGTGGTTGGAAGTAGAATGGGGGGGCAGCTATCCAGCCTTTGGCTGGGGGGGCCTTGGAGAAATGAGGAGGGGGGCTGCCATGTGCCCCACACGGGACGATGTTCACGTGGCGTTCCCACAACGCTGTGGAGACAAGTGTGTACGATGGGGGCACATAGGCTGCTGGTGCCTGGCCTGGTAGCAGAAGGGAAATCTCACAAAGTCGTGTAAGGTTGGGGTTTTGAGGGAGGTCGATTCCAAGATCCTATCAGAGTCCTCACTCTAGAACCTGGTATTATCACACCTGGAAAAAGATACGAACAGTTTTCTCCTCGTATTTCCTCTCCTTTGGCATTCATTCTCCGTTGTTCTCTTCCTGCCTACTGGCGATGTGTGGGGACATCCAATCAAAAGCCTTGAAAGAATACATCTCCTTATTTTATCAGTTTCTTCTCTGCAAATATTCTCAGTTGTAGCCTGAGGCAGCAGAGTCCAAAATGTTGTTGGGAAAAAAGGCAAAGCAAAAGAAAGTTATTTTCACCTTTGAAAATGCACTGGGACGTGTATTTCTTTGTGTGGCATTCACACGAGTTGTTGAGAGCACTGGAGCCTGGTGACGTCTGGGGCTCTTCCCCCTTGCATAAGTGGCTGTCCTGCACCATCTGTGGGACTGAAGACCCTCATGAAGTCCCACAGTGGGTGGGCCATGCCGCGTGAGAGCTCCTGTCTCCCGAGTCAGGGATTTCACTGTCGGCTGTGGCTGAAGATTCGGAGGTGCACAGCCCGCGAGGACGTGACCGGGACGAACACTCACCCGCTTGGGACCAGGAAACGGGCGCTGGTCTGCCTCTTCCCTCAGTGAAGCTCCCTTTCCAATGTTTCTCTGCCCTACGGGTGTGGCCTTGCCACAGTCTGAGACCCCTCCCACGTGAGAGCGTCCTCCCTCTTTCTAAGGGTGACAGACACGCACTGCCTTCCGGGGGGCACGCGCGATATGGGAGTAGCCTTTTTCAGGAGCGTGCCCAGGTTGGCACTGCCACATCCTTCTTTGTCGCCAGGCGGTGAGGGAGGCAAAGAGCTTGCTTCTTCTCTTGTTAAATTTGCAGCTGGCGGCGCTAGAGATGGAAATCATTGCTTCCATTTCCTAAGCTGTTCTGGCGACAAGCTAGGAATACAGCTGAGTGGCGAGCATTTGTCTGTTTAGCAAATATTTGCAAGTGCATCAACTGTTGGCAAGGCTGCGCTCTAGGTTTTGCAAATTTAAATAAAGAAAAGATGGCCCTTACCCTGAGAGAGTTCTCAGCCTATGGGGAGAATGAACACGGCATCAGTGTTGTGAAGTGCAGTAATGGGAGAGGCCATTTCCAGTTCAGTAAGAAGGTGGCTTCTCTGGACGCACATGTGCACTTAGGTGTGGCTGCTGAGATTTCTCAGACGACCCATGGAGCAGCTCTGTTATCTGGAAGTGGGACATTGCTTCAGCAGGGGCAGGCGAGCCACCGTGGACCCACCGTAGAGGGGTGGGCGGATTGCCGTCATCAGCTTAGAGAGGTCTTTTCTGTAGTCACAGGTGTTATGCTGAAGACAAGCCGTTAAAGGTGCTGTTTTGGACTGGGGGTCCTGCGGTGTGAGCTGGAGTGAGCACCGGCCACCACCTTCCCGCCCACAAAGACGTGGCAAAGATTTTGAGCCATCGTCAGCGTCACCCTACAAGTTGATATGAGTCTATAGGTACCTTCTCCTGGGTTGGGGAGCAAGTAAACACACGGGTTTCCCTACCTTGCCTCATAAACTGCTCATAAAAGTCCACATTTATGGAATGTTGCTGGTCAACATGGCATGTGCCTCTGAGCCTAATATTTGATTTCCTTTTCAGTGGTTTTCTTAATTTTTTATCTTGAACTTATATAGAAAAGTATTCTCAAATCTGAACTTTAGTAGTTTAAACCGTGAGAGGTTTTTCCATATCTTGACTAGTAGTTGTGACTTGCAGTTAAAGATTGAGATCTATTTTCCAATTCTATTTGACATTTTTTAAATCATATTTATTAAAAGCTTAATATTTATTATGTTTTTCATTGTTTTTATTTGGCAGGATGCAAATGTATTATATTGACAGTGAAATTACTTTCAGCATAATTATTTACAAAATCAAAACAAGGTACCTGGGTGGCTCAGTCAGTTGAGCATCTGACTCTTGATTTCAGCTCAGGTCATGATCTCATGGTTCGTGGGATTGAGCCCCACGTCTGGCTCTGAGCTGACCGTGGAGTCTGCTTAAGATTCTCTCTCTCTCTCTCTCTCTCTCTCTCTGACTTCATCACTCCCTCCCCCCACCAGCTCATATGTGTGTGCTTGCGCTCTCTCTCTCTCAAAATAAATACTCATTAAAAAAAAAAAAACCAACAACAGCAGAACTCTGCCTATGAGCGTTGCATTGTACACTTGTGATTCTGCCCCGGAGGCCAGGGGGAAGTACATTTTCCATCTGACCAGTCCAGCACGTGAGTAAGCAATTTAAGTGCAATGTAAGTACTATTATGGGTGAAGCATAATTAATTTAAAAATCATATTTAAGTGTTTCTGAGTCTGTGATCTCCTGGCTCATTTAATATAAAAAAAGCATCACTAAATTATTTGCTTTGCAATCATTTGAGAGTGTATGAAACACATTCTAAGTATTTGCTTTTTATTTTCTTTTCCTTTTCTAGAAGATTCTCCACAGTTGCTGTGGTTACATCGTAGAGTATTTGAAAGCTCCAGTTCACGAATCATCTTGCAGAAATGCCAGGACCCTCACTCCCTTCTCCTTAGTGACTTTGTCTGATTTTGAAGCTTCTATCATGATGCACACTGAAAGTTCTATTTCTCTCTCTCTCTCTCTCTCTCATCTTGTGTAACATCTACTCTTTTTGCTTTATGGCACATCCTTAAATATGGAATTTGGCATGATTTCCTCACATTTATACTTGAGAAAGGCTAACAATAAATATAAAAAATGTAAAACATTTTATGGGGGAATATGGAGAGAACTACAATGATGAATTAATGTTACCTGTGCATTTTTATGCTTCTGTTTGAAAATTTGTTTCCCTGTGCACAGTCTCAAATTCTGTAAATCAACCCCAATGTAGGAAGATGTTTTCTCCATTTTTCTAAATTGAAGAACTGAGATGCAGCTTGAATGAGCGATTTGATTATGCAGCATAGTATTACAGAATGAGTGTCTTTTACGGATTACAAGGATATATTGTCCTGAAGTTTTGCTCCTGCTACAGTGATGAATGCTAGTCATTCGAGGCCCACGTTACAGATGAGGGAGCAGGTTCTGAGCGGCTAAGTCACTTCACTCACAGCTGGCATCTAGTGATGGCGTGTGGGATGCGAAACCAGGTTTGTGGAATTAGAAGCTGGCGCTCATCCCCACTTACGACTCTGACTTCCAAATTGCTTGCCGAGACAGGATGCCACCTGCATTAGAAACAATGCAAAGCCCTTCATCCTTGTCCAAGGAAGGAGCAGTAATGAACACGTACAGTGGCATTCTGCACTGCCAGTCTTTGCCGCTTTGTTCTTATCAACAGCTCTGAAGGAAACCACCTGCTGGTTGACAAAACCAGACAAAACCCTCTCTGGTCAGAAATCTGGGAAGAGCAGGCAGAGTCACGCGGATATCACTGGTGCTCACTCCCGCAGCTTTGCCGTAGTAGGGAGTGGCTGGCATCCTGCTGAGGTGTGATTCAGATGGAGAGGACGTGCGTGCGGCCAGGTGGTGAGTGCCCAACACCATGTCGCGTTGGGTCCCACCTGGCTCAGCAAGGAGACTGAAAAGCATTATGGGGATTCCAGTAGAGGGAACACCTTAAGCTCCGATGCGGACAGGCGGCCAAGCATCCAGGTGTCGGAAGGGACTTACATCGCTACACTTTGAAGTCAGGCACAAAAGGAAGCCACGAGATGTATATTAATAGAAGAAAATCATACCTTGGCACAGACAACAGTTTATAAGTGTTTATTAGAGAGTGGGGCTCAGCGGGTGTTTTCCATAGCTCTTCCAGATTGACGTCAGTTTGCGTCTGGCCCGATTCCCCAGGACGCAGCGCGTATTCAGGTTGTTCAGGGCTCCCACCTCCTCTGCTGACAGCTGGAATGGGGCACCTTGCTCTGGGATCAGTGGAGCCAGCTAGCACATGGGTTGACAGTCCCCTGATAAAAGACTGGGGTCACGCCTAATAAATGGGGCTTGCTCTGTGAGCATTCCTTTTCCTCCTGCAAGCTGAAGATGTTAATAGAATCTACCCACCCGGGTTGTTGGGAAAGAGATCAAAGTACAGAGCCCACCGCGGATCGTACGCACCAGACTTGCAGTCAAAGCTTGGAAGTTTTTTTCAGCAACAAATTCCCCGTCACATCCACACTGTTATCTGATGTCAGAATGTACCAAGTGGTCTTCTAGAAGGGCCACCCCACTAGCAGCCACATCTGCCATTTAGTTTGAGCTTCGTGACTGAGTACAGTTTTATACTTTCACAAGTGATGGCAGAACCATGTTGACTGAGAATTTATCAGCAGCCTGACGCCATGTATGTGCCTTGTGTTGTTGCATTTAACATATGTGAAAATCATGTCTTGTGGTCTGTGCTCTCATCTATGGGTAAGAAGACGATGAACGTTCCAGGGACACTGCACACCCGGGTGGAGCACATTCCTCCACTTTGGTTCTCTGCCTTTTGCGCCTCAACTTCCACAGAACTTTGTTTGTGCTGAACCACCCCTGGTCCTTCACATGTGCTGCTCCCTTCCTGGAACTTTGCTGGGACTGTTCACTAGCTCTAAGTGTGTGTGTGTGTGTGTGTGTGTGTGTGTGTGTGTGTTGGTGGGTTGGCAGGGAGTGGGGAAGGGACTCCCAAGGGTTCTCAATATACAAGATCAGATCTGCATATACAGATTGTTTCACTCCTTCCTTTCCAGTATGAATGCCTCTTATTTCTTCCTCCTGCCTGGTTTCTCTGGTTAGAATCTCTAGTACAACGTCAAACACAAGTGATGTGGGTGCATGTCCTTGCCTGTTCCTGATCTCAGGGAGAAAACTTCAGGTTTTTGCCATTAAGTAGGATGTCAGCTGTGTGTTTTTCATAGGTGACCTTTACTAGGTTGAGGAAGATCCCTTCCATTCCTAGTTTTTCAATGTTTTTTTTCAATCATGTAAATGTCTTGAATTTGTCAAATGTCATTTCTGCATCAATTAAGATGATCAATGGCTATGTCCTTCAGTTAATGAGTATACGGTGTTACACAGATTTTCACACATTGAACCAACCTTGCATTCCTGGGATCACTCCTGCTTGGGTTTAATATTGTTTCTTTGCTGCAGGATTGGGTTTGGCAGTAATTTTGGGGGTGATCCATCTATTCTGTAATGGGTGTTGATTGGCCTGTGGTTTTTTTCTTGTGATGTCTTTGGTTTGGGGACCTGCACAGTGCTGGCCTCCTAGGATGGACTGAGGAGTGTTACCACCTCTTCCGTGCTCTTCATAGATAACTAACGTCAATACTTTAGACGTTCAGCAGATGGCCAGTGAAGCCACCTGATCCTGGACTTTTCTTTGTGGAGAATTGATTATTATTACTAATGTAATCTCTATACTTATTAGAGCTCTGTTTGGATTTCTAATTTCTTCTGGAGTAGTTTGTATCTTTCTAGGAATTTTTCCATTTCATGCAAGTTATCTAAGTTTTTGGCATATAATTGTTTATAGGATTCCTTTAATCCTGTGTATTTCTGTCAGGCAGGCAATTATGTTTCCTCTTTCATCCTGAGTTTAATAATTGAAGTTTTCTGTATTTTCTCAGTCAGTCTAAAGATTTGTCAATTTTGTTGATCTTTTCAAAGGATTAGCTTTTTAAAAAATTGTGGGTTTTCTATTTCCATCCTATTCTCTGTTTCATTTATTTCCCTTCTTATCTTTATTATTTCCTTCCCTATGTTTGCTTTGGGTTTACTTTATTCTTCTTTTCATAGTTTCTCAACATGAATGACTGAATTGAGTTGCACGGTTGATGTGTTATGTTGCACTTGCAGCTGCACATCTCTGGCCACAGCTTTCAGCACATTCTGTAATTCTGCCATTTGTGTTTCCCTTTTCATCATGTCAAAGTGTTTTCTGGTTTCCATTGTGATTTCATCTTTGACCTAGTCGTTATTGAGGAGTGCATTGTTTCATTTCCTTGTATTGCATATTTCCCAAATCTTATGTTTTTTTTTTTTTTTTAAATTTCTAAGTTTATTTCATTGTGTTTGGGGAACATACTTGTATGGTTTCAATCCTTTATATTAATTGAGACCTGCTTCATGGCCTGACATCCAGTCTGTGTGGGAAGATGTGCCACGTGCCTGTGGGAGGATATACTCTCTGCTGCTTTCGGGTGGGGGCTTCTGTGGGTGTGTTGGATCCAGTCGGTTCATGGTGTTGTTCACACCTGCCATTTCCTTGTGGGTCTCTGTGTGGTTATTGCACACCCCACTGAAAGCAGGCAATTACTAGTGTTTAAGTTTTTAAAAAGTTTTATTTATTTGTTTTGAGAAAGAGAGAGAGTGAGCGAGTGAGCGAGAGCACAAGCAGGAAAGGGCAGAGAGAGAGAGAGAGAGAGAATGCCAAGCCGGCTCTGTGCCATCAGTGCAGAGCCTGACATGGGGTTTGAACTCACGAACTGTGAGACCATGACCTGAACTGAAACCAAGAGTTGGACACTTAGCCGACTGAGCCCCAGGTGCCCCGGCCAACTCCTAGTGCTGAATTGTCTGTCTCTGCCTTCAGTTCTGTCAGTCTTTGCTTCACGTATTTTGCGGCTCTGCTGTTAGGTGCATATATGTTTGTCATCTTTGTTTCCTCTTTATGGATCAACATTTTTATCATTTTAGGAACTCTGTCTCTGTGTCTTAGGAGCAGTAATTATCCTAGTGTCTGTTTTGTCTGATATCTGGTATCTGATATCTGATATCTACCTTGGCTTCTGTTTTTGTTTAATGTCTGCATGGCACATCTTTCTTCCCATCCTGTTCACTTTCAATTTATTTATAACTTTGGTCTAAAGTGCGTCCCTTGTAAACAGTATACAGAAGGTTCTTGTTTAGAAAAAGTCCTTCCTGCCAATCTCTGCCTTTTAATTGGAGTGCTTTATCCATTTACACTTAATTTGGTTACTGATAAGGTTGGATTTGTGTGTACCACTTTAGTATTTGTTTTCTATGTATCTTGTCTAGCTTAGGTTAACTTATTTCTTATAGAAGTTAAGCTGGTTATTAACATAAACAAGATGTTTTATCAATTAAGATATGATTTATAATGCCTTGGGCAGCCAATGAGAAAATAAGTAATTTTTTTTAAAGGGGAAGAAATTAAATGATGTATAAGAAAATATTTATGTAGCCCCAAAGATGAGAGAAGAATAAGAATATGGGAACAAAAGTAACAAATGTTATAACACGGGTTTCGTTTTATTGTATACAGACACCTCACTGCTGTGCAACTCCAGTCCCTCCACTTCCTTCCTGCCTCCTTCCTCATACAGATTTCGTCTTTATGCAGCGTGGTGTGTGCTCGCCCTCACTTTCTGATGATTGCTGTATGCAGGTCTCTTAAATCTGATAGGGAGGAAAGGAGGAAGGGAGAAAAGCACACAGACGCCTCCAGGGGAGAAGGTCTTCTCACCGGGCAAGCGAGGAGTCGGGGCAGATAAAGCCCCAGACAGGCCAGATAACAAGGTTCTCTGGGGACGAGGCTTTGCGGGAGTGCCACCCAGGCTGTCTCCACCATGAGTGCCAGCTTTGGGCTTTCGGGCGGCTGCAGTGCTGGAGTCCTGGAGGGAGCAGGGGACCGGCCGGGGCTGCGGAGGCTGAGGGCTTGGCTCCACGTGGGCCATGCGGCTCTGGCCTCGTCACAACCTTTGGGAGATGGGCACCCTTTCTGCTCAGGCCGCTGAGCTGGTGAAATGCAAGGTTCCCCAGAACGGGAAGGCTCTGCTGTGACAGCGACAACACAGATGGAGCAGGGATCAACCTGCAGAGAGATGGCATCCAGGGACCCCGGGTCCCAGGTCAGCTGCGCCCAGACCTCCAGTCACTGGGGGTCGGGGCCCAGGCTAGCGCTCGTGTGGTGAGTGACAGTGTGCAGGCCCAGCTTGGTCTGTGGCTTCGTTCCTTGAGCTGTTTGCTGTCCTGGGAACCAGCCCACAGAGGAGGGACAGGCCATCCTACAGGCCCGGGGGCGGGTCTGGCTCACGCTTGACGGCAAGTGCAGCCAGAGCGCGTCCGTGTTCTCACGCTCACGTCCCGCGCTCCCAGGTCTGCGCTCGAGCGGACTCGCGACGGTGATTCTGTCTGAGTCTGAAGCGGTTGCATGGGACTCCGCTGCAATGACAAACACGTCAGCGCTTTCCTTCACGAATCTCCGTGCGGCTCGGACTTCAGGAACGACTACCTGAGAGACAAATGCTTTTGTTCGCTTCAGACGTCCGCCCACGTGCGTCTGCCCCAAATACAAGCTACTGCATCTAAGTGAGCCTTGTAGCAGGAATAACGGACCCACGTCTCTGCCCTGGACACGGAGAACTTCCACTGCGAGAAAACGGAGCCCAGGTGGAAATTATGACTTAAGTCACGTGCTCCAGCCATGCAACACTTTGGACTTTCCTATTAACCCTTCCTCCCCAATGCTTCTTTTGTTTATTTGTCTCTTGTCGGGTGTTGTTTTTACTACTGACCCTGCTGTGTGGCCTCTGGTATACAGCAGGCAAAAGACTCTAATTTTAGAGTTAATGGCTAGGGGAACTTGTTCTGTGCTCACTTACTTTAAGGAGACCCTGATTATCCGGATCGACTACATCACCAACATCCTTGGGAATGGAGCTCTTCTGGATAACGTGTGTGACGCCTCATGCCAAGTGGGGTCTGGCTTTAGCGTGACCTGATACCTTTGTGTGAAAAATTCTTGAAATTAACAATTAACAAATCAAAACAAAAATTCCTGTTTAACAAATTCTTGAGGGCTACACAGGGAAAAGACGTTCTCAAATGGTTTGTTGGGCAGGAAGAGTGTGTGCACAAGGCACCCATGAGTCGGAAGCATGTGTGTTAGGACTCACTGCAGATTCACCACGGTTGTCACCAGTGCTCATAACAGCACAGATACGGCACGTGCACGGTGTCCCCAGGTGTGGTGGCTCTGCGGTCTGCAGTCCGTGAGTGGTACAAGAGAGGGTTGACAGAAACTGCCTTCACTCAGAAGAACGAGGCTGTCTACACCACGGTAAATCTTCGGATGACTCTGACAGATTCTTTTCAAATCTGCCTTACATAATTTGCTAATTTGAGAAAAATCGGTAACTGTTGGATTTTTTTTTCATTTTAAAGAAAAATGAGTGTGTTGGTGTGTGTGTCTGATTAGAGCACAGGACTTTCATCGAGTGCTCTCTGGGGCACATCCATGTCCTGGCTCTGGTGAGGGGGGGCCTCGGGAAGCCCAGGCTCCCACGAGCAAAGCACATTGACTGAAGAACTGTCTGCTGGCTCACAGAGACCGCTGGCTGCAAGTCCGTCTAAGGCTGCCACACAGCGCGCCCGCTGTTCTCCAGAAGACTGAGCTCACTTCGTCCTTCTGAGACGGGAAGGTGGGTCACCGTGAGCCTGGTGTCTGTGTCCCCAACAGCTGCTCGGGGCTGTTCTCAGCATAAACATTCAATCTTCTCCATCCACCTGGTACAAATACCCCTTCCATCTAGGGAGTCACACCGAGTGATTGGCCTGTGTCACACTCTAATACTTGACCCTGGCCTCTGGGGCTGACTGTCCCCTGCCCAGCCTGGTGGGGGCAGGCACCTTGCAAGTGCTCTCTGTGCACCCAGCTTATCGGTCGAGCACCGAGCACGGGACAGAGGAGGAGAGACCCCGCAGTGGCCAGCTCTGGGGTGGACGGCCAGTCCCCTTGGGAGCTGCCTTTCTAAGTCACTGGCTGGCTGACGCTGTTCTAAAGGAAACACAAGTCCATTGCGAGCCACATCACCTCTCCTGCCCCATCGCAGCCACTGTGGCCCGACCTAGTGCTAAGTGAGTGAGTCTCTAATTTGTCCATTTGCACAGCTACGCAGTGGGAGAGAGGATGAGAAGCCCTTTAGCACTTGTGTGCAGTTGGATTAGCGCGTGTACCATAGGCTAATGCGGTTCATCTCTGAGCCAAAGCCGTTTGCGAGCTGGGGGACGAGCCACACCGTGAGTTCAGAACGCTCTTCTGCAAGCCTCAGAGCTTCCCTCCAGTTCCATGAGTGCATCTTCTAGAAAAGTCTGTAGCCATTCCTAAAATGTTAATCACTCCTGTTGATTTTTGTTATTTAGATGATTATTCTTAGCCTCGCTGAAGAATAGGATGATTTGGTTGGCAGCAGAAAGTAGAATCATTTTGTTTCTCACCGCGGGATGAGTAAAATTGACAACCTCCTCCATTCCCGCTAAGTCATAATTAGAAATTAGAGCCGCACCAGACTGTTTGCTACAGCTGTAGGCTCTGGCAGAAGAACTAACGAACACCGCAAAACTGTCAGCTTCCAAACTCACTATGTTTTTTTTTTTTTTTACGGGCTTACTTTTATCTCCTATAAGAGAATCCAAATAGAATTTGTGGATTTTTAGATAGTTCCGGAAGTATTTAGGAACTGCCCTCTTTTTAATGGGAAAAAATTAATCTCAGCTAGTTCTTGTGAAATCTGTCTTTCATAGCTTTAGACACACTTGCGTTTTCATTCTCCAAGCAACGTGTCTTTATGAAATGAATGTGATGGGTACGAAAGGGTGTAGGTGACTTTGCACCAGGTCACCACACATCCTGCATCTGAGCACGTAACTGGAACAGACTGGGCCTGCTCTCGTAAGGCCATGTACGTGGCTGACTTGTGCTATTGCCAAAAACACTCTGACTGTGTATGCAATTTGTCAAAACAATTCTGAGGCTTGCCTGAATATCTGAATCATAAATATTCGGATGTTTCCATAAACTTTTGTTATTTGATACATGGCATTTGGGCGGAAGTTTAATTCATTGTGAGTTTTTAAATTATAGGTTTAGTAAAAATTTTACATTATTTTTTACCAGGAATTAGGTGACTAAATGCAAGGCTTTATACAACATGAAGCAGTTATTTGAAAACTCTCTGAATTCGGTCAAAATAGCCGTAGGGGGACTGATTGAGGCAGTTACAGAGGAGCCATACACGCCCCACACCGGCTTGTGTGCAGAAGCAGCTTTGGGGAGGCAGTGAGAGGACAATGGCCGTGGGCATTGCTGGCCTTCAAAGTCACAATCGGATGTGTTTTCCCTTGAGGCTTCTGGGTCCCATGCTGGGTCCGCCTGACACAGAAGAACCTCTCTGTTCCTGGATCCCCTTGACCAGGCTTCTCGTTGCTGGGCCAGTGCAAACCCGTGCGTGTCCCCCTTTCTGAGCACAGCCTCGGCTTGACTTCTCCCAGTGGATCACCGCCTGGGCGCTGTCCCAAAGCAGGAGTCAGGCTTGCGGGTGGATGTGATGGTTTTTGAGAATTGCGTGCCCTACGGGCTCATGGCCATGACCCTTTTGGTGCCGGGCGGTGGATGGGACCCCATCCCTGGGCGGGGCTGGTTCAGGGGCGCGGCCGCCCAGCAGCTCTGCTCTCCTCAGAGCGCCCCCTGGCAGGAAAGACTCCCCCCCCCACGAGGCCCCCAGCCGAAGGCAGCGTGCAGGACGGTGGCCAAGGATGTAGGGTTGGGCCTTGCAGAAGCCACGCCTGTGTCACGACGTGTCCTGCACATGGCCCTCTGCATCTGGAGGGCGCCACTCACAGGCTCTGTGCGGCAGGAGGCCCCGCCCTTGGGGTGACATTGCAACAAGATGGCAGCATCCTGGGCTCTGACCAAGTGTCAGTGGTGCCACTGGAGCCTTGGGGTGTGGGTGCCACTCGGCGCGAGGCCTGGGTCCCCCTGCTGGCCGTCGGGCTTGGAGAAGAGCCGGCGAGTGAAGGCGGGTGCACTCCGCCCGGGCATCGCCACCTCCCTGGCCCCGTTGGCTGGGGCTGGGGGAAAACACCACATTCCCTCATCTGTCACGATGACACGCGTCCCGATGACATGGGGGGTGACACCTGTGAGCGCTGCCCACCGCCGCACAGTGGCCGACCCACCACCCAGAACAGGAAAGGCCTCACCTGATGGGGAACCTCTCTCACACATGATTGATCCGCTGTAACAAAGCTAATAATTACCCAGCGCTTCATTTCCATCCGTCTCCGTAACATGAAATTTCCCTCAGTGGGAGCGGCCTGGGCCCGCGGGGGCACTGGAGGGCAGAGCCGCTCACCCACAGGTGTGGGCCCCCGCCCCCCGAGGGTATTTCCTGAGCACAAGCAGCTGCAATGCGCTCCCTTTCAACGGTTTTGCTTTGTTCTGATGTGTTTTTGAAATCCCCTCGCTTTTAGAGAATCCTAATGTTTGAAATTCCCTTTTTCTCCTCATTCCCGTCATATTTTTCCCACATACATTGTCAGCCATTGATAGGGTTTTATTTCGGAAGACCCTCGGGTCTGTGAACATTGGAGCCTTGGCCTCTGTGCAGGATGGGGTGGACCCCTGGGCCACGGCCAGTCCTCTCCTTCACCTTCCTCCTCCTGCGCTTGGGGTCTCAGCATGGTGACCGTGTCATAGTCATGAACCGTGTCCCTCATCAGGGGACAAAGGCCTCTCATCAGAGCTGTCTCATTAGTAAGGCTAAGACAAGTGTCTTTTTTTTTACGTTTATTCATTTATTTTGAAAGAGAGAGGGGAGAGGGAGGGGAGAGAGAGAGAATGGGGGAGGGCCAGAGAGAGAATCCCAAGCGGACTCCCACTAACAGTGCAGAGCTCGACTTGGGGCTCGAACTCACAACCGGTGAGATCATGACCTGAGTCAAAATCAGGAGTCAGACACTTAACCGACTGAGCCACCCAGGAACCCCTAATACAGGTATATTTTAATCCATGAATCCAAAAGGGATTTTATTGCCCAAAAGAAAGGCTGAGGAAGGAGCACTTGGCCACAGTGCTGGGATTTGGTGGGCTTGATAGGCTTTGGTGGAATTTGGTGAGGTTCAGGAAGGCTTGGTGAACTTTGGTATAGTTTGGTGGAATTGGTGAGGTTTGATGGAATTTGGTGAGGTTTGGTAGGGTCTGGTGGGGTCCAGTGGGGCTTGGTAGACACATCTAGACTCACACATGCACGTACTCACAACTCTGTCACGTACTGACACACACACACACACACTGACACACTCCTCCCCCACTTCCCAGCCTGGCAGGAGCCACCAGTGTTTCCCCACGGCCCCTGGTGCTTCTCCGGAGGAGCTTGCTAAGTCAAAGCACCGCTTCCGGGTCTCTGACGCCAAGGTCCCCGTGGAGCTCGGGCACACAGCTTGGTGCCAACCCAGGTATCAGCAGCAACAGGGCCGGGGAGAGGCTATTTCAACTCGTTTTGTGTCTTCACCCTCCACACCGGGGTCCTGGAGCTCTGCCGTTTCGTAAGAACGTCCTCTTTCGTAAGAGAGTCCTCCAGCCCCTCACGTCTGGTCCTGGCCGCTCTGCGAGGCCTCTGGTGGGGTCCCGGCCGCCATTTTTCTGGGCCGCTCGGACCTTATCTCCCTGGCTGTGCATCGCTTCGCTTCAGAGACCTCCGTCTCTCAAGGGCCTGGAGAACGAAGGAAGATCCCCCGAGAGCCTTCCCCGCGACTCACCCGGCTGCTGCTTCTGCGAGCTGGGCCCAGCTGCCTCTTCGTGCTGTGTGTGTTGAGTAGAACGTCTCTCTTTTAGAGAAAACAGACTTGTCTTTCAGAGCTCCGCCAAAGCGTCACCTGTCCTGTGCGGCGGGACGGGCCGCACCGTCTTCCTCGGCCTCTGCGCCCCTGACCGCACCCCCACATCTTGCCCCCTGCTCCAGGGTTTGTGTTTTATTCTTAGTACTCTGTCACGACAATGAAGTGTCTCTTAAGATCTTGAAAATCAGGGGAACAACATTGGCTTTAGAATTTAAATGGGCACATTGATTCATAATTGATCATCAGATCTAAGATTTGCACAGGCAGCTTAAAGAAACAAGATGGCTCCCAAGTGAGCAAAACTGAGCTGTAAGCAGATTGAAGGCATTTGCTTGGTTTGGGAAAGACTGTCTACATAGGGGGATTGGCCAGTGGGAAACCGAGGAAGGAAGCGTCTGTCCTCCTTCACGGGGGGCCTGCGGCCTGGGGGCCTCCCGCCCCTCACGGCGCCCCCCCCACCCCCCGTGAGCTCCAGTTCTGCCTTATCAGCCCGAGTCCTTCGGCCGTCTCTCCGCGCACCTCGCAGCTGCCCCACTGTCTTGGTGTGACTTTGTCAGGTCATCCGTCTGACCAGCCAGCCGGACCGTGTCATCTGTTTGCTGAAATGGCCTGAACTCCCTGCTTTGTTCGTGCTCCCCATTCGGCTCTGCTCTTCTCTGGGCTCCAAGTCCCGTTTCAGCTGCTCTCGCTGTTGGCGTCCGGTTCCGGAACTCACGTCCAAGCTCGCGTCTGCGGCTGACAGCAAAGAATCACCTTCCGTTGCTGCCAAAATGTTCCTGCTTCCATCAAGTAAAAGCTGCCATGCCTTTCTTCTACCCAACTTTCGGTTCTTAACGCTCCTCCAGGTGTGGCTGGCCCTAAAACCCAACAAGCAGAGCTCTGGGTGGTCCGGGAGGCGCCGGGGAAGTTCAGGGAGGTCTGTAGAGTGAACCCCAGACCCACAGGGCGCCTTGGGGCCACTGAGCTGTAGGGGCATCACTGGATGCGCACAGAAGACTGGCCCTAGTCGGGAAGGATGGACTGGGTCCTAAAGAAAGAGATAATGTTGGCACATTGAGAGGAAACGTGAGACCAGGGGGCCGTGTAGCCAGCTTGTGTGTTCTGTAAAGTTTTATAAGGAGAAAGCATGTGTTCCGGAATGAGATGGAAGAGCCTTGAGAAAGTGTGTTTATTCGTAGGTCGAAGTTAATGTGCTTCTTCATTTTTGCATCATTGTCATTATGAAATCAATTAATCAATATTAACTTTGAATCTCAGTCAGCACACTATTTAAATTCCAAAATAAAGATCATCTTGCAGCAAATGATGAGATTTAGAAGTTACATGGAAATTAGGAGCCTGGTAGAAACACATAGACAATATTGTCGACATCGGGTAATATCCCTGAATCCAACTGAGTGAAATCCTGATTTGACTGAGGTGCAGGGGAGTGTGTTTATTTAATCCATACTAGACCCTGGATGCATGTCTGGGGCTACGCTGGTTGTAAATATTACTTGCATCGAGGGGCGCCTGGGGGGTCTCAGCTGGTTAAGCGTCCAACTTTGGCTCAGGTCATGATCTCACGGCTTGTGGGTTCAAGTCCCGCATTGGGCTCTGTGCTGACAGCTCAGAGCCTGGCACCTGCTTCGGATTCTCTCTCTCTCTCTTTCTCTCAGAAATAAATAATTCGATTCCCATATTACTGTCATGATATTTATTGTTTCACTAAATATGAAAATGTTTTGAAGCAAAAACAGCATTGTAAGTTGATAATCATTTTTTCAAATAGTAAATAGATCTTCTGGTCATTTTTTAAATGATGTCACAGTTTTTTCAGCATATAGTAGCTGTAGGTCCTGATTGTCTGTGTGCAGACTAGAGAAAAAAAGAGCGGAAGCATTAATTTCAAGTGCACAATTTGAGGTAGCTGTGAGGACTACTCTCCACCACGAGCTCTGAGGCCACCCTCGAGGGACACAGACTTCGTGCTGGGCCAGCGCGTGGTTCCAGGTCAGGACGAGCCTTGAAGGGTGCCCGAGACACATGGCCCACGGGAAAGCCATTTCTCCAGCATCGTCCCCCTGGGACACCTGCAAGCT
This sequence comes from Hyaena hyaena, assembly GCF_003009895.1. Taxonomy (NCBI): domain Eukaryota; kingdom Metazoa; phylum Chordata; class Mammalia; order Carnivora; family Hyaenidae; genus Hyaena; species Hyaena hyaena. The sequence continues at coordinate 905,602 of NW_024080903.1, read as the reverse complement.
GACCTCGTGCCGCAAATTAGTCATTTAGTAGGAAAAACATCCCCACTTGGGTAGAAGTGTTTAGGGAAGATCTCTTCATTCCAAATGGATAATTATTTATTGTTTTGAGTTGTACAAAACACAAACTCCCTTTAATTTTCAGTTTGGTTGTCAGGCTTTAATACCTACTGACCTCGCTGCTCATCGGATGGAAAGGCGTGAATGTGACATTTTGCAGAGCATGGTTTTTGAGGGTTGGGCTGATTTATGACACAAAAAAGAAGACACTTAATTGCTTCACATGTTCTGGCAGCTGCTTCTGCTACTCTGAGTTAAGCTACCGTTTTTTCCATGATGCCATGTGTGGAACAGGGCTCTCCAGGCTCCAGAACACTGTCTGCTCATTGATACCCATCCATGACACTCAGGGGTCACGTGATCAACACCAGCCAGCCCAGTCTGCTGGTGGGAGAAGGCTGTGCGTGCCTGTCTACGGGCCTGGAAGATGGGCAGAGCCATCATCAGCACAGAGGATCCTGGACTTGGCAGCGGGGTTGGCAAGGGACCCTTACCACCATGAGAAGCTGTAAGTGGAGAAAAACAATCCCTAAGGGATTTGTACAAGGCATACACGTGGTTGTTAATAAAAGCACAACTCATATGACTGTGAGGGGCCCAAAGAAAAATGGAGCAAAACCCTGTTTTGGGAGGGCCTGTTGTCAAACTGTCATTTTTTTAGCAGGTGACTCACTGCAAATTAATCAGACCGTCACCCTCTAGATGCTTCACCTGAGTGGGGAGGCCCGGAGCTCCCAGAGACCACCCGTCCGGACAGGTCCAGCCTGTAGGGACTCTTCTCACCCACTCTGCTTCTCCCAGGTTATCCCTGCACCTGTGGGGTTCCCCCCTGCAGGCAGTGGGGCCACCTTGCTGTCACTCAAACGTTGTACCTGTTCCAGCAGGTGTGGCTTGAAAAATCTGAGTGATGCGCACACTTCTCCTTCACCAATACCAAGGCTTTGTGGCATTCCCAGAGTATTTCCGGTCTGGAGTAGATGTTGACGCTCTTCAAGAGACTGAAGCTGTTGGAGACTTTGAAACTGTGATGTGATGACAGCGATACCGTACGAACACAGATGCACCGTGCTGGGACCTGGAAGACGCTCTCCTGCTAGCGCGTGATCCACCACCTTTGGAGGAGTGAGTGACGGATGGCAATGGCATTTGGTGGAGTATTTTTAGTAATGTTCTAGTTCTTGATTTTTCTAACATGAGATAAAATCCGGACCTCCTCAAAATATTACTCTGAAATTTGACATCACTTCATAACCATATTTGCATAGATTTATTATATTTATAATTTAAAAAAAATTAATGTTTGTTTATTTTTGAAGGAGAGACAGACTGCGAGCAGGGGAGGGGCAGAGAGACAGGGGGCGATACAGAATCTGAAGCAGTTTCCAGGCTCTGAGCTGTCAGCACAGAGCCCGACGTGGGGCTCAAACTCATGAACTGGAGATCATGACCTGAGTCGAAGTCGGACGCTCAACTTACTGAGCCACCCAGGTGCCCCTATTAATAATTTTTATAATCACCTTTTAGTTGAATTTCAGAACCTAATCACCCACTTTTGATTTTTTTAGAGCTCCGTTCTTTCCTTCAGACGTTTCCCGTGCGTGAGTCCCTACGTTAGGGTGTTGTCTCCCAAGAGTGAAGGGCATAGTCTTTAAGACTGAGCCACAAAAAGAAAAAAAAAAAAAAAAAAAAAGACTGAGCCACAAGGCAGGTCAGCGTTTGGAATTGGTAAAACTATGAACTATCTAGCTTTTATTTTCCACAAAAAGATAAAATCCGTATGCAAAACTATATCATACATTAAGCGGAAGGTAGACAGTTCTTAATAGTCAAATATTAAAAATGAAGTAACTATGTAAAATTTGGTTCAATCTTACAAAAAAGACTTAATCATGTATTTCAACCTTTATCAGCTTTAATTTGACATTTCTTTGTCTAAGTCACTGCGAATTTTAAACGTAGTCAAAACTCCACTTTGGGTTTTATAGAAATACACAGTTGTTAGGTTTCATTATGTTAAAATCTTTATGACTCATCCACCAAATGGAATTTTATAATAAAAGCCTATAACACATAGTTATTTAATCAATTATAGCTTAATGATTGCGGTTTTAATTTGCAAACTACAAAAAATGCTCTATTTCGCAAACTTTTAATTTTGAGATAATTGTGTAGTTGTAGGAAATACTACGGAGAGATCCCATGTGTCCTGCACTCACTTACTCCCAACGGAAGCATCTTGTGTGATGATAGAGCGGCATCACGACCTGCAATGGTCACTGACGCAATCCAGCGTGTGTGTGTGTGTGTGTGTCTGTGTCTGTGTGTGCGCCCGCGCACACACGAGCAGGTGTGCATGCAGATGTGTGTATTTAGTCCCACACAATTTTACCAGGTTTGTAGATTTGTGTCGCCAGCACAACAATTAAGAGCAGAATGCCCCCATCTAGAGGACCCTTCCCACGGCAGCTCAGCCTCTGTCCCCTCCAGGACTCTGCACACTACCCACCTCTACTCTTTCATGTCTCTTTACAATCTCCTCATTTCAAAATGGCATATAGAGGGAGTCATAGAATAGGACTGCTTTCAGATTGCCTTTTTTTCCTGTCACACAATCCTCCTGAGACCCACCCACATTGTGTGTATCAGAGCAATTCTGGTTTCCTGTGGGTGAGATCCCACGGCCTGGATGGGCCACCATCTACCTGATGATTCATCTTCGAGGGACGTTTGGGTTGTTTCCAGCTGTTGGTTTGGAAATGAAGCCGCTATAAACACTCACGTGCAGATCTTTGTGTTGCCATTTCTCCGGGGATAAAAGCCCATGAGTGCACTTGCTGGGTCACAGGAGAAGTCCAGCTCGTGATGTTTGAGAAGCCACCAAGTTTACAATGGCACCAACAATAATGGCTTATTGTTTGTTCTAGCCTTTGTAACAGGTGTGCGGGGAGATCTCGCTGGGGCTCACCCAGCCTTTGCCTGCACACTTCATGCCATTGCTCGCTCTCTCTCTTCTCATGTCTTCTGCTCACTTTCAGCATCCCCATCTCTCCTTCGTTGGAAAGTGTTTGAGGTTAAGTACAACCCTTTGCCCAGCTACAGATCCAGAAAATTTTCTCCCATTAAAAAAGAAAGTTCTGGGGCACCTGGGTGGCTCAGTCGGTTAAATGTCCAACTTCGGCTCAGGTAATGATCTCATGATTCGTGGGTTCAAGCCCCGTGTCGGGCTCTGTGCTGACAGCTCAGAGCCTGGGGCCTGTCTTTGGATTCTGTGTCTCCCTCTTTCTCTGACCCTCTTCTGCTCATGCTGTCTCTCTGTCTCTCTCAAAAGTAAATAAAATGTTAAATTTTTTTAAAAAAGTTCTATGATTTTACATCTCATACATAAGTCTGCTCTCAATTTTGAACTGATTTTTGCATAACGTGTCAGGTCTGGACTGAGGGCCACTTGGTTTTGTCCATGCTGTTCACTTGCTTCTGCCTGCTGTGTGCCTCCATAGAAGATCTTCTCTGTGCTCTTCTGTGGGTCTGTGTGTTCACACTTCTGCCACAGCACAGGGCGAGGTTGGCCCTGGGGACAGTGTCCCTTCTAACTTCCTACTTCCCTTCTTTTTCAAAACTGTTTTCTCTATTCTAGATTCTATCCCTTTCCATATACATTTTAGCATCTACTTTTCCATGTCTTATTTGTGTCTAAGCCTGCCTTGCAAGGGTTTTAATAGGAATTACCTTAAACCTAAGATCAATTTTAGGGCAGCTGACATCTTTACTATGTTGACTCTTTCAACCCATGGGCAGAGTGTGTCTCTCTATTTATTAGGTCTTTAATGCACTCTATCAACATTTTGTAAATATTAGGATGTAGACACTGTGCATATTTTGTTAGATTTAAGCCCATGAATTTCATTTTCTTTAGAGCAATGGTAAATGGAATTGTAGCTTTAATTTCAGCACCCACATGCTTATTTCTTCTGCACAGAATGTGATAGATTTTGAGTGTCCATCTTGCTTCTGTACCTTGCGAACCTGTTGCACCACTTGTCACTTGTCAGAATTTCCTTGCCGCGTCTGAGATGTTTTTATGTAGTCAATCATGTCTTTGCAAATAAAGATAGGTTTAATGGTTTCTTTCCCATTTGTATGCCTTTATTGTTTTCAGTCTGAGAGGGAAAGTGCTCAGTCTTTCACCGTTAGGTGTGATGAGGGCCGCGGGTGTTTTCCTACATGTTCTTTATCAACTTGAAAAAGTTCCCCTCTATTCCTACCATGGTGAGAATGTTGAACATAAATGCATGTCAGATTTTGTCAAATTCTTTGTCAAATGATGTGAGCCAGACTATTTTTTTCTCTTTTGTTTTTTTTTTTTAATGTTTTTTTTTTCTTTTAATTTTTTATTTATTTCTAGGAGAGAGAGAGAGAGACAGCATGAGCAGGGGAGGGTCAGAGAGAGAGGGAGTCACAGACTGAAACAGGCTCCAGGCTCTGAGCTGGCAGTCAGCACAGAGCCCGACGCGGGGCTCGAACCCACGAACCGCGAGATCATGACCTAAGCGAAAGTCGGACGCTCAACTGACTAAGCCACCCAGGCGCCCCTATTTTTTTCTCTTTTGAATGTTGGTATGGTGAACTACTTTGGTGAATTTTCAAATATCAAACAAGCCCGGGATATCTGGGGTAAATTCCACTTGATCATGGTGTGTGGCTATTTTAATATGTTATTGGAACCGATTTGCTAATATTATGATGAGGATTTTTACATCTAATGTCCTGAGATGTATTAGTCTATAACATTCCTTTCTGGTATATTTTTGTCTGGTTTTGGTTCAGGGTAAACTTTGTCTCATAAAATGGGTTTGGAAATCTTTCTTCCTCTTGTATTCTCTGCAAGAGGTGGTGTTAACGTGTTTTTAACATTTGGTAGAATTCTCCAGTGAAATCATCTGAGCTTTGAGATTTTTGGGGTGAGCTTTTAAATTACAAATTCAATTTCTGTAATGTTACAAAACTCTTCAGATTATGTTTTCCATCTTGGTTGCTTTTTGGTGCATTTTTGGCTTCAAGAAATTGGTCCATTTCTTCTAAGTTGTTGAATTTCGGAACATAAAGTTGCTGATAATATTTTCTTATCATTTTATTGGCTTTGAGACCTGGAGTGATATCACTGTTTAATTACTGACATTGGGGATTTGTCCTCTCCCTTTCTAACATGATCAACCTTTTTAGAGGACATTCATTTTTTTTTTAAATATATTTGAAGAAATAGCTTTTTTATTTCATTGATTTTCTCTATGGCTTTCTTGTTTTTAGTTTTGTTGATTTCTGTGCTTTTATTTATTCTTTCCTCTCTTTTGCTTATTTTAGTTCATTTTGTTTTTCTCTTTCTAGTTCTTGAGATTGGAACTTGGATTATTGATTAGATACCTCTCCTTTTATCTAATGTGAGCATTTTGCTATAAATTTCCCTCTTTGTGCCATTTTGGCTGCACCCTACATATTTTGATGCTCTTTTTGCATTGTATACCTTTTTTCATTCTTTTACTTATTTTTTTTTAAGTTTATTTTTGAGAGAGAGAGCAAGTGGGGTAGAGGCAGAGAGAAGGAGAAAGAGAGAGAGAGAGAGAGTGGGTGAGAGAAAGAGAATCCCAAGCAGGCTCTGCACTCTCAGTTGCAGAGTCTGATGTGGGGCTCAAACTCATGAACCGTGAGATTATGACTGGAGCTGAGATCAAGAGTGGGATGCTTAACCGACTGAGCCGCCCAAGTGCCCATGAAGTCAATTTCTTTTAGACAGACTATTGTTGTACCCTGTTTTTTTCTTTTAAACTGTTCTGTTAATCTTTGACTTTTAATTGGTGTATTTAGACCATTTGCATTATGGTAAGTATTGATATGGATATTTCTTCTTAAATTAAGATTTTCTGTTCTTTTGAATAATTTCTTCAGGGACAATAGCTCCTTTCTTTTGTCTGTAGTTACCTTTTAACCTATGTTTGATGACTGTAAGTCATGTTTGACATTGACATTGACACTGTATGTTCTAGAGCCTACCCCCCAACACCAGATGCTTCCTTTTATTACTGACATTCTCAGGACTTGAAAGGAAAGTGGAGCTAGATTTCATCAGGGAAGACTGTGTTGCTATTACAAGCTTAGTCTCCTGTGTTTCTGTAGGTTTTCTGCCATAAGAAAGCTTCATAATCCATTCCTCAGGCCACCATTACAATTTCTTCTTATGACTGAATGAAATAGTGATTTTTTTAGTGGTCTTGATGAAGACCCTCCCTTGTGACTCTAAGATGAAGGGACAAGTAATCCCCACTCCCTCGTCTGGGAGTTTGGTTGTTAAAAAGTTCTTCTGACAAAATCCTTCCCAAAACTTCAGTTCCTAGACCATTTTATAACCTCCATCTGGGTAAGACACAAGAGTCATAGAACTGAATCTCAAAGTTTCCTTTAAAAACGTCTGCCTGGTGGTCTGGTATCTGTCGTATCCTGATGCTTCTGTGAAGCTTTCCAGTTAGGCTCTTGGAATCTTAGATTTCTTTTCAGGCCATTCTAGAATGTTTTCCCAGCCTCTCTTCTCTTCTTACTTTATCCAGTAATCTTATCCAGCTCTGGAGTTCTAATCAAATTTACATCATCTTTATTCTCATACTCTGAACTTTTAGAAAAATTGCTTAACTGGACACCTTTAAACAGAGTTTATACTCTTTTTCTCAAACTGCCATGTGCTCGTACATGCACACACATGTGCACACAGTCATATGTACACGTGCACACATGCATGTGCACATCATCATATGCACACACATACATGTGTGCACAGGCATGTACACACATGCACACCCATACATGCACACATAGGGTCTTATGTAAATGCACACACATGCACACAGTCATATGTACATGAACACATGCACATGAACACATGTGTGCACAGCCATATGTACACACACCCATGCATGTGCACACAAGAGTCATGTACAAGCACACACATGTGCACACACATACACCTGCACTTACATGTTCACACATGTGCACACAGTCATATGTACACAACACACACCCATGCATGTGCACACACAGGGTCATATGTACATGCGCACATATGCATGCTCACACACACGTGCACAAGTCATATGTACGTGCACACACACCCATGCATGCACACACACACACAGGCATATTCATCAAACCTGCTTCTCCTCTGGACAAGTGGCCCCTCTCTTCACTGTTGGTCTTCACAGCATGCTTTCTTCTACAGAACTTTGGACAATTCTTGAAAATAGTTCTTTTTCATGTTCCCAATATTATAATATTATTACATTATTTAGATGAGTGGCTGTCACCTCACCCAGACTTCAGTGTCTCAGGTTGAATCACCGCTCATCTCAGCCGGCAGGTATCACCCAGCCCGCGAGGCGTGCATTGCACCACCTCACTCGCTGGGTTATATCGCTGGCTCCACTGCAAAGCTGTGAGCTCCTCCGGTGAGAGCGGCGCGGTTTCACTGTTGAAGAGCTGAATGCTGGCCCCATGAGTGTGTGTGGCTTGTGAGTGGCTAGAAGGGAAAGGACAGCCACATCACAAGGAAAAGTCCAAAAGGATTGTAGTTGAAAAATTTGATTATGAAACCCAAGTGACAACATGCAATTCATCCCGCAGATGTTTGTTTTTGTAACAAAGACACACATTTATCACACCTGTAAAATCTTTAAAATGGGCCAATTATAGACATCAAGGCAGTCTTGAAGGCGCCTGACTCTGGAATCCTGAAGTAAGAGTGTGTAGCTGTCCTCAGGCTGGTAGCACTGCTCACCGCACGGACACACTGACACACAGACCATAGCTGCTGGCTCTGTCTGCATCCTTCTCACCAGGCCCACACAACAGTCCCCACAGGTGAGCACTACCATATGTCCAGCTGGGTAAACTGAGGCTTGAAAAACCAAGATCCCCTGCGAATGGCCAAGTTTAGAAGTAGCACAACGGGATCAATCTGTGTCAGTCTGATTCCTGAAGTGAACTCTGCACCAGCAGCAGCGCCTGCTCATTGGAGTAACCTCCGGTGTGTTTTGCGGCAACGCCTTCCCTTCCTCGCATGCTCCCCTGCAGCATGGAGCCTGGGCGTCGGGGCCCGTGTTTGTCACCCGGCAGGGTGGGTGTGTGAGCCCTGAGCTCACTGCTTAGCTCTGGATGGCAAAGTAGACTCTGAAATCCCACGCAAGGTGGGAGGCCGGAAGTCGAGTCTCTAAGAAAGAGAGAAGCGAGTTTTCTCAAGACTCTCAGAACAGAGTGTTTGCAAACCGTGAGGGCAAACTGGAGGGTGTGCGGAGGAGTCAGCGTGGAGTGGCCAGGCTGGGGGGGCCGAGGCTGGGTGTCCCCGTGGCGGGCTTCAACCCGGCACATTCCGGGGTGAGCCCTGCTTACCAGGTGTGCCCGGGAGGCCGACCCACCAAGGGAGGGCGTCACTGCAGCCGGGTGCCCAGCGCTGGGCTCACACCTCCTGCACGTTCCAGAATGAGGTGGCGTACGCATCGCGGTTTCCACCCCAGCGATCGGGCGGAAATACTAACAAGGCTGCGGGCCAGTGGACCTGCACTTGACTCAAGGAGGCCACAGGGCTCCCCCTGCAGAGTAAGAAGGGATAGGGACTCCTTCCGTCGGCAAGGTCAAGAGCTTTCCACTTTCTGAGAATGGGGATGCAAAGTCAAGGTGAAATCATGAAGAAAATAATGAAAGCTACTTTTTATTTTTCCACAGAGAAGGTTTGTAGCAAGGAGATGCAACTATTTTTTTTTTTACCAGTTAGATTATAAAAGGATATAGTGAACTATCCGCACTAATGTGTGGCCGGTAGAGGAGGGCTGTGCTCACGAGAGCTGTGACTCAGGGGGCTGCTTAGTGGGGTCCTGAGGCACCCCGAGGCCAGTGGAGGAGGATGGGGGCGGTGCTGGTCCTGTGGGCGGGGCAGGGCCCATGGGAGGGGCAGGCAGGTCAGCAAGGGCGGGAGGAAGCGAGGATGGAGGAGGGAGGTGCATACGGGTGCATCGCCTGCATCGGCAGGCTTCCAGGATGCGGCGGTTACTAGAGAAAGAAAAATGCAAAACACAGCAAAGCACTTCTGGCAGCAGAGAGACCTACCTGGTGATGAAGCTCGTGACCTTGGTAGGATCTCTGCACTTCTCACTGGGGCCTGTTACTCCAACCTGCACATACTTCTTTCTTTTATTTGAGTGAGAGAGAGACACAGAGAGAGAGACAGAGACAGAGAGACAGAGAGAGATGGAGAAGAAGGAGGAGAGAGAGAGAGAGAGAGAGAGAGAGAGAGAGAGAGAGAGAGAGGGTGCATGAGGGTGCATGAGTTAGGGAGTGTCAGAGAGAGAGGGAGGGCGAATCCCAAGAAGGCTCCACTCTCAGTGCAGAGCCCAACACGGGGCTCAATGTCACGACCCTGGGATCATGACCTGAGCTGAAATCAAGAGTCGGACACTCAAACGACTGAGCCCCGGGGCGCCCCAGACCTGCACTATTTCTAACAAGCTTCGCAGCTGTGTTAACCTGCCGAGGGGAGACTGAGCACTGCCGAGGCAGGGAACCAGCGCAGCAGGGAGAGGCTCAGAGGCTAGACCATATCCAGTGAGCGTGAGGGACCCCCTAACCTGACTCTGCATGCCTCCTCCCCCCAACAGAAAGAAACATTAAAGCTGGCAGACAAAACTATAAACTGCAAAGCCTAGAGTCACAGGCATTATGGTCTTTCAACAGCACAGTTAAATTATGTCTGGGAACATCTCTTCCAGAAGGTGAGAAAGCATAGAGCTCATTTTAGAGATATTTCCAGAAGCACCTTTGAGGGGGAAAACCTTTAAAGGAATAACTTTAAGTTGTTAAGAGTGTATATCCCTAAACCCATCGTACCACGAATAAATGAGTTCTGAGTGCACTCGTGGGTCCATCTCTGCCCTGCGTGCACCTGCACACGTGTGTGCATGACGGCTCTGTACCCAAGAGTGAGTGGGCGTGGTCGGTGGGGAAGTGCTTCACGAAGGGTTTAGGGGTGATCACGCACCTGGTAAGTGCACACGCCTGGACCTCCGCGTGCTCATGGCTGCGTCGCGTTCTGCCTGTGCGCCTCCCCGCCCCCCGAGTCCCTGGCCCCTCTGGGAAGCACACTTCCTCTGGGATTTGGACAGAGACAAAGACTTTGTTGACAAAGGACAAAAATGCCTCCTTCTGGAGCAAACCCCACGGTGTGGAAACTAGTGGTTCCTGAGTGCTGCCACAAACGTGGGCCCAGAGCAGGACACCGGAGCAAAATGATCCAGTTGTGAGATGTGAGCGTATGGTTGTTCTCTGGGAGCCCGGAACTCGTCGCCTCCCACCTGCGAATGTGCACAGGCGCTATAGCCTAGAAGGAAACTCACGTGATTTTATCCAAAGTGCATCGATGAGGGCAAAGCTGCAGAAATCCATATTTATTGTTATTATAAAGCCAACTGGAAATGGAAAGTGGGGCCGGGGTCCGGGGCAGTGGATATAATTTCTTGAAGCTCCGATTTCTTTCGAGACAGGAGTCCTTGACCAACGAGAAAAACTCATGCTGATTGAATGACTGTTGGGATCAAGAGAAGGTAGGTTGGTAATGTCACCAATGACCCGTCAGAATGCTGGTGAGTGGGGGACCCACGCCACCCTGAGCCCCGGTTCTTCAAAACCATTCGTATCGTGTGTGGGGTCTTGGCTGATGACGTACAGTTGCCGCAGGCTCAAGACGCTGGCTTGGGACCTCAGCGGAAAGCCCGTGGCGCGTGTCCCTGGCACCTGGGCCTGGTCACCTCACACCCGGACTCTGGGGCCTTGGCACTAGTAAGTCTCTCTCGGTGCCCGTGTCCAGGGTGGCCCAGCGCCGAGTGAATTCATCTCCGGAAGGCTTTCTATAATCAGATAAAAAGGTCCAACACATGCCGTCATTACTACTATTTAAAAAGTGAGCCTCTTCCAGGAAGGAGCCCAAACTCAGGCAACTCTGCTTATGATGCGACTCACAGTGATTACAGAGAGAGGGGTGCTCAGCCCCTCTTGGCCGCTCAGGCTGCTTGGATGGGGCAGCCCCGGCCCGACCGCAGGCCCCGCTTCCGCGTGGAGAGGGAGGGCGGCTCGAGGCCCCGCTGGCTTGTCCTGGACACAGGGGTGCGGCGGCCGCAGGGCAAGACCCGCGGGCCTGCTGGTGTATCTGTACGAGCCAGGCCCCTTCCAGGTTTCTGTTCTCTCCTTCCCTTGGTGCAGGGGGTACACGGTGGTAACGCCCCCCCTTTCCTGGAGCTGCAGGGCTGACATTCCAGAGGGGAGGAGCACCCTGCCTGCCGCAGCCCTGCCCCCCCCGCAGCCCTGCCCCCCCGCAGCCCCCCCAACAGCCTGCCCCCTCCCGCAGCCCCCCCCCCGCAGCCCTGCCCGCCACACTGTCAGGGGCCTGGGGGCCGCTCTCCACCCGCAGCCTCTGCGGCCTGACGGCTGCCGCGCCCAAGGCCGGGGTAATGAGCCCCATTCGTTTCCTGCCGCTGGCATATGGCATGTCATTGTCCTCGGTCACCCAGGCAGAAGAGATGCAATTTGTTGGCACGTCCTGCCCCCGCACAGACCGTCCACCTCACTGAGCCCCCAGGAAAACAGCGGAGGCCGGGAAAGGGCAGCCAAAACCACGCAGCGTCGTCGCGCATGCGCACACGGCGCAGGGCCAGGGCCCCTCGTTCTGTGCCTGCGGAGGGGGGGGTGTGGGGAGGGGTTCTTAGATCCCCCACCTCTGTGTCTCTCTGTCTCTGACCTCAGAGAACGTCCAGGTCACCGACACTGATGGAAACCGTTCCCAGGACGCTTCTCACGCAGGTGGGAGCAGCATCAACACGCCTGCCGCGGGCTGTCCCTGCGCCCTGGACCAAACCCGCCTGAGGCCCCGCCCCCGGAGGGCCCAGGCCCCGCCCACTGAGGGCGCAGCCCCGCCCCCAGGGGACGCATGCCCCGCCCCCAGAGGGACTCAGGCCCCGCCCCCGGAGGCCGCAGCCCCGCCCAGGGCCCAGCTCCCTGCCGCCGGAGGGCACAGGCCCCGCCCCCAGGGGACTCAGGCCCCGCCTCCGGAGGGCGCAGCCCCGCCCAGGGCCCAGCTCTGAAAGGCGGAAGAGTGGAGGCGAGGGTCGGGCCACCGCATCCAGAGTCGCCGCTACAGGATGCATCTGTGCGAGGTTTCGGTGCGGTCTGCGTCCCCCTGGAGTTTGGGTTTCACAGAAAGGCCGTTTTGAGTGTCTGAAGCCAATTTGCAAACAGGCAGAAGTGTTTTGCTCCATATGGTTCGAATTTTCACAACAGCGACAATAACACCCTAAAATCCGGGGCTGATGTGGCCTATCCGGTAATGGATTTGCGCAGGACCTAATGATTCACATGTTGTCATGACACAGGCACCCTTGTGTGTGTCGTTGGGTTCCTGGACATATTTGGGGGGGGGCTCCCGCCGAGCCCGCTGCCTCCTCCCGCCAGTGGAGACAGTGCCGTGTCAACACGCGGCCACAAGCAATGCTGCGGGCAGTCCGGCGGCTGGTGGCCCCGTGCTGGCCTGGAGGGCTCGCAGCGCGCGTGGGATCCGTGGCCGTCCACACCACCTTTCTCATCTCTGTCGTCACTTACCTGAGAACAGGCTGTTGGATTCTAAGTTTCTAGGATTCCTTCTGGCTCAGAAATTCTTTACTGTGATGACTTGAGGCCCCCTCCTCCATGCTGATCGGTGCAGCCCTGGGTGGCCACAGCGGGGTGTGCCCGTTACACACTGCTACTCTGTCCTGAGGATGGGTGGCTGCGGTGGGAGCCCCAGAAACGCGAACGCGGGGAGTGGCCACTGATGCGTCCCCCAGTCCAGGAGGTGGAAGGGGGTCTGGAATGGGACGCCACGTCAGGTTCGTCTGAAGGACAGGGCCTGGCCCTGCACCACCAGCCTCTGGGTCTGGGGATGCTTGTCCTGCCTTTATGAATGTCACAGTGACGGAGCCCCAGGCGGAGAGCTGCTTCACGAGGACATTTTGATTAATTTATGTAGATATATTTACCTCCAGAGAGCAGAGGACAAGGTAAAGAAATTCATTTTTAACTTAAAAGAATCAGCATTACATTCTAGGAAAATTTTTAAATCTCCTGGAGGCAAGTGGAAATTTTCCTCCATTTTGAGAAAGATAGTCCATTGCAAAGTTTAATTCTAACATTCTTGTTATTTATTTATTTATTTATTTATTTATTTATTTATTTTTGAGAGAGAGAGAGAGAGAGAATGCATGTAAGTGGGGGATGGACAGAGGGAGACACAGAATCTGAATCAGGCTCTAGGCTCCAAGCTGTCAGCACAGAGCCCGATGTGGGGCTTGGGCTCATGAACTTTGAGATCATGACTTGAACCACCTAGGCACCCCCACGTTCTTATTATAAAAAGAGGAAAACAGATGGAAGAGGGAGGGGCCAGCAGTGCATTCTGGGCTCTTGGGTTGCTGCAGGAGGTGACAGTGTATCCAGTACCTGCTCAGGGAAGCAGCCTTGAACGGCAGGTACAGAAACTCCTGCCTCCAGGCTCTCTGTTGCTGCAAGTCATGGGGCAGCTTCCCGTGCCCGCCCTGCGCCCCCCCAGGGAAAGTGGGACACCCGGATGTCACAAGGCACGTGGCTTTAAGATGCTCCAAAGGCAGGGAGAGGGAAGCTGCCTGTCTGTGGGCCTGGGGACCATTTTCTTTTGCCTCCTGTGTCTGGATTTGGGGGTGAAGAGGGGCTTCCCAGACATACTAGCAGGTCTGGAAGAAACCCCACCGATCAGGAGCTGCCCTCTCTGCTCCTGACAAGCCACAGAAAACACTTGCCCTGCACCCCTCACTCCCCGCGGGGACCCCAGTGCCACATCAAAAGCTTGTTGAGGCCCCCTTGCCCCATAAGCATGGCCTCAGGGAGACCCCTCCACCTCACAGGGCAGGCAGCAGGGGCCGTGCGGGCAGCGGTGAGGAGCCCCCACCCTGAAGCCTTGTGGGGTTGGGACGCCCCAGCTCCCTCTGGAAATGGGGCGGCGTCCTCCCACGTGGTGTTGGTGGAGATCGGGCAGGAAGTCTCATGTCTGCCAGTGGCCCTGGGGGCCCCTCGGCAGGCTTAGCAAGGCCTGCATGCCCGCCCGTGGGTGCCAGGGAGAGCCGGCTGGGACCCTAGGCTGGGAAGGGTGCAGCATCTCATAGCATACTGTGAATCTGTCCAGGTTTTGACAAAAGTCAGTCATCACACCTGGGGTGAGGATGCGCTCAGACCAGATGCACAACCCGGACACAGCGGTGTTAGATGCTCTTCAACCTACTAACAGTCGGACAGACTGTGTCCACAGCACGAACACCACGACCCGTAGTTGAGAGAAACAGGCTGCTGGGTGCCAGAAGTGCGGTGCCCGGAGGAGGCGGCCCACAGCGGCTCGCGTAGGACGGGGACGCAGAGCTGTGGCTGGGGGGCAGGTCTGCGTGGGGGCGGGACAGGGAGGTGGCTCAGGAGGCACCTGCGGGCGGTGGGCGCCTGTGTCTGCACCGCCGGGTCGTGTGAGTGGCTGCTCCGGGGAAGCCGAACAAATGCGCGCAGACTCCCTGCCCCGTTTCTGGCGGCTCCGCCTGCAGGGTCCCCGTGCGGCACAGGACCTTGACTGAGTCGGGTGACTGGCGGACGCTTCCTGCCCCTGCCCCATGCCGTCCGGTGGGGGAGGCAGCTCGTCAGCGCCCAGCACATGAACCTCCGACTGCTCGTTGTGATCTGAGGCACAGAAGTCAGGCTTTATGAGGAAGAGTCACAGAAGACTGTCCTCCAGACGAGCATCCTCGGACTTGAGCAGGAAGGAAGCTGGTAGCAGGGTGAGGGGCTGAGAGCTCAGGAGGCAGGTGGGGTCCTCAGCCACACAGACCTGGGGGCGAGGAGCGGCTGGTCCCCGGGCGGGGAGAGGGCCCCCCGTGTTCGGGGACGAGTCACGGGGTGGGGTGTCAACGGTTTGAAACTGTGGAGCCACGAGTCTAGATTTTCACAGAAGTAAACTTGCTCTGAGTCTCTCGGGAGGTTGGGTTGAACCACACTCAGGTAGTCTCCGTCCTCACAGCCAGGAAGGTCGACTGGGTTTGGCCCCGGGTAGCCCGGCACAAACTCACGGACCGGCGGTGGGGGAGACTCGGCAAGGCGTGTGGGACGGGCACGGGGGCAGGTGCAGCACGAAGGGTGGTTTCCAGGGCTGTGGGCTGAGCCCCAGGAGCTGAACGGACCACACTGGGGGCTCTGGCCACGGGTCAGGAGGGGCCACCAGCCGTTTGGATTCAGACTCTACAGCGATTCGAGGACCAGGGTGTTTGGATAACACGGATGCTCCTACTTGCCTACAATTATTCATAAAGCAGAGGGTTCCCATGTGTTACTCATTTGCAGACCACGTGCTCTGCACATTGGCTTTCATCGTCGGGGTGGGGTATGTCCACTTCTAAACAGAATCATTCAAATATGTGAGGTTTGTCATTATTACATAATTGGGTAAACGTGTATCTTTACATCAATGATGGAATGATGTTTTTAAGTATTGAACGGCGAGCTTTTGAACTCTCTCACTCTGCCTAGGGAAGGTTTCTCCCCGAGAGCGTCTGCCCCTCGCACCGGGACTGCCAGGCATGGACCGCTGCCCGCAGAGCCTGGAGAAAGGCCCGGACACTCCTTCCTCAGGGCAACGGCGTGTCCCGGAGTGACACGGGCATGTCTGCACGACACCACGGAGCGTGTTTCCCTCCTGTGCACCAAATAAATGGTGCGAGTCTCTGCAGAACGGCCAGGGTGGATCCCCTCAACAGGCCGAGGTCGAGAGCCCCCGTGTCTAGGAACCCTCACCAATAGCACCAGTTCTGCCCCTGTGGACGGCCTGGCATGCTGGGGGGGGGCCTTGCCCCGCGTCTGACACCCCCGTGCAGTAGCCTGGGACCCTGGAAGCCCCAGGGCTAGAAGTACGGCCATGCAACGTGGCACGGGTGACCTTACGTTTTGCGGGTCCAGAGCGGTCCTGTGTCCTGCCTGCTTCTCTGGTGAAGTCACGCACAGAACCCATTCATTCTCAAAAACGCCGTGGTCGAGGTGGTGGATTACCTGACCACCCTCTGAGGCCATGAGAGGGAGCCCAGGTGGGAACCTGATGGGGCCCCCTCAAAACTGCCGGCAGGCCGGGCCGTGGAGAGTGCTCACGCCCCACCCCTGGGAACATTTCCTGGAATTGCAGAACTTACCTTTGGAGAGAATATACCATTTCTTCTTTGCAGTTAGCGAATTTGACTTAGGGAGTCAAATGTTTTGCCTGTTAGAAAGCACCTGCTGTCTTGCCTAGGAAGGCGGGGAAGTGTTCAGTCTCGATAGTGTCCAGTGTATGTGCTAGTCCATTAAATTCCACCCGTAAAGAACAGGAGCAGAATTCTTCTTGTCCAGTTAGTACCCTGGCCGGCACAGGTGGACGGCTGCCCGAGACAGGCCCTGAGCTCAGATGTTACATAAAACACCTGCAGCCACCAACCCCCTCCCCCCCCCCGCCCCCCACGCACAGGGTGTGTTAGGCGAATGCAAGTGTCTGGGACTCGCCCATAGTTCATTCCCAAATACAAGTGGGACTTACTTGCCCAAAAGTACGGGAAGTGGGTCAGGAGAGCAGGGACCCCCAAGCTGGAAGCACGGTTTGCAGCCCCTCACCTGACGATCTCTACTTTTTAGAAAGTATTACTATTTTTTCTGGTGTTCTCTGCATAAGTTTACGACTGAGGTTTTCACGGGCACTGTGTACACGTTTGCACGTCACTGGAGTGGGTGGTTCTAAGATCCGTGGATCCGTGGAATCTAAGATTCCATTCAGGGGATTTGGGTGTGGGCGCCGGGGAGGCTCGGCGGGACCCCACGCATCGGGACGGGAGCGGGGGAGTCTGAGAGGGTGGTGATCGCAGGAAGGGCTGGTTTATGTAACGTCCTGAAAGGCTGGACAAGCATGAAGCGTGGAAAACACACAGGTGAGGGAAGTGGGGGGTCCGAGGGCACGAGCGGGGTGCAGAGGGTCTGCCGGAAAGAGCTGGCCGCCGCCATGCTGGCTTCTTCCCTGCCCAGTGGTTGCTCTGCCTCGGAAGAGCCGGGGCCACAGAGGTTAAAGATTAGGATATGTACATTACAACATTTTTCTCTCACGCACTGTGCTACATGCACACACACCCACACACACCCACACCCACACACGCACACACACACATACACACGCACACACGCACATGCGAACACATATGCTCTTGTGCCAGGAGGCGGGACAAGTCCAAACACGTACACTTGTTACGCTACCACATTATCACAGGCTCTGTACGCTCTCATCCTAGGGAAGCAGTGAAGCTTGTGGCGCGTGAGGCCGACCACCTTGACCAGGCGTGGGGTCAGCACGTGGATGCTGTGTGGCTGGGCCCCACCCGACTCAAGGCTTACACCTGAGAGCTGATTCCTTCACACCCACGTTAAAAGAAAGACCAGGTGTAGGTAGCTTTCAGGAGACTGTTGGGTTAGAAAGAGTAACACATGCAGGAAAACACGCAGGTGACCCCCCGAGAGGCAGGCAGTGGGCTCCTCACGAGGTGTGTCCACACCGGGGGCGTGGTGTATAGCTGGACCTTTGGGAATCGCCAGGAGCTGAGTTGAAATTTGCATTCAGATGGACCACCAGCTGTCATATTTTGGTAAAAGCTGGGCTGCGGGGCCCCTGCACTGGAGAGTGACCAGGGAACCCCTGACGTGCAGAAGAGTGTGCCAGAGGGACACTTCCAGGGGGCAGATGGCCCCTGCATCAGCCCACGCCTGTCCTCTCTCTCTGTTGGCTGGTGTTCTGTTCCCTGGGCCCAGGGCTGGACATGATGGACTGCTCTCGTTGATGGGGTGCTATGGGGTGTCCGGGCCCCCCCGTGCTGATGCAGCATGAGGCTGGTCCATCCATCGGAACAATTTCACCATCAATGCTGAGTGGCTGGTCCATGGCTTCTGCCACCCACACATGGCAGCAAGATGGCTGAGACAAAGGTGCAGACTCACCCACTGGCCGTCCCGTTTTCATCACAGACAGCGTGACATGGGCCAGGATAGGGTACAAATCTTACATTCTCACAGGAGGGACGCTCCTGCTTGGTTACTCCCAGGGGCACGATGACTGTCCTCTGGATTCCTTCCGAGGTGGCACCCGTCTCTGCACAGGTGGGGCTGTAACACGGTCTGGCGTCCTCAGCGTGAAGCACAGCCCGAGTCCCTACTCACTGCCCGTGGTGATTCGCAGGAGCACAGTGCACTCTGCAGCTCACCGACACGGCCGGTGATGCTCCAGTCTGTCCCTGGAGGCCGGGCTCCACACGCAGCCCGGGTGCCCTTGTATGGAAGGGAGGGCATGTTGCCTTTCCAAGGTGGGCTTCCGTCGGTGCAAAGCTCCCAGCTCCACACCTCTGTGCTGCCTAAAGACGTGTGGCATCTCCTGTCTGTGACCCGGGTGGTCGGCCTCCAGGCGCCAGTGTGGCCAGGCTGCAGTGCCCCGCGGCTCAGCCCCGCACTCATCTGGGTGTGCTGCGGAGACAGCGGGCGCTTGGGGCCGTGCTTAACACCATGGCTGGCTTTACGTAAAGGAGGTTCCCGCGGTAATGCGCACAGGCTTTGTCCAATCCGCTGAAGGCCTTTAGGGCAAAGACTGAGGTTTCCTAGAGAAGAGATTCTGCCTCAAGACACCACCATTGGGTCCAGCTCCAGTCTCCTGTGAGTTGGCCTCTGTGCATTTTGGACTTTCCAGCCCCCACAATCACATGAGCCAGTTCCTCGAAATAAATCTCTATCTATCTATCTATCTATCTATCTATCTATCTATCTATCATCTATCTATCATCTATCTAATATCCATCCATCATATGTATTGTATGTATGTATGTATGTATGTATTTATCTATCTATCTATCATCTATCATCTATCCATTTATCTATCTACATACCCACTTGTCCATCTTGGTTCTATTTCTCTGGAGAGCCTGGGCTGATACATTCTCTACACAGCACTGTGTCTGTGACCTCTCTATTCTCACACAGGTACCAGCAGTGATGTGGAGAAGCCAAACTAAACTTAAAATGAGCAATGGTGGGGCGCCTGGGTGGCTCAGTCAGTTAAGTATCTGACTTCAGCTCAGGGCATGATCTCACAGTTCGTGGGTTCGAGCCCCACATCGGGCTCTGTGCTGACAGCTCAGAGTCTGGAGCTGCTTCAGATTCTGTGTCTCCCTATCTCTCTGAGCCTCCCCTGCTCATTTTGTCTGTATCTTTCTCTCAAAAATAAATAAAACATTAAAAAATT
This sequence comes from Hyaena hyaena, assembly GCF_003009895.1. Lineage (NCBI taxonomy): Eukaryota > Metazoa > Chordata > Mammalia > Carnivora > Hyaenidae > Hyaena > Hyaena hyaena. The sequence continues at coordinate 886,131 of NW_024080903.1, read as the reverse complement.
TAAAAAAATGAGCAATGGTGAGGGTGGGTCAGTCAGTTAAGCGTGCTGACAGCTCAGAGCCTGGAGCTGCTTCAGATTCTGTGTCTCCAATCCTGTCTCTGCCCCTCCTCCACTAGTGCTTTGTCTGTCTCTCTCTCTCAAGAAATAAAGAAACATTTAAAAAATTTAAAAAGTAGTAATTGAGAGATAGGCCCTTCTTTTTCAGGACTGTTGGTAACACGTGGGTGGTGCATGAAGCAATAGCGAACAGCCAGCAGTCTGGAAAAGAAGCAAATGGCAGTGGAAAGAAGATGAAGACGTTTCTACTGATCTTGTGTCATCTGTATTTGACCTCCACTCTGGTCAAAGATACGTTCTCACTCAGCACGTCCTTTCTGATGGGCGAGGCGGGGCCAGTTGTCAGGGACTCTCTCCTTGGTCACTTACGGCACCTCCTGTCCAGCCCTTGCACATGCCAGCTGGTCACCTGCCCAGCTGGCCGGAGCGGGGTGGTGCCTTCCTCGGAAGGCAGGGAGAAATGTGTTTGGGACCATGGTATGTGTGTGGCCCACTGTGAGGAGATGCTGCTCTGTGTCTGGCTGCGCAATAGCACTGCGGTCTGTGGGGCAGGGTCGCAGCCGGCCAGTCTTGGGACCGATTAAGGAGCAGCTGTCCGCACCCACGCGCGGCTCGACTGTGGGTCAGGTGACCACGCGGCTGCTGGAGAAAGCTGCTACGGTGTGGCCCTGAAGCCTCAAGGCTTCTGTGAAGCCTTTCTGGTCGGCTCCAGTCTACTCTATGCATCCATGGGAGGAGGGGAGACAAAAGGAAATAAAGAAGGAGAAGAAAGAAGTCTAATCAGCCCATCAGCTAGTGCATTTGTGGATTCCTCTGTGCTGTTAATTTGGACTTTTAGCTTAAAGGCTGAATTTCCTTTTATTGGATGGAGCGCTGGCCATATTGAGGACGGGGGCATCATACCGCCAAGGGTAATTCTGCCAAATCCTCATCGATGTGAGTCAAGGAGCAAGATAGCAGTGTAAGCATCTGAAACCGTTTGCATTGGTGCCATTCTCTCCTTGAAGCAAAGGGATTTTTAGCCCCGGCTCTCTGAGAGGCTGTGGATCTCCTGCTCAGTGATGTGAGAACACACCCTTTTGAAATCCTCACAGGCAGAGGAGAAAGCATCTGGCAGAAGTAAGTAGAAAATTCCTCCCAGTGTCCTCCTGTGTCTGAAGATGGCAGTCAGAGAGAGCGACGTGCGTAGTGTCAGAGAGAACGGGGGCTTACCTGTGCCCCCCACCTGTCCGCTTCCGAGGTGTCTGCTCCTGGGAGTTTCATATCTGGCAAGCAGGCATTGAGTGATGGGAAACCCAATTAACTCAGGAGCTCAAGTGCACCATCTCTGTTCCATAAAGGGTGAGATGCTGAAGATTCAATACGATGGATTAAAAAGTCTTTGATTTCTTTTCTGAAAATGTCCATTTGCCTTTTTTAAAAGAAATAAAATGGAAGGAGTCTCTATTATGTCAAATTGCCTTCTTAATAGCCGTAACTTACCTGAATGCTTTTTCCCTGTAATGGGAACAATACAAAACATAGCCCCATTTAAATACTATCAATTTAGAAAGGATCGGTTTATAATAAAACAATTGCAGATTTTAATTATGTTTCATAGACAAGGTAGAATAGCTTGTGTAAGATAAATTTTGTTTATTCAAAAGAATACATAAGGATGATATTTCTGGAGAAAAACTACAGCCTGCTTTCCAGTTCTGTTTTCTAAACCTTTCACTGCATTGCAAACTTAAAATATTGTTAATTGGAATGGAACTCCTCATAGAAAACTTCTCAGGAGAAAAAGATCCGGTCCATAAGCAGACACACTGTACTGTATCCTCGATACCTCACATCAGAAATTCTGCTGACCAAGTTCTAACATTCAACTGTAATACATTCCAGTATTTATTTTTATTGAGTGAATATTAAAGGTAATTCAAACATGTCATTTGTTCCTGGGTTTGCATATTGGTCTAAACTGAACTTGATTTTGAGGTAATTTTACATCTTCTGTAACTCCTTAGAAATCCCTAAAACTTAAATATTAGGCTAATGAGAAATTGTCAGTTTCAAGGCATAATTATCGCCTTTCATCTAAAATATATTAAAATGGTGCTTGCTTAAATAAAAAAATAAGTCTGAAGTTTCATCATACAAATTGCTTTTACGTTTTACCTTTTAAATAAAAAATAACTAGCAAAGCAAAAGAATCCCAAATCTTCCTCTATTTTCAAATTCTTCTGCTACTGTGTCCATTTCAGTGCATCACCATAGAATGACAGCTCAACAAATTTTTGAAATAAACTTTTAGTTTTAGAATAATTTTAGATTCACAAAAAAAAAAAAAAGGGTATGAGAAGATGGTCCAGAGGGCTCTCCCATTTGCCACACCAGGCTTCCCTACTGTTGGCCTCATACCTAGTGGTATTGATACATTGTTGCTAACTAAAGTCAGTATGTTATTCTGATTTCCTTAGTTTGTACCTAATGTCCCTCTTCTGTTCCGGGATTGCGTCCAGGACCTCACATTACATTTAGTTATTATATTTCCTCAGGCTCCTGTAGGCTGTGACATTTTCTCAGAATTTCCTTATTTTTGATGACCTGAAAACAGTGTTTTGCGAACACTGGTCAGGTATTTTGTAGGCTACCCTCAATTTGAGTTTCTGTGATGTTTTTCTCATGATTAGGCTCGTCATCGGTACGGGAGCAAGACTGGGGTAGGAAAAGGCCGTTCTCATCCCATGGGATCAAGGTGTCTCCTGCCAACACAGCTTATCGCTGTTGGTGTTGACCGTGATTTACACCTAAGAACTTTCTTCAGTGTTCTTATAGATGTTATTGTTTTTATAGTTTTCATTTCCTGTTGTTGTTTGCAGGTTTATATGACAGCAACATCTTGTATCTTGTGACACTGCTATTCTTGCTTTTTTGTTCTACATGTTTTACTTCTTTTTTGGTATTCTTTGGGATTTTCTACATAAACATGCATGCGTTTGTAAAGACAATTTCATTTCTTTCTTTCTTTCAAATTTGTGCTATTTTTCTATCTTTTTCTTGTCTTATTGCACTATCTAGGACTTCTACTTTGATGCTGCATAGCAGCTGGGAGAGGGAACATCATTGCTTTGTCCCAGTCTTATAGGGAAAGCGTCTAGGCTTATCACCACAAAGGATTGTCTTACCTATAGGTTTTTGTAGATGTTTTCTATGAATCTCAGGGCATTCTCCTCTATTCCTAGTTTACTAAGAGTTTTTATCTTGAACATGTGTTTGATTTTGTCAGTTTTTTTTCTGTATCAGTTAATAAGATCATGTGACCTAACTTCACGTTCTAACATAAACTGTCAGCTGTTATCTGACAAGCAGTGGTGACAGCTTTCATTGCACTTGGCAGTCCATAGCCAAGTAGACTTTTCTAAAAGGCTTGGCACCAAATATAATTTAATTTGGATGCTTGGGGTCTATTTAGGCTGGATCTACACTCAAGCTATATTTCTGTTAGGAGCTGGAGTTTTTCCAGCTGGAATTCTACTAGCTGGTACTTTCCAAAATACATCTCAATGAAATATTTGCCTCAGTTACTTTCTTTGTGTGCTTTTCCAGGAACACCAGATGATTAGATCATACTCAGTGATTTACACCTGCTGATGATATGTCTCTGGTGAGACATAGCTTTACATCCATGGTGCTACATCAGTTATATAATGTAGCATCTATGATACTACATTATTTTGAAAAATTGTCATGTGTCTGATTATGTATAACTCACCATAATGTTTGATTAGTCAAATGAACTTTATTTCCTACAAATAGCAAAGATAGAAAATAAATGGCAACTTCGTCAGTTTGTCAGGTGTTAACTATCTTCTGAACTTTCCGATTTATCTGGCTTTCTTTCGTCCCCTGGAAACAACATCTGCTCACTACAGTTTTGGTGTTTCTCACAAATAGAAATGAATCATTCAGCTTGACAGTACAGTAGTCAAATGACACCTTTAGGCACTATTTACATCTAGTAAATAATTCTTTTGGCAAGGTAAGTGGTGGAGACAGACCAGCTCCAAGTGTCCAGAAATGACTTATAGGTTTCCTACAAGTATATCTCCTAGGGCTGAATTGGACATGTGGAGGGGAAAGAGCTTGATTAGTTCTTTTAGACTTTTGGTTTTCAGGGCATTTGAACAGTGATCTTATTGTTGCATGAAATATGGACTTACTGGTAACGGCCACATGCTTGTTTGATTTTCTTTTTAATTCCTGAGAACATTACAATAGAAAATACATTGAAATGGTTTCCAGCAGAGAAATATTTTAGAAATATTACTGGCATTATAAACACGAGACAGTCGTTGTAAGGCAAGCGTGGATGTGTGGGCAGCACTGACCCTGGGCCATGCCCCTCCAGTCACTTCTTTCCTGTCACTCCCATTGCAGAGTGTGGGGCTCACAGTGGTCAGTGAATGACGTTGATGGAGTGGTGACCATTCTGCACTTCATTCAAAAGCAAAGTTTTAGGAACACATCTCCACAAATGTCTATGCAAGTTCAAATGCATATTTACAGTTTTAATATACTATTGAGAGACAAGTGCTGCTAATGAATACATAGAGATACTTTCTAACTTTAAATGGAGTGAACTCCAATTTTTCTGGCACAATTTAATTTTCTTAAAAGATAAGAGCACCTTCCAAAGGCATCTAGGGATTCTCATCCATCTCTCAGGCATTTGGATTTCATGACAAAGTAAAACAAAGTAAAATAAAAAACAAAAAATGATTGACACACAACCACTTTTTAAATATTTTCAATTAAAAGCATTGGACATACACTCAAAACCCAAAATGTGATCTATTACCACCATCTTTTTGAAGAACAAGCCGTATTCAAATACATTTCTTGTTTCTCTGCAGATCAAAGAAAACTTGGTCACAGAACACAGCACCCTGGGTCAACATCTTCCACTCATTCATTAGTCTCAGCGAGTTTAAGGAGTTTAAGGAGAATAAAGCTGTGCTGAGTGGCCACTCTGAGTCGGGCACTTTGTGGCGTGTGTGCGTGTGCATGCGTGTCTATGCGTGCACATGTGTGCGTGTGTATGCCCTCATGTGTTTCCTCCGGCAACTCTCTTCAAATGTGCAAGTACTCAGTGCGGAGGCTGATGCCCCAGGCTCGCCGGGCCGCCTTCTGCTCTGCGCTTGCCGCACCTGGACTGTTTGCCTCTGCGGTGCGACCCCTTGGACTAGAGGAGCCCTGCGGTAGTGACGTCTACACCCCCGCGCCCAGCCGGGTGCTGGTGGAAGGTGTCTGGGAGGAAGCGTTTGAGTCAGTGACCAAATCTCCCTGTGGAGACGGAGAAGGAGGGGCCACTGACTCTGGAGACAAGCGCCCCCACGCAGCCGCCCGGTCCCTCTGGAAAGTCTCAGTGGCCCCCGGGCGACGTGTTAGGTGACGAACCCGAGGCCCGCACCTCAGGGACCAGAGGAGTCGGGTGCTGTGCCCGGACCACGGTCCTGTCCGTGACCCTCAGAGCACACTGCGACCTTGGTCAAGGACACCGTGCTCTCTGGGTCTGTAGCGGGCTCGGGGCTGCGCGTGGGGAAAACCGCCGCGGGGAGCTTCCAGCTGGGGCTTGGGCTGCGGTCGGGGACCGGGAGGCGCGGTCTGGGTGAAGCGCGGCAGGGAAGAGGAGCACGAAGTGAGGCCAAGCCTGCGTCAGCGCGTCATCGGCACAGGGGGTCCTGGGGTGGCGGCCGAGCGAGGCTTGAAGACATTCTCAGATGGTGCTGGTGCCCGGAAGGGCCCGGAACCCAGCCGAGGCCCCTGTGAGCGGGGAGGGGGATGTTCAGACAGCAAGCCCTGGTGCGGTGCGGGCGGGGCCGGGTCGGGTTCCGGGGTCGCTGTGTGCCCGCCCCCCACTGACTGCGGGCACGCTGCAGACGCCGTGTCTTACTTCCCCTTGCCCGACATGTCTTCTGTTCTGTGCCCGCTCCTGGGGGTGCTGTGCCCTCTGCTGGGGTTCTGTGCCCTCTCTGGGGGTTCTGTGCCC
>NW_024080903.1:851969-878499 GCF_003009895.1 Hyaena hyaena | reverse complement strand
TCTCTGGGGGTTCTGTGCCGTCTCTGGGGGTTCTGTGCCCTCTCTGGGGGTTCTGTGCTCGCTCCTGGGGGTTCTGTGCCCTCTGCTGGGGTTCTGTGCCCTCTGCTGGGGGTTCTCTGCCCTCTGCTGGGGTTCTGTGCCCTCTCTTAGGGTTCTGTGCCCGCTCCTGGGGCTTCTGTGCCCTCTCTGGGGGTTCTGTGCCCGCTCCTGGGGGTTCTGTGCCCTCTCCTGGGGGTTCTGTGCCTTCTCTGGGGGTTCTGTGCCCTCTGCTGGGGGTTCTGTGCCGTCTCTGGGGGTTCTCTGCCCTCTCTGGGGGTTCTCTGCCCTCTGCTGGGGTTCTGTACCCTCTCTTAGGGTTCTGTACCCTCTCTGGGGGTTCTGTGCCCTCTCTGAGGGTTCTGTGCCCTCTCTGGGGGTTCTTTGTCCTCTCCTGGGGGTTCTGTGTCCTCTCCTGGGGGTTCTGTGTCCTCTCTGGGGGTTCTGTGCCCTCTCCTGGAGGTTCTGTGCCATCTCTGGGGGTTCTGTGTCCTCCCCTGGGGGTTCTGTGCCATCTCTGGGGGTTCTGTGCCCTCTCTGGAGGTTCTGTGCCCTCTCCTGGGGGTTCTGTGCCATCTCTGGGGGTTCTGTGCCGTCTCTGGGGGTTCTGTGCCGTCTCTGGGCATTCTGTGCCCTCTCCTGGGGGAGCAGGAAACCATCAGAGTGCCTGTGGCTCCTTTGGTCCAATGCACGTGAACCGTAACGAAAGGCTGGCTCCCACTTGCCTTAGTCGGACGTGCCGGTTGCCTTAATTCTTAATTTCCTGACAGTCATTTGCTCTTGTTTGACTGTGGTGGGACTTGAACCAGAACTCTTTTGTGTGTGGAGGCGGTGAGCTCAGTCCGCGTTGGGCAGAGCAGGCCCGTCTTGTAGCCTGAGCTCCGTAACGAGGATGAAAATAGTATCCGGCCGAACTTCCTAATCTAGTTCAACTTTCGTCTGTAAGGCTTGCTGTATGAAATTAATAGGATTGTAGGTAATCCCTGAATGGGGAAGGATTAACTCTAAAATAAAGCCAACTTTTATCAATTTCCATAATACTTAAAAAATTATCATCTCAAAGGGGAAACTCCAAGCTGCCCTGAGATTGTGTGATCACATCCTTTCCATAGTTTATTGGCTTTTCCATAAAGAGTCCGTGAGTGTTAAAATAGAGACTAGGGCTTTATCCACCTTTCAGCCTATAGAGATGCTGCTGTTACCTTTCCTACGATACCCAAAGTTTGGAAGTTGAATAAGTACAGAGTCAGGCTGCCGATCTTAGCTACTGGAGAATGAGGAAATTAGCATTCACTTCTATAAACGTGTTTTTTGATAAGACAAATACTTCCTAAGCACGCGGTCCATGTGAAAAGTAGAGGTAATATTTATTGTTAAAAGCTTTTCCCTGCCCCTTCCCCCTCCCTCCCTCCCCTCTCTCCTCCCTACAGACTTAACTCATTTCCACTCTGAGGGTTGGCAGGACCAGTTTGGCTCTCCAATCACACGGGCGTCTGAAGCCGGAAACGTGCAGCTGGCCTGTGTCCTCAGCCTCGGCAGGGGCTTCCTCTCACGCTGCTGTTCTGGGGCAGTGCACAGCGGGGGCAGCTGCGTCCGGTGCCAGTGCTCCGTGTTATGCAGAAGCAGAGCGTCCATGGAGTTGGGACAGCCGTGCGCAGCTCAGCTCCGGAGCCCCGGCAGGGTTTGCCCAGGACACACGGACGTCACAGCACGCTGGGCGAAAGTGAGCGCAGAGCTACAGGAGACTCTGAGAAGCAGACCCGAAAAGCTTGAGAAAGAAGGAGGGAAGCATCAGAATCATTAGAAGAAGCAGGGACACCTGAGGTGGAGGCACGAAAGCTCTTTGGACTTGTTTTGCTTCCTAAGAAAGTTACTCACATCCCCGGGCCACCAGGTTCCCTCCCAGAGCCCGCTGCAGTCACCAACTACGTGTTTCATGCGGCATTTTCATAACCACTGTGGCAAATCCCCAGGAAAACTACCCGAACCGCTGTGGCAAGTGGTCATCTCCCTCCCGCTCGGGGCTTTGCGACCCTGACCCGCCACGGAGGCCCACGGTGGCCTCAGGGGGTCGTGTCGCCCGGCCGGCCGAGGCTGCGAGGCTGCCGGCACAGCCTTCCCTCGGGCGGCCCGAGGGAAAGCGCGTCGCAGTGGCTGCTTTTGAGGCTGACGGGCGGAGAAACACAAGATTCGTATTACTTCTCCGACTCTGAAATATGGAAGTTATCATAAAAAAAGTGTAAAAACAGAAATCTTTCTCAGTAGCCTGTTTTATTTTTGCAATTTGAACTTTTTAGGAGAAGAAAACAACACAGTAAACAGAGATCTTAAATCAGCATTTGTTGAAACATTTAGACGTGCAAAAAATTCAAATCAAACAACTTTTAATAATACTTTACTGCCAGAGGAAAATAAAATCGGAGCTGCCACTATAAAATAAAAAAGCAATTAGCAACTTTCTGATTGCTATTTCTTTAAGGATCTACCTCAAGAAAACAAAAGATGCAAAGCAGAGGAAAAAAAGACCTCGTCTTTCCAAAGGGAAGAAGGTACCGTCTGTAGTTTCTGAAAGTATCATCTGGGAATATTTTGGCTGGAAAGCCCAGCCCATGGCCGGCCCCGAGTCATGCCTCAGGTGTGAACCCCATGTGCAGGGGCCCCGGGGGAGCCTGGCTCGGTGACAGACACGTCATCAGGAGATGAGGACGTCACCGGGACAAATCCAGGGCTCAAGAAACCCCGAGGAGACTCATTCGTGTAAACTGTCCCCGTCCCATCCCACAAACAGCCTCCGGGCCCCTCCCTGGCACTGTGGTCTCGAATTCTGTTTACTGAGTTTCATAAGAACCAAAGGACCGACTTTGGTGAGTGCCTCCCATTGTCCTTCTAGAATATTCCCTACCCCACGGGGCCTGCAGAACACGACCTTCATCATGTGAGTTGTTGCGAGTTGCTGCGTGTTCACACTTACCTGACGCCGTGCTGGGCTCTATCCTGGGCTCAGGGATTAACATCTACAAGCAATTCCAGGTCAGGAAGCTTAGTTCTCTAACTGTGTTGCTTCCACCTGAAGACTCTTGCCCCTACTTTTCTCCAAACGTCTCTGAGACCCAGGTAAGTGCCCGTCTTGGGGACACATCAGAGTTCGCACTCCAGAAGCCAGGGCTCTGCTGTGCGCATCTTAAGGAAACACAGGGGTTGCCCTTCCTCCCCCACAGCCACAAGGGAGCCCACGCAGGCTTTCCACAGATAGTTCGGTACCGTGAACGTGGAGCTGTCAAAGTGAGCTAAGTGTCCACCCAGCTGTGGCTTTTCCAGAAAGGCACCCTTACATACCAAGTAGGCAGGTACATGTGTGTTTTCTAAATATAAGATTGTACCATGCAGTGTCATTTAAGATGGGTAACAAGTGAAAAAAGAAAACCCTAAACAGACTAAAATAAGGGATTCTTGGAAAGAAATAATGGTGACCCTGACTCGACTACTGTGCAACTATTTAAATAGAGGCTGATGCGTGTTTTTAGACACAGGAACCTGTGCAAGATACATTGTTGAATGAAACAGTTACTGAGTAGAAGGTATAGATAAAATACCCACTCTGCATGTGTGTATGTTGTCTCTATCCATCTATCCACACATTCTATTATCATCTATCTATCTATTCATCCATTCTATCATCTATCTATCTATCTATCTATCTATCTATCTATCTATCTATCTATCTATCTATCTATCTACCTACCTACCTACCTACCTACCTACCTACCTACCTACCTAACTGTCTGTGTATCAATTCTATCTGTCTATCCATCTGTCTATCATCTATCTATTTATTCATCCCTTCTGTCTATCCATCTATCTATCCATTCTATCAACCTATTTGTCTATCATCTCTCTCTCTGTCTACCTACCCATCATCTATCTTTGTCCTACAAATTACATGCAAAGAGAAGAAAATCTAGAATACAAAACAAAATTTTCAATATGTTAACAATACATATCTCTGGGCACAAAGTAATTTTGAAAGAACACTTCTGTTTTCGGTTTTTACCCTGTTCATCTGTAAGTATAGCAACAAAGATAATTTTCTTCAGACCAGTTTCCTTTTCCACAGATGTATTACGGTGGTCTTCATCATATTCACCTGTTTACACCTCAATATTCATCCCAGGGCCCTCACAGCATGGAGTTCAACACCCGTGTGCTGGAATCCTGAGCCCAGCTCGACTTGGCCTGGGCGCTGGTCCAGAGATGCCTGTGCTCAATGGTAGCCTTCACCGTGGTGCACGTTGGCTTGTTGGCACAACCGGGAAGGACCAGAGACCAGCACATCACCGAAAATGAACTGGTCAGATTTCCCAGCAAGAACAAATCATAGAATGATGGCATAGAAGTTGCATTAGGGGCACATTTGTAAAAATGCATGTGTTTCACAAAATTTATGCCACTTGATTTTAACTCGGCACGGCATGGTGGCATAATAAATATCATGCCATATTGTGATGAGCACACACAGCCATATGTTCATATTCAGAGAACGGTGAGGCATGCTAATCTAAGTGCGTGAGGGGTGGCCCCAGCAGAGGCGTTTCTGGCGTGGGTCAGCCCCACACGGAGCCTGGTCCCAGCCCCTGATGGCAATCCTGCCACCACAGCTGATGTGGAGGGCCCGGCCCTAATCAGGCGCAGCTTCCGCCTGCCCTTCCTGCAAAGCTTGAGCCTCGAAGGTACTCACTCCCGAGGGAAGTCAGAATCCCAAGGAGCTCAACAGGGTAAGAATCAGTCAGATCTAGTATGCAAGGTCTGAAAACCAGGAGGAGACTGTATTTATTGAGATATGATGTCCATTTTCCGATATGTACACTGAAATTTCAATTAGTTTGATTCCATATTTAGAACTGAGAAGCTTCACCACTGAAGAGAGGAAAAGGAAGAAGGATATTGCTGTCATGGCTTCAAAAGTCTCCTCCAAGTTGAACTGAGTTGCTAATTCCTTTGCAGCCACATACCCCCTCCCACTCCCTCCTTTCCTCCCTCTCCTCCTTCCTCACTCTTCCCCTCATCTCCCCGCTCTGTCTGCTCGCTCTCTCATTTAATCTTGCAGAGCTCCCCCCTCCCCCCCAAAGCCATTCTTGGCCTGGCTCTGCAGGGAACTGAGAGCCACTGCCCCTTGCTTGACCAGGACCAGCTCAGCCTGCACATCACCTCGCCCAACCGCACTTGCATTTCATCTTCTGAAAATAAGTCCTGCAGATCAGCAGTCACTCAGAGGGACAATCGTGACCATGCACCACACTCCATCAGACCTGGGAAAGCCTTCCGCACAAACAAACTTGTTTTTGTAGAGTCTGACTCCACACTGAGCATGCTCGGCCCGTGACTTTGGGGTCTCTGGCGGCGCTGGCTCCCGTCCGAGCTCCGTGGGTGTGTGCTGCAGGGTACTGTGCTCTCAGCGCTCGTTGGGATTACATCCTCCTTGAATAACACAAGACAACAACCTGGTCTGTGACTTCTGTGCAGTGACTGGTCTCCATGAAGTCACCGTGTCCCACTTCCCTGATCTATGGAAAGCTTCAAGGGAGCTCTGGCATTTGTATCAGAAGCAGATGAGCTGGCTCTAGACTAACTGTGTAGATTTTCCAGGGATCTGGTGGTTAAAGCCAATATCTTAAGAAAAAAAATAAAGATGAACAGTTTACAAAAAGTGTTACTTCAAGGCTCAATGTCAAATAAGAAAATAAAAAAGATTCTGAGTCTGTGCCTCATGGGCTTCCCACTCATAAGTTAAGTAGCCAGTATTTCCACTTTCAGAGAAAAACCCGAGTGTGTGTTTTGATGTTGGTTTTACACTCTCCCCCCTTTTTTTATTTCTGAGAGAGAGTGGCAGAGTGAGCGGGGGAGGGTCAGAGAGGGAGGGAGACACAGACTCTGAAACAGGCTCCAGGCTCTGAACTGTCAGCACAGAGCCCAACGCGGGGCTTGAACCCACGAACTGTGAGATCATGACCTGAGCTGAAGTCGGACACTTAACTGACTGAGTCCCCCAGGCGCCCCCCCTATTTTGGTTTGAAAGCTGACCACAGTCACCTTTCGTGTGTGCGAGTTCAAGGGAACTCGGGATACTTTCCCAGGGAGTCTCATCAGAGGCTGTGGAGACCCCCCCGCTGAGGCGGGATCCAGTGTGATTGGCCATCAGAGAGGCCGCAGTGGATTGTAGGGGACACATACCTGAGTTTCCTGGTGCCACACGCCCCGTCCCAGAGGAGAATGTGCTGGCTGAGCCAGGACCCCAGGCAGCATGTGGGGTGCCAGACGCCGCTGGGACACTGTCACACTGCGGACATGATTCATTGCTTGTCTAAGATTTAAATTGGGGCACCTGGGTGGTTCAGTCAGTTAAGCCTCCGACTTTGGCTCAGGTCATGATCTCACAGCTATGGATTTGAGCCTCACGTCGGGCTCTGTGCTGACAGCTCGGAGCCTGGAACCTGCTTCCGATTCTGTGTCTCCCTCTCTCTCTCTGCCCCTCCCCCACTCACACTCTGTCTCTCGAAAATAAATAAACATTAAAAAAAATTAAAAAAAATTTAAGTTTAACTGGACACGCTGTATTTTATTTGCTAAATCTGGCAGCCCTGAGCCAAGGGCACAGACCCAACGTGGAGGAGCCGGGCTCCGATGTGGGCGCACTGTCGGACGGGGCTGTGGGTTCAATGCTGCCCCCCAGCAGGTCGGCTCTGAGGACGTTGGGGCCGTGCCAGCTGCCCTCACTGAGGTGCAGACTAATACTAGTCTGGTGCTGCACCACAAGGAAGACCCGTCTGTGGGTACCACCTCCTGCCTAGAGGTTTAGATGATTATTTCTGAAACTTTACTAAGATATGTCTAGGTGTTGACCCATGTATTACACTTTTTAAAATTCTGTGACCTCTCTCTCTTTTTTAAATTTTGTGTCTTTATTTTATTTTGAGAGACAGAGAGTGAGCTAGGGAGGGGCAGAGAGAGCGAGACACAATCCGAAGTAGGTTCCAGGCTCCGAGCTGTCGGCACAGAGCCCGACGCAGGGCTTGAACCCACGGACTGTGAAATCATGACCTGAGCTGAAGTCGGACGCTTAAGTGACTGAGCCAACCAGGCGCCCCTAATTCTGTAATCTCTTGATTTGTGGATTGAAGATTTTCTAACTAAGGAACATACGTTAGTCCACTTGGGCCCTGACAACACGACACCGTGGCCTGGGTGGTTTATACAGCAGAACTTTGTCTTCTCACAGTTCTGGGGGTTAGGGGTCCAAGATGGGGGTGTCGGTGGGTTCTGTGTCTCCAGAGGCCTCTCGCCTTGGCTGGAGGATGCTGCCTTCCTGTGTGTCCTCACGTGGTTTTGTGCGAGCTTGCGTCCCTGCCGCTCTGCGAGTGCCCACCATCTCCTTCCTGTAGGGACAGTGGTCCCATGGGTCAGGGCCACCCTCAGGACCTCAGTTTAACCCAATCCTCTCTTGAAGTGTCCCTTCTCCAAAGGGGCTACAGGTTAGGCTTCAACATAAGAATTTGGAGAGGATGCAATTCAGACCACAAAAAACGTCGCATTAAAAAATTATTTGATGCATTATTTTCTCTATGACCTCTTGCCCTTCAAATTTGATCATACGTATGTACATCAAGTTTCCTAAGTCTTGTTGGCCTTTCAGCCAAAAGCTTTCTCTGTCTTTTGTTCTTGTTTCTGGGAGAGATTCTTCTCACACTTTTCTAACTTGAAATTCTGCGGTGCCCCATCAGTATTGGGAAAAGTGGCAAACGTGTCTCCATGTCCATGTGGTCTTTCCAACTTCAGAGGGTTCCCTCTCCTTGACCCCTCTTTGTAGATGAGGAAACGACCCTATCAGTCTTATTGAGGAAGCTCTTTAAGTCTCTCTTCTGTGTCTCACAGTCAGTATTTTGTAGGCACCTATTTAATTTCATCCTGTAAGAGAATTACTGTAAGAATCAGGAAGTCTTCGTTTTTTGCTCTTTTAAACCAGTTAGTCTCCCAACCAGTTACTGCAAGAAAGAGGAACACACTTCACAAATGGCATCCATGTCACCTTCCCAAAATATGAAGTCAGCTCAAATCATTCTCTTTCTGGATACACATGAGCTGAGTGCCAACGGGAGAAGCGCCCCAGGAAGTAAGGAAGGCCGGCAGCAGTGAGGGGGTGGCGCTGGGAGCACACGCATGACGATTTGCTGCGTCAGTTCACGGGAGACACTCAGCCTGCGAAGCCACCGGTTAGCAGAAACAAGAGATGGTTTCAGTAATGGTTCCTGTCCACTAATTAAGAAGCCTTTTAGCATCAAAGATACTTTTCATGCTTGGGGCGCCTGGGTGGCTCAGCCGGTTAAGCATCTGACTCTTGATCTTGGTTCAGGCCATGATTTCATGGTTCATGAGATCAAGCCCTGTGTTGGGCTCTGCGTGGGCTGCATGGAACTTGCTGAGGATTCTGTCTGTCTCCACCTCTTTCTCTCTCAAAATAAATAAATAAACTTAACACAATGCCGTGCTTTGGCTGTCCTTCCTGACTCTGTGGCTGCCAGCACTGAAGCCAGCAGAAGTGGATTACTCAGGTGGCTCAGAGATAAATACACACTCTCCCCTTTTCTCTGTGGTTCCGACTATAGCCCACTGGGTCTCATATGGGACGCGGCCAAGAAACAAATAATAATGCTCTTTCCTGGGAATGAGTGGGCGATTCTGAAAGTTCTGCTGTGGAATACCTAGGTTCCAGCTCAGATTCATGAAAATCCCCATTATCATCCAATCATTAAAGGTCATTTCTGAGTATTTCTGAGGAAGTCTCCTGGTCACACAGACCTCCTAGATTTCGACCTGCAGTGTCTCGGGATCCCCAAATCCAGGCTCTCTCCGCTGTTCCCGGGCAGTGGAGACTAGCAGCGCTCTGGCCGTGTGGCTCACGCTCCGGGTGGTCAGAGGCCCAGTGGCACGCCTTCGGTGTGCACTTTCCACTTGAGCCACCTACCTGCCCCTCCCTCAAGTCGGGTCAGGCATTTACTGCACGACAAGACCAGACCACTAGATGTTCCCTCTGTTCAAATCTTTCATCCAATTTTATTGGGCTGTTAGAGTTCTTATTATTGGGTTGTGAGAGTACTTTATATATTGTAGACACCAGCCCTTTGTCTGATGTACGTGTTGTGAATATTTTCTTCTATTCTGTGGCTTGTAGTATCTTTTTTGTCTTTTAAATTCTTATTTTAGAGAGAGAGAGAGTGGGGCAGGGGCAGAGAGAGAGGGAGAGAGAATCTCAGGCAGGTTCCACACTCAGCATGGAGCTCGACTTGGGGCTTGACCCAATGACCCTGGTATCATGACCTGAGCCAAAATCAAAAGTCAGACATTCAACTGACTGAGCTTCACAGGCGCCCCATGTGACTTGTATTCTCACTTTCTCAGTGGTATTGTTCAAAGAGACAGTCTTTAAATATGATCTGGTCTAATTTATCAATTTTTTCTTTTATAATTTACATTCTTTGTGTTCAGTGTAAGAAAGCTAGAATGATTCCAACTTCACCAATGCTTTCTTCTAGAAGTTGAATAGCTTTTGGCTCATTCTGATTTAAGTTCTGTGTATGTTGGAAAGTAACAGTTAATGTTCATTTCTTTAATATGGAAATTCAGCTGGTCAAACACCATTTACTGAAAAATTATCCTTTCCCACTGAATATTTTGGCAGCTTTCTGGACAGTCGATTGACCGTATGTGTCTGAGTTGATCTGTAAACTCTGGCCTGTCCTGGCCTGTCAATCTATCTGCATATCTTTTTATAAACACCAAGATCAAGACAGGCTACCTTGATTATTGTCACTTCATTGCAAGTCTTAAAGTCAAGTACAATAAACCCTCCACCTTGTTTGCTCATTTTAAAACTGCCTTGATTATTCTAGGCCCCTGACATTTCCATACAAATTTTGGAATCAGCTGGCCAATTTCTACAACAAAAAACCTGCTAGAATTTTTATTTGGGTTATTTCATCCACTGATTGGTGTTAATATTTCTTTCCTTACAATTCTTTAAACGCAATGTTCCATTGCCTGTGATTTCCGATGAAAACCCCTGGGTCTTTCCAATCCTTGTCCCTCCTTAGATAATCAGTCTTTTTTCTCCAGCTCCTTCCAAGTTACTCTTTTGTAACTCAGGCTTTCAGCATTTTAAGTACGATGTGACCAAACTGGTTTTCTTTGATTTTATCCTTCCTGGGTTTGCTGAGACTCTTGAATCTGTAAATTCATGTCTTCCACCAAGTTTGGTGCGATCTCAAGCAGTATTTCCACAAACATTATCGTGAGTTTCAACCTCCCTTTTTCTCTCCTTGTTGGACTCCAAGGACATGTACGTCTGTCTTTGCTCTGGTCCCATGGGCTTCTGAGGCTCTGTCCACCGCGGCTCGTTGTTACTGGTTGCTCGCAAGCGGGTGACAGTTCTTTACTCTGTTGTGTCCGTTCTGCTACCCATCTGTTCTGTGAGGCCTTTTACCATCGGTATCCTGGTCTTCAGTCCTGATTTCCCCTTTGTTTACCTGCTGGAAATGGTCTTCCTCCTTCTGAAGCGTTCCCTCCCCCCCACAGAGCACCATGGAGCACCCTCATTTTCCGCCCCCTTCCTTCTTCCTGGTGCTTCCATCCTCCATACTGGCTTCGCCGCGTGTGTGCTGACCGTACATCCTGATGGCTGTCAGGTCCTGGTTCTCCGTACGCCAATCATTCTGGTTTGCACTGTGGGGCCCATGTGTGCTACGTGTGCAGACTCCGGTCCTGTCCAATCCCGCTGGGGTACGTTCCTGGTCTTACCTGTCAGGCAGTCGACCCCTTCAGGTCTGACCACCTGCTGCCAGCTTGGACTGAAGCCTCAGGTCTGCACTTCTTATCTGACTTTTGTTTTACCTTTTAATACTTTTGGATTTACATTTTAAATCAAATTTTGTTCTATAATCATATGAAATATAAAATATTCAGATGGTTCCAAAGTAAAGCCAACCTTTCAAAGTATACACCTGCTACTGTTTCCTCTTTTGTTCTGTGAAGACGTCTTTATTAACTCATGGCTCTGCTCTCAGGAAATGATTATACAGCATAGACACTTTTCCATCTTCATAGGAACTAAGTGTCATTTTAATTTTGGCCAAATATTGGAAACAATACACACAATTATGATATGGTGTTATTGAAAGTACTTCAGTCAATAATTATTCATTGAATTGTTTGTTTGCCTTTTCTTATTCTGTTATGAATACTGACAAACAGGTCCGCAGTGTGTCTTACTAAATCCTAACTTGGCTTAGATTGATGTTATGTCTTAGGAACAAAATTTTCACTTACTTTTGTGCTGAAATGGAACTTTCTGTGGTCAACATTTAAATTTTGATTTAAACACCAAAAGCAATCATTGTGTCAGGTATTTCTCATTCTATTCATGTGGAAGAGTGACTCTCCTCAGTGTTTACAGTGGCAGCTCCTTGAGTTCTGTGTTCAATTCTGGCATTTTTTTTAAAGGCCAGCCTACAGTTTAGTGAGTGAATATACGGAGGATGCATGGATCAGTTCATAGTGGCAAAGGGACATTAAGTTGTTAATTCACCCCCTGCTCCCCTTGGAAGCTGCCCGGTGAAGCGCATGTTGTGATTAAGACCGCGGTGTGCATGGTGCTCAACGGTGAGGCTCTGGGACTGGGCGGCGTCGCCTCGCCAGCAGTTGGCTGATGCATCATGAAGGAGAAGAAGAATTTCTGAGCCCTTAGTGGGGAGCATATGGTAGGCTCTGATTTCCTTACTAAATCAGACAATATTACTAGAACTGGGTCATTATGCACACATTGTAATCTATCGTTAAGCCCAACAAAGTAATATTTAGCTAGTGCTTTAATTGTGCTACTGGGATTTATCTCTGCTTTTCAAAGGAAAAAAAAAAAGTCAAGCGGAAGGGAATGAGGAGGAGCAGTGAATTTTCCATTTTAATAAAAGAGATTGCCTGTTTTGACAAACGACGCTGTAGAGTGAATGGTCACGCATCCCCACAAGAGTGGAATCGTGATTGTGTTGGATTGCGGTGTGGAACGTACTATCTGGAAGGGGTGGCCTCGTGGCCCTGCTGTGTGGTTTCTGTGGCACGTGGCTACCTGGCAAAGAGTGGCTCCAGGCAACTCCATGAGCTTGGTTTTTGTGTCACCCTTTCCGAGGGTGAAAGACATGAAATACATATTTCAGTCACCCATTTCTTTAGGACTTTTCTATATGCATGCTTTCCCCTCCAGTACTTGGTCAACCTTCTGTTTCTCTTGAGGCGATTTTGTTATTTGTAGTCAGGTACAAAATCATTGAAAATCTGTGGAGCACACCAGGTTTGCTCTGTATGTGGAGCATCACCCAACTAACACCGCCCCCCCCCCCCCCCCCCCGCGTACCGTCTTACGATTCCTTCCACACACGGCAAGGCCCGTGACGTTCTACACCCAGTGAGCCTCTCAGCCTGAGCAGTCCTGTGCTTGTCTTTGGAATCAGCTCCTATCAGAGCATAACCACCTGCTTCCCAGGGTCCTGTGCCAAGCGGTCACTCAGCAGGGCCCTGGGGAAGTCAGGGGCACGTGTCTCCCCTGCCCCGAAACCTTCAGGGACACAGGGAGCCGCCATGAACTTCATGCTGGGAGTCCCAGCTAATCACACGTTTTCCTTCTGCAGCATGTTAGGAGAAACCACCCAGACAAATTCTGGCTCTGTCTCCAACAGCTGGAGATAAAGAACCTTGTTTTCTTTTCTGTCAGGGTTAATAAAACAAGCAACTTATTAAACAGCATTTTGACAAGCACAGTGGATAATGAATCCTGTACATAGTTAAAGACTTTTAGCAATTAAAAAGATTTATGACCTGAGCCTGAGCACGTCAATGCCTCAGGAGTGGACGGGGCTGCCACTCACCCCTGTCCGGGTGGGGACACACCGCAGGGTGTTTTTGAGGAGGAAGGACGTGCAGAGGAGGACAGTACGTGGCCGACATTTTGGATTCCCAGCTCCAGACCAGATTGGAGGGGGACACGATGTCCTTACTGCCATACCTTCTGCTGTGGGCCCAGGATCCTGAGGGTCCATCCCGTGACTCAGGGGCTGTTTGTGGGGTAGGGACGATCGCCCGGGGAGGCCAGGGGTCCAGGAGCAAACCGCACTGTCTTATTGCAGCCTCTCTCCAGGCCGACGAAGGAAGAGTGTGTGCCCACAGAGAGGTCTTCACCGGAAACACCCAAAATCATACTTCAAAGAACCTTCACTTGAGTATATGTGTGCGGCAATCTTCTGAGTGTGTGGTATGAAAAGTAAATAACAAAAATGAGGGACCAGCACAGGGAAAAAATAGGAAAGATCTACAGCTGGCAGAGGGCAGGAGAGAAAAGGGGAAAAGAGTCCTCGGCTGTGTTCGGCTTAAGACACTGGTCTGTGCTGGGGAGAGAGTAAGATGAAGACCCAAGTGTGGCTTCTCGACGACACGCTGTCCTGCATTAAGGTGGACCTGGAATGTCCCCAGGTTGTGACGCTTTTATGTTAACAGATTGCTAATGATGACCTCAAGGGGCTGGCAAGCATGGACAGATTTTCAGGGAAAGGGCTTTGCCATTTTAAGTGGAAAATACACACCGGTTTCTGATAACAAAGATTACGAAATATTTCAAGAATTCTCAAAGCTCTGAGAGGGTCTCTCTGCAGCTTACTTCTGTTTGGAAGGTTTTAGGAACATGAGCCTGAGGAATTAATTCAATGGCTCCTGGATTCACCTTGCCTTGGCTTTGAACACAGCATAAATGCACAAATACATGTATGACCCCTGCCTGGGCTCCTGTCTGGTGACAAACAGGTGTTACAGGCTGTTGGCCAATGTAGTCACCCGTGTTTGTGATTTGTGATGTGCTCTGTTGTGATTATCTTGGGATTTTTGTCTACAGCAAAGGTGACTGTAGCACAGGTTACATCTCAAGGAGTCACCTGCCTGGGACAGTTTCTCCAAGGTCATCAAATATCGCAGTAAAATTTCTTTGATGCCTGGACTCATAACACAGCATGATACTAGGTGAGGAAAGTTGGTCTCCAGGAAACCACAGTTTACCATTTACTATTTTAGGGTGTCCCCAGTTCTCCTAGAACCTGCTGCAATTCTTAATTACTAAGCTCAAGCCACATTGGCCCATATTTGAGGTTCTAGAACTTTTATTTATTGTCATCAGCTATACATCAGGTCCTAATCTTGGTGATTTACAAGTTATTTCATTCAACCCTGAGAACGGTTGTAACTGGTGCGTATTAGACATTTTTTTTTGGATATATTGCAAATTTGGTTAAGAATGACTAATTTTGGGGCACCTGGGTAGCTCAGTCAGTTAAGTGTCTGACTTTGGCTCAGGTCATGATCTCATGGTTTCTGGGTTCAAGCCCTGCATCGAGCTTTGTGCTGACAGCTCCAGGCCTGGAGCCTGCTTTGAATTCTGAGTCTCCCTCTCTCTCTGCCCCTCCCCTGCTCACTGTCTCTCTGTCTCTCAAAAATAAATAACTGTTAAAAAAAATAAAAAGAAAAGAATGACTTTTTTTTTACTCTGCTTCTTTTAGAAGTAAATTTGAAATAGACCTCTACTTCTATTCATATTATATTTCTTATCATTCATCTTATCTCTTACAAATTTGACTTCAGTCTTCCTGGCTATTTCTAGAAGATGCATGCTTTTAATGTTTATGCATTTCTAAATTTTTGCAATTTCTGTCTGTTCAGTAACAGAAATCTCGTTAAAGAATTCAACCCTGTGAAAGTCTAAGCATTATCCCCGAAGAAAATAGTTTTTCATTTGCGTTGGGAAGCAGCCAAATTTTGGTTGATTTTTTTGTTTTTGTTTTCCTTTTGCTTTGAAATTAAGTTTGAAGAGCTTGAAAAAAGAAAAAAAAGGAAAGAAAACCCGAAACCGTGTCTAGTCTTCATAGCGAACTTCTTATGTCTCAAGATGAGCATATTTTCTATAAAATGACTTGCTGATTCTCTTTCAATCTACATTTAACGAAGAGGAATAGGTCTCATTTTCTTCCCCAGAGCCATCCGGAACGAACAAGTTATTGGCTTCCCAAACCGCATGCAGTACTGGGAGCCACCGCGGTGCGACCCATCCCCTGAACTCGGAGCCGCGCTGGTGGGCGGGTGCTGGTTCCCAAATTGCATTCTGTGCTAGGCTTCTTTGGCGCTTGAACAGTTGTGCTGAAAAAACATCCACATCTATCAAAGTCATCTCTTCAAAAAGGAAATCTTGCAATGACGTGTTAATAGTGCTGTTTTATATGGCACAGCAAATTTAGCCTATCCCTAGAGGCACAGCAAATTTTGATATATTCTGCCTCTCCTTGATGATGCTTATCTGCTTGGTGTTTAATTTGCAACTTTTTATCTAGTACTCATGCTGTTTGCCAATCTTCATGCCATTGTCAAATTAACTTTTTACTGGAATATGCCTGGAAAAGGTAGGTGTAGTTCAAGATAAACTGGTTTATCATTTAAGTTTCTCTTTGCCTCTGGTTTCTGGAACTTTGGCATTTTATAGATTATAAGTCAAATTAATGTGTAGGAAGATTTATTGCTATAACTATGAAGCTGTCAATCATCTATCTATCTATATCTATCTGTCTATCCATCCATCTCTCTCTCTCATCATCATCATCACTAGCTCAGTGCCCTTCCTTCCATCCATCCATCCATCCATCCATCCATCCATCCATCCATCCATCCAACATATCTATCTATCTATCTATCTATCTATCTATCTATCTATCTATCATCTATATCATCTATGTGTCTGTCTATCTACCATCTACCATCTATGTAACCTATGTGTATACAAACATATACCCAAACAAACATATACAGTATTTTATATAAAGGGGATTTTCCATTCTTCAAAGCAATAAGTAACTTAATTTTCCATTTATCCTTTTATCCTTTCAGGGAAGAGAAGGTGGGGGAGGGATTAATGAAGCAGATGTTATCATGATTCTATTTAATTTTGAACTAATTATTAGCTATTAGCTATTTCAGTTATAAGATGAATAAATTCTGGAGATCTAATGTACAGCATGGTGACTACAGTTAATAATAATGTTTTATATACTTGAAATTTGCTGAGAGTAGATCTTAAATGTTGTCACCACACACACACACACACACACACATACACACACACAAGGGGTAACTATGTGAGGTGGTAGACATGTTAATTAGCTTCATTGTGTGAATACATGTATCAAAACATCATCTTGTCCACCTAACGGTATGTAACTTATTTGTCAATCATACCTCAACAAAGCTGGAAATATTTAAGAAAATAAAAACCAAATATTTTATGT
Organism: Hyaena hyaena; assembly: GCF_003009895.1. Lineage (NCBI taxonomy): Eukaryota > Metazoa > Chordata > Mammalia > Carnivora > Hyaenidae > Hyaena > Hyaena hyaena. Next base: position 862,051 of record NW_024080903.1, on the reverse strand, counting down.
GAAGGTACAGTATTTGAAAAGTTCCTTCAGTTGGAAAATAAAAATATATTGACCTCACCTACATGCATTTTCTTTACTCAGCGTGACTACAATTTCAGAAATGGTGGCCTGACAGACACTACACATTGTTTAGAGAAGATGACAAGTGTGTGCCCATTGGTGTGTGTATTTGTGTGTTTGGAGGGGTGATTGCGGCGGGGATAAGGAGGGGAGCGTGGGGCGGGGGAGGAGTGTGGCATCACCCCTGCACACGGTGGTGTAGCCGCCATGACCGCCATGTCAGCTCAGACGCTCTGAACTAAGGGCGGGGGTGTGAACGGCAGGAAGCAGGGACTGGTGGGAGCCCGGCGGTTGTGAGAAGGCTGGTGCCACGCGGATGGGCTGAGTGACAGCCCCGCTCGGTCCCTCACCGGACAGGAGTGGAGCAGGTCACGTACACCACACTCCTCTGCGAAACAGGGCATCACTGCTCCCTTGTCCTCTTTTCTTCCCTCGCTCTGTCTCCCTGGGACTCTGGAAATCTGGGAATAAAAGAAGGGATCCCTGTGAATTTTTCTAACTCTTCTTGAAGATGAAAATAGCAGAGCAGTGGCTGCATTGGGCTGTGGTTTTGCAGGCTCCTGGGGCTCCGGAGGACAGTGGCCAGGCAGACCCAAAGGACGCCTTCCTCCTCCCCCTCCCCCAGTGGACTTGGGGGTCTTATGAGAATGATTTGTTGGGCTTTAATGTTGTGAATGTAGACGTGTTGAGGCAATACAGAGGGAAGGGGGTAAGTATCTCTGGGGTCAGGGGCACAGCAAGGACAACTATTAGGGGCAGCCTTTCCTCCTGTTTGGCTTGTTTGAAGTTGTGTGTGTGTAACTGTCTACATGTCCACATGCATATTCACACGTGCACTCCCATCTCTACCCTTATCGCCTGTATCCACACCTGTGTGTCTACGGCATCGGCACCCATATCTACATGTGTCTCCGTCTGTCTACACCACCTACCCCTTTATGTAAGTCTATCCGTGTGTGTCTGTACTGGTTGTGTCTATACCTGAGTCACCCTACCCGTAGGCACCTGCAGTCTGTCTCTATCTAGCCCACGCGTCTGCGTCTCTATCGACACCTTCTCCCTTCCTCCTCCTGTCCACTCCCTGACGTCCGTGCTCCCCACTGTCTGTGACACCGGAACCCGGGGACCACATAGCTCGAATTCTCTTCATGAGCCACCGAGTGTCCTGGTGTCACACGCTGGTTGCAGTTAAGAACTGATTAACAGCCCCAGGAGGGTTTTACTCAGGTGCAGAGGCAAGTAAATTGAGGATGAAATTGGATTATAGACAGACAACACGTTATGATGGGTGAGATACTCCTCTTTTTACCAAAGAGGAACATGGAAGCCCAATTCATTGCAATTTTCAGCCTCCATTTTTAGGGAAACTCTAAGATGCCCTAGAAGATGTCCACTGCAAAATATTTCCTGGACTTTCAGAAATTGGATGTGTTTTCTTCTCTGTACAGATTGAAATGCCAGACCAAGACTGGTCTTTCTTAATCTGTTTTTTCACCTATTTTAATGTTTTTAATTGAAGCCTACTATGGCCTGGCTTAGAATGTTACTGGAGTGCTTACGGGGCATGTGTGGCTCTGCCATGGCTGTGCGAGCCCTCCCCTGGGGGGTGTAGCTCAGTCCCCCCACCCAGGCTTGCCGGGCCCACACGGGTGTCTCGGATGCTCAGTGGCTTCCTGCTGGACACGCCGTCAGCCCTGCTGTGGCCACACAGTGTGCTAAACCCCAAGATGGAAGACAGAGGCTGTGGTATGTTTTCTGTGCCTGGAGGGGTGACTGGTCCATGGCCGTAAACAATTACTCGGGGGTGGGTAGTGAGTGGCCACGAACAGGTGCCACAGAGAGGCTTTGGATGGGGTGGGGGCCGGGGGGCACAGGACTGCCTGCTCTTAGGAACAGCCCCCCTGCTCCAGCCCCGTGCAGCCCGGGGAAGCTGGCCACGGAGGGGGCCCGGGGCTGGTGCAAGGGGGCTCCCTGGCTGGAAGGGGCGGGTGGAGCGCCCTGGCTTTGGAGGCTGTCATGGAGAGGGGGAGTAAGAGCCACAGCCAGCCTCTCTGAGGGGCAGCGGGAAGGCGGGCCAGCAGGGGCCCCAGGGAGGCCTGCAGGAGACGGGGAAGTTGCCTGGGAAAGCGCACGCGTCTGCAACAGGGGGTGTGATGGTGGGGACTTGGGGCTCTGGGCACAGTGTGGGTGGGGACCCGCCTTCGGTTCCCAGCTTTCAGCCACTGACGCCTGTGGGTGGATAGGCTTCCTCGAGGACATTACTGTGCGGGATGGAAAGTGGGTCCCACTTTCCCGGAGGCAGAAACTCCCTAGGGCTTCGTGGAAGCAGCGAGTCCTTAAGAGACGGAAACCAAGCTGCTCCCGGGCCGACCTCCGTCTAGTGGTGCCGCACCCTCCCTCCAGGACGGCGCCACCCCTGCCTTTCCAATGGCGGCATCACCGGTCAGGGCGGCTCACCTGCTGTCCCACGCTTGGGCACTCTCTCTCCCCTCTGGGCACCTGCACGCTCACGGCTCCCTCTCTGCGCTGCCTCTGGATGTGGGTCCTGCCCCCTGGGACCTTCAGGGACAGTGACTCGGCATCCAGCTCATCAGAAGTGCTGGTCGTTGGATGAGCAGATGTTTTGTCTTCTGTGTGCACAACAATCTCCCCAGACAGCCAAGTCCCCTGAAGCAGGTGGAGCACCCCCTCCACCCCCAGGGCGCGAGCCACACACTTACCTGACTCAGTTCTACCCTCCGGCAGCCGTGGCCGCGGACAGTCATGTCAGGGGTGACTCGTCCCCCGGCTCTGCCCTGAGTGGGAAGAGGCGGAGAGCTCGGAGTCTCAGCACAGGGGCGCACGTGGGAAGGGCCGGGGGTGCCCTGCACCACGGGGAAGGCTGAGCAGGTCTTTCCTATGTTGGTGACAAGTGAAATCTCTGATAGAAAATCAGGAGAACAGGATAGTGTGTTTATGAGGAAAACAAAAACAAAGAAAGAAGAAAAAGCTTGGGTTTTCGAGCAGACTGTGTAAAGAGGAGAGGCGGGGATGAGGGTGAAGGGAGCTGAGATCCGCTGCACCCTTACCTGTTCGCTCGGGCCCCTGAGGCCACCCCGCCCAGAGGGAGGTGGGGCTCCCACAGCCTTTCTGCTCGCTCGGCTTCTGGTGGTTCTCCCCTGAGACTTCAGGTTTCCAGCACTTTCCTTATCACTGTCGTCCTGGGTTTGAACAAACAGGCGATCAGAGTTGCCGATGACTTACAAATGACCTTGGAGAGCCCATGTACTTGGGCTTAATCTTCTGCTCAATGTGGAAAATTCTTGGCTTGCCTGGTTATGCTCACCAGGGAGGAAGTCAGCACATTCCGGGGTCTGTGTGCACTTGTGACTGCGTGTGTGTCTGCATACATGTGTGTCCATGTGAATGGAGGCACACAGGTGTGTGCATGTGTCTGTTCCACGCAACCATGTGTATTTGTGTTGTCTCTGTGTGTGCATGCATGCGTGTGCATGTGTGAGTGGATGCACACGTATGTGTGCATGTGTCTCGTCTGTGTGTGCACATGTGTGCATGTGTCTGTTGCATGTGCATGCGTGCACGTGTGTTGTCTCTGTGTGCACATGTGTGCATGTGCCTGTTGCATGTGTGTGCATGCACGTGTGCCTGTGGGTACATGTGCACGCACGTGTCTGTTGCATGTGCGTGTGTGAACGTGTGTTGTCCGTGTGTGCCCCTGTCTGTTGCATGTGTGCGCACCCATGTGCTGTCTGTGTGTGCACATGTCTGCTGCATGGACATGTGTGTGCACGCATGTTGTCCATGTGCATGCGCGTGTGCACTGCCATGCAGGCATGGCATGAGGAGGCGCTCTGAACATTACGTGGGCTCCACGCGTGGCTGGGGAGCCTTTCTCGGTGCTGAGCAGCCGCTAACTCCTGCCCAGGGGGAGCAAGTGCACGGGGTGGCGTCTCCCCTCTCACACAATCTCTGTTACAAGTTAGGACTCCAGCAACAGCAGATTCTGGAGCCGGCTCGGGGAGGAGGGGCCTTCTGGGCGCAGGTGATTTCTGCTGTCACCCGCCACCCGGCTTCACGGTAAAGCCCGGCACACTTCCTGTTATTACAGATGAACTTTGCTCTTCACTCTCCCTTGGTCTGATTATTTGGACCTTCTGGAATCCTCGTGATGCAGTGACGGTTTTGTGTTAGACCCTCAGCTGCAGTGGACTGGATTGGAGGGAACCCTGTGGGACGTGACGGGAACCTAGAAACATTGCAGTTTCCTGCGGTTCAGCCAGCCGTTTGCTCACACCCCCTGATGGGACAGAACAGGATGATCATCGTCTGAAGCTGGGCCGCGGGCTGACGGGTAGGCTTTGTCGCTCACGTTGCGCCCACACGTGGAGCTGCTCCGTCCTCGGTCTGGCCCCGGAGTCGGCAGCAGGTGTGGCTCCGCCAGAGGGCCCGTGGCTCACGTTCATGCTGTTTCTGCGTCCCGGCGCCGGCGCCTGGCAGCGTGTTTCACGTGAGCGGCTGCCTGACTGCCGCCGGGGCCATGTCGTCCCCACGGCCAAGCTGAAGGCCTCTCTCCGTCCTGGAGCGGGGCCAGCTCGGAGCCTCGTGACACGGGGAGTGGGTAGGATCCCCTGACCTTTGCCCTGTGGTCGAAGGTGGGCGTCCTGCCCACAGAGCAGTGACGGTGGCCCGTGGGGCGTGCAGACGGGCGGCCTGGCCCCGCCACGGCAGCGGGAGAACACGATGCCGCCGGGCTCGTCGTGCTGGCGTGTGAGCGCGTGGGTCTGGGACGGTTCTGTGTGTGCTCCTCCCCTGCTTGCAGACAGCCGCCCGAGGCTTCCGTCGCTGTACTTGTCCCCACGGACAGCTGTGCTCGCGGCTGACCCTCCCTGGGGCGGTGACGCCCGTGAGGCTGCCGCACCCTCACTGAGGAGCCCCTGGGCCTGCGTCTGAGCTCATTCCCACCCCGTCTGTCTGCCTGTCCGTCCCTCCCTCTCCTGTCTCCCCGCTGTTTCTCTCCTGCAAGCTCAGGCCTGATCTGCCCCACTGAGCTGGGCCTTGTGCTTTCTGATGCCGTGAGATTCCTGCGGCCGCTGACACAAAACGCCCCTGTGTGGCTCAAAGCCATGGAGGTGGACTTTCCGCCGCCCGGGAGCTTGGGGTCTGAGATCAGGATGTCCCCGGGCCGTGGGTGCCCCCAGGGCTCTGGGGGGCTCCTTCCTGTGTCCCCGCCTCGGGGTGCCGGCAGCCCTTGGCTTGTGGCCGCACCCCTCCCGTGCCCCCCACTCCACCGTCACTTGGCCTCTCCCTGAACCTTGGGTCCAACTTCTCCGTTCTTATAAAGGCAGCAGTCAGGCTGGATTTAGGGCCCAGCTTACGCCTGCTTGACCTTGAGTCAGTTACAGCTGCAAAGACCCTATCTCCAGAAAAGGTCGTAGTCACAGGACCCAGGGTGTCAGATACAGACGTGTACTTGGGGGGACACGATTCCACCCCACGCACGCAGTAAAACGCGAGCGAGATGGAGAATGCCATCGGAGCCATTTCTGGAAAATGCAGCCCAGACCCCGTTCCAGCTCTGCCTGGGTGGGTGGCCCCTGCAGGTGGCCTGCAGCGGCACCTCTGCGGCCCACACACTCGGGCGGCTCCTCCCAGCCTGAAAGTGGCCGTATTCTCCCAGCGGGTTCTGAGACCCTTGCATGTCTCTTCCGCTGTCTGCGGCGTGAAACCCGGATCCGGCGCAAACTGGCACTTCCAGAAATCCCGCTGGAACAGGTGCGTCCCGGGGTCTTTCTCCGGCTTCCTTTCCTGAACTGCGTGCGGCATGAAGCGAGGGGCTGAGGCAGGAAAGGCTGCCGAGCGCAGCCCCGGGTCTTCCTGGGCTGGCGTGGCCCAGCCCTCGGGGTCCAGAGGGCCGTGCGAGGGGCAGCGGGCTAGACACTTCATCCTTGGCTGACCTTCCTGGCGGCTTTTTAATCTAGGGGAGCCATGGGGACCCTGAGGGCTCAGAGCAGGGAGGACTCGGACCACTTGCTTCCCCGCCGCCCGGCACAATCAGCCCCATCTGCTCCCCTTAAAAACACCTGCAATTCTGCGTCCTGCCGACGCCGAGCTCTGTCTACACCCGTGACGGCTGGCTGCCACCATGACCGTCGTGAGGACAACAGTGGCTACTGGCCACCCCGTCCCTCCAGCTCTCAGCCCCCTGCCCCGCGTGCGAGGCTGGGGGTGACGTTCAGATTACAGAGCAGCGGTGCGATAAACATGTGGTCGCGCTGTCTTTGTTTAACGAGACCTAAACCTCGGGACCACCTCCCACTGAGCACAATAGACACACGTCTCCACTTGGCGTGAGCTTCACGGAAGAAGGTGTTCGCCGCAGAGCAGGCGTGGGCGAGAGCGAGGAGGGGCGGCTCACAGCCGAGAGGCTCGGGCTTTCTCTTCCCTCCACGGTGGGGAGAACATGGGTCCCCGGGAAGCGGTCCCACAGGAATCTACAAGGTGGGCATCGTGTGGGATCCTGGGGCCTCACAAAACCTCATTGGAAACCGCGGGCCTTACTTTGTGGATGAAGCTCTTGGACCCCAGCCTCAAAGCGGAATTGTATTTCCTGGCACACGCGCACAGTTTCCTCACTTTGATTTGCTCTTGCTGTTACTTGTGAGGAGTGAGGCCCACACGTGGAGACACGAACAGCCGAATGCTAACCGGCGTTGACGGAAAGACAGGTACGCGTTCCCCGTGAAGTGCCCTCCACTCAGGGAGGGTCTGGAGTCCAGGTGAGTCCGGGTTGAGGGAAAAGGGGAGAAAGGAAATAATCCTGTTCGCTCCGAGACAGGTCCAGTCCGCCGCCCTCTCTCTGGGGAACGCATAGATCCCGGAGACGAGATTTATCTCACAGCAGAGGCCAAAAGAAAAAACACATGTGTTTGAAGACTTTAAAAATGGAAGCACTATTTTACTCAAACACAGATGACAGTCTAGATGATATTTTCCCTGTTTTTCTCTGTTAACCATGTAACGTACTGAATTCTTCCTATATATAGGGACAGGGTCCCCAAGGGGACGGCCATCTCTACAGGGATCAGATCAAGAACATCGGGAGGTCCCTGTCGTCTGATGATTGTCCCAGACACAGCCCTGAATGTTTCTGTCCTGGGGTGCCCCCCACTTGGATCCGGCACACATACGGGGTCCTGGGGTGCCCCCCCACCTTGGATCCGGCACACATACGGGGTCCTGGGGTGCCCCCCCACCTTGGATCCGGCACACATACGGGGTCCTGGGGTACCCCCTCACACTTGGATCCAGCACACATACGGGGTCCTGGGGTGCCCCCACACTTGGATCTAGATGAACCCTGGGTCCTGGGGTGCCCCCACACTTGGATCTGGCACACACATTTGACATTCACTTAACAAACTTCCAGGAAGCACCTGAAATGGACACCCGTGACTCTGGGTCAATTATTCATGAGGTCTTGAGTGGCGGGAAAGTTGTTGCCTGCAGACTGGAGGCCTTGGAGGCTGGCCCCAGGGGACAGACGGCAGGCAGCCCTGGGTCCTGTGGTGTCCCTTTACCCCGAGTCACAAACAAGCCTGAGCTGTATGTACGTACGAGAGCATACCCGTGGCTCCGGTGGACGTTAACCTGTCTACCGCGTCGGGTGCACAAGACCATCTCCAGTACTGACGGCCCTCCCGCACCCCTGCTGGCGCACCAACCCCGGCCCTCGGCCCTCGGCTCCCCGGCTGTCGGCCAGCCTCCGCGGACCTGCCGCTCTGCACACACGCCTCGTTACGTTGTGCCGGACAGGTCCTCCCGTCTTCCAGAAATGGGTCTTCATCTCCCCAGGCCAGGCTCTTTCCTTGCTCTTACGCAGGCTTTTCTGTGAGGGGCTTTTCTGTGAGGGGCTCTCACAGGGTCATGGGTAGAAATGTAAAGGGAAGGTCATGGCGTGAAAATAAGCCTCCTTCCACTCAGGTTCCCCGCGTGTCCCTTCTTCCCAAAGTCGGGGATGACTATTGACCCGTGAGTCCCCTCAGAGGCCTTGAATAGTTTGGGTGAGAACATTCCATGGTCTGCTTTCCTGATTTGTGTCACCACGACTCGCCAGATGGTCTCCCAGGCTTGTGTCATTCCAGCTGTGTCCCTGCAGACCCACTGAGTGACACGCGGCCTGTCAGTGGGATGCACTTCCGGAGCCGCGGCTGCTGCCTGCAACACCAGGGGCGTGAACGTCCGCGTGCATTTCAGGCTTGCGCGCGGCCACTGGGTTCGCCGTGCACGTAGTACTGACCGCGCAGACCGGGTCACGAACAACAGCCCCTCCTCCTCAACCCCGACAGTGACGCGTGTCCACAAACCCCAGGTCTGTGCCAGTCTGACAGGCGAAAAGTCGCACCCAACGCGGTGTTAATTCTCATATTTCAGATGAGTGACTGTGGCCATTTTCCATCTGTTTAGAAGCTATTTTTAATCTCCCGCATTTTCTGTTTGTTCATACATTTTGTCCATATTGCCGTCATGCTATTGATCGTTCTCTTATTGATTTGTAGGAGCTCTTTAAATTATGGGAGGCAGGGTGTTCTCTGTGATATATGTTGTAAATATGCTGCCTGCTTGTGATTTCTTTCTCCCTGTGTGATGGAGCTTTGCAATTAGAAAACTTCTCTATTTGTATGGTTGAAATTATCCATCTACTCTTCTGTGACTTCTGGATTTTTGTTTTGTTCAGAAATGAATCTTCCTCACTCACTGATGAGGAATATTTTCCACTTTTTTCTCCTAGTGTCCTGTTCTGTGTTTGTGTCATTGTTATTTTGTATTTACAGCTTTATTCGATACGGAATTTATCTTGGCGTCGGTAGTAAGATAGGCGTCAGCTTTGGTTTTTTTCAGGTGGCCCCTCCGTGTCCCTGTAGTATTTATTGAACCTTCTTTTTCTCAATGATATGAAATGACACCTTTATTATATACTAAATCCCTGATATAGATATTTGGATCTATTTCTGGACTCCTTATTCTATTCCATTGATTTATCTGTCCATTCTGTGCGACAGCTGTGACACTGACATTATGGTGCGCTTTAACATCTGGCGGGAAGGGCCCTCCCTATCACTCTTTCCCACAGCTATTTTGTGGATATTATTTTATGGTTTTTCCCTTATGGATGTTTTATCAGGATTGCATGACATTTTTCAATTAATTCAAGTGAAACTGATATCCTACTACTATGGACTTCCTATCTGAAGGTCGAGTGCGACTTTTCCTGCAGAAAATTCTTCTTCTGGAACACTCAGCGGGGTTCTAAAGTGGTCCTCGTACACATCTGGTGTCTAGCGTTTGTGTGTCTCTGACAGGTGGGATGTAACGACGGTGGTGTTTCACTTATTACCCAGCCACCTTGCTGATTTATCCAATAATTTGTAACATTTTCCGGTGATTGAGTGATTTTTCCCCCTAAGTATGTGATCCTATCATCCGCAGGTGACGGAGGACACCTTGCGGCCCCCCCACGTCCCCCTCACAGCTTCTCGACACACACTTCTCCTGCGCGCACAGCTCTGCCCGTCTCACCCTGGCCGCACACCTGCCTCTGCTCCCTCAGCGTCTTCAGCTTCCGGGAGGGTACGCGCCTTCTGGCCCCCCCACCGCTGGCTCGGGCCTCAGGGACGTGAAGGTGGGGGCCTGGTGGCACCCCTGGCCGAGCCGTCCTCTGGCTTCCCCAGCCATTCACCCGCTGCCCCGTCGCTGCCTGTCCCGCCTGCTCTGCCTCTGTGCCCGAGGCCTCGGGCGCCGCATCTGCTCACCTGGGCCCCTCGCTCTGGTGCACACGCAGCCCCCCACCTGCCTTTCAGCCAACGCTGCCGCCCCGGCCCCGCTGTGCCGCCAGGGCCTGCTGGCCCCGCCCGGGGTCCTGTGGCCGCTCCCGGCGGCCTCCCCACTGCCCCCTGCCCACCCTCCACCCCACGTCGTCCCGCTCCCCCCGCTCTGCTCACCCCACCCCTGCCCTCCCCATGCCC
>NW_024080903.1:731625-851122 GCF_003009895.1 Hyaena hyaena | reverse complement strand
TGCCCTCCCCACTGCTCCCTGCTCACCCCTCCCCTGCCCTCTCCATGCCCCCTGCCCACCCTCCACCCCACATCGTCCCGCTCCCCCCGCCCTCCCCACCCCCTCTGCTCACCCCACCCCTGCCCTCCCCACTGCCCCCTGCTCACCCCACCCCCTGCCCTCCCACTCCCTCCTGCTCAGCTCACCCCCAGCCCCCCTTGCTCACTTCTGGTCACCCCACCCCCTGCCCTCCTCCCTCACTTCTGCTTACCCTCCACTTGGCTGCCTAGAGAGATGAGCTTCATGACACATCCCTTTACAACACACCTACATTCACTGCCCAGGACTCTTTATTTCACAAACACTCTTTCATGCCAGACATTTCCTGGGCATTTTGGGTCTGGTGCAGTCTTGACAAAGTCCCTGCCCAGCACTGTACGTTTCATCTGCTGTACTTCGTGGGTCTTCGCTGTCTCCTCCTAACGGTGCCCTGAGCAGCCGCTCAGCCTCATTCTTTCCAGCAAAGACCACAGGCTGCAGTGTCTAGCAGCTCAGTAGATGTAAGTGTTTTGTTGTTAAGTGAAAACACAGTGTATTATTTTGCTGCCTGTCTTTGCAAGGCGCACTGACACCCGTGGGCCCCACACAGTGTCGCGTCCTCCATTTTGCTTATTCACGTTGAGTCTGATTCTCATGTGTCCCTTACTCTCCGGAATCCTCTGTCGACTGGTGTGCATTTTATGTTACACCACAGCAGTGAAGTCTGTGTTCTCAGTGCACCGTCATGATGCAGGCTGGGAGCTCACGGTGTTTAATCCCCATGCTGGGTACCACGGAGTGGCCGGGGGAGGGTGCAGAGATGGGGGGAGGGATAGCGTGGACACACGAAATCCCGCACGCACGCATCCAGACATGACTGTGCCCACACACTGGCGGACACAGTGTAATGATGGGCCCACCGGTAATGATGGGCCTCACGTGAGCCTGGCCTTGTGCCACGAACTTGAGATGCTTTACAGCCTCTGATGCTAACGGTGAGTCCACCAGGTAGATATTCGTCCTGTATCTGTTTTCATATTTGGACCCTGAGGATGATGTCCCGTGGCTGTGGTGCCCACTGAGCAGCGAGAGGAAGAGCTGGGCTCAAGGCCGACTGTGCCATTGCAGAACCCGCACTCGTGGGCTGTGGGCCGGGCGCCCATGTCTTGTGGGCCTTGGGCCAGAGTCCCATGTCCTGGGAGCCGTGGGCTGGGTGCCTGTGTCCTGTGGGCCTTGGGCTAGACTCCCGTGTCCTGTGGGCTGTGGGTCAGGTCTCTGTGTCCTGTGGGCTGTGGGCTGGGTGCCCATGTCCTGTGGGCCGTGGACTGGACTCCTGTGTCTTGTGGGCAGGCGCCCATGTCCTGTGGGCCGTGGACCGGACTCCCATATCCTATGGGCTGTGGACGGGGCGCCCATGTCCTGGGGGCCATGTACTGGGTGGCCGTGTCCTGTGGACTGTGGACTGGACTCCTGTGTCCTTTGGGCCGTGGGCCGGACTCCTGTGTTCTGTGGGCCATGGGCTGGTGCCCGTGTCCTGTGGGCTGTGGAAGGGGAGCTCATGTCCTGGGGGCCATGGGCCGGGTGCCCGTGTCCTGTGGGCCGTGGGCCGGGCGCCTGTGTCCTGTGGGCTGTGGACTGGGTGCTCATGTGGCTCTGTGTGCGGCTCTAAGACAAAGCAGGTCCCTGCCTCGTGCGGCTGACGTGGTCCTTGGAAGGTGACCCGCCTTGTGATGTGCCCTGGCCACCTCCCGTGGGAATCCTCTCAGGTCAGATGGCAGACCTGTCACCTCACCAGGAGAACGCAAGTGTCTGCATAAGGCCCGGGACCTGCCGTAGGGCAGGAAACCGTGTTACCGGCCTGGCACAATAACAACCTGACTTAGAAAACTTACATTATCTGTGTAATAACATGACTATCTCATGAGATGAAGATACTGTTTTGAGTTCTGATCTTGGTAAGAAGCCCCTCACTCACGGCTCCTGCCGTGGAGTGGGGGGGGGGGGGTCTGTGTTCAGTTTTGCATGTCAGGGGTGTCGTATTTCCTTTTGCGGCAAGAAGTGAAGACGTCTTCTCCGCATAGGAGGCCACGCATCTGTGCAGTGTGCGTGGACTCCCCCAGTCCAGGACCTTACTGGAAAACCAGTTGGTGGGCAACAGAAACAAAGGTAAGACCTGCACTGAGTGGATGATGAGCACTGAACCGAGGCACGTGGCACGGTCCACGCATGGGCACCTGCAGAGAGTATTCCGGCTGCACAGACACGGCTTCAAACCAAACCAAACATATGGATACATTTTATCTGTGAGTTGAGAACTAGGTATTCCAGAAGCCCAGTGATCACATAGCATGTTTCCTTCACCTGTGCTCCGTGAGTCCTGGGCAAGTACTAGGCTACGCTGTCCTGCAGCTGGTGTGTGTGTGTGCGTGTGTGTGTGTGTGTGTGTGTGTGTGTGTAAGGTTACGCTGAGGTCCAAAGTCAGGCTCTCTGAGTGGGAGTCTGTCTGGAGCGAATGCCTGACGAAGCCTGGACTTTTCTAGGGTTTGTGTGCAGTCGTGTCCAGAGGTAAACGATGTTGGTATTGTCAAGAGAATCGACCTTGAGACAAAAATCATTTTAAAACATCTTTTCAGCTCAAAGCGCCCCACGCTAGCATCAGTTCCTTTAGGGTTTGATCCTGGAAGCTGACATGTGACTGGTCTTGTTCTACTTCGTGCTGAACCCCAAGGGATCCAGGATCAGGCAAACATTCTCTGGAGACGGTGTACAGACTTAACCCCAAATGGCAACAAATTAGAGGAGAAATGTGTCTGTGACTGTGACTTTGTCTGCCACTGATGGAGCCTCTTGATCGTTACTGAGATGCCAGTCATGCTGGAAGATACATATAAATTTTTTAAATGTTTATTTATCTTTGAGAGACAGAGAGAGATGGAGTATGAGTTGGGGAGGGGCAGAGAGAGAGGGAGACAGAATCTGAAGTAGGCTCCAGGCTCTGAGCTGTCAGCACAGAGCCCGATGCGGGGCTCGAACCCACAAACTGTGAAATCATGACCTGAGCCGAAGTCAGAGGCTTACCCAACTGAGCCTCCCAGGCGCCCTGGAAGATACATCTTATACAGGCTATGGCACCTGGTTCCACTCTGCAGTGTTTAAAAATGTTTGAGAATCACTGGCTTCTCGGGGGATTTTATAAGAATATGGGCAACTTCTCTGAGAAGCAAGCACCACATTTAAATGATTTCCATGCACTTCTAGATGCAACCTCTCCTCTGGGAGTCTGCATGTTAGCACCTGTCAGAAAGTCTGTTAAATAAACAGGTGCCTTGTGAACAGCGTGCTCTGAGGGAGATAAGCAAGGAGGAGTGTGACTCTGGCCTGGAGAAGACATCTCGAATCCTGCCTTGGCCCCTCCTCTGTGTTGGCGGGGGCTCCGTCTTCTGTGCACCTTCCAGATTCTTCCTCAGTGCGTTATGCACCCTCAGTGCTGTTCAGCATGGAACCAAACTGTTCCTTCCTTTTTCTAAAATATTTAATTGCTCATTTTCTCCTAAAGAAGATGGATTTCAACCATCACTTAGTGTTAATATGAATGGAAAATGATCACTTGTTGAGAACCTCAAACAACCCTCCAAACAAAATGGCAGAGAAACATGGTGTTTCCACCCACATGTGACTTCAGAGCAGAGAAGATTGTAGGGGAATGTTTTCTGTCTGCCTCACGAGGGGTGGGTTTCCTCTTCAAAGGTGGCTCTGGAGAACCCGGGGCTGCAGGGCCCGGAAACTGTCTGCAGAGAGAGAGTCGGGAGATCCTGGCGTCGGTCCAGGAGGGGGGGCGTTGAAAGGCGAGGGGGCAGGGAAGGATCAAGCAGGTGCAGGGAGGGAGGGAAGCAAGACGCTCCCTAGAGTAAAGCAGTTTGTCGTACCCCCCCGACGATCTCAGGGAGCCAGCGTCTGCAGTGTTCCAGCTGACTGCGCGCATCGCTGAGATGCAGATCTCTCTCTCTCTGCCAAGCTCTGAGAGGGCCTGGCACACACACCCCCTTTGTGAAGGGGATTTGTCGTTGGCACGGTGGCTTCTATTCTGTGGTGCCACAGGAAAGGCAGGTGTGACGGGGGTCAGCATGGCGTGGGGCGGGCAGCAAGGGGCCGGTTAACGACATGGCTGCCACCGGGACCGACCTGGGAGCAGGCAGAGAGGTGACCTTGTGAAGGTCCCCATCCCACGACGAGAGGCTCTAGGTGCAGCCCTGGGGTTCAAGCGCATCTTTTGAGACGGAAAGGGGCAGAGCCCAGCTGACACCAGCCTGCCCCGGGGCTGGGCGACCGGCAAGAACAGCGGAACTCAGGCACGCCCTCCCACTTGAACTTGTTTTCCCGCCTGTGGTCGGAGGCGTGAACTCAATGGGCTCCCGGCTCCAGAAGACTGGCTGGGACCTGCATTCGGCCCCTGGCAGAGTGACGGCGGCCAGGACAGGGAGGCCCCACGAGAGGGGTGAGCAGCAAGCCCGGGACATGGGCCATTAGGACAGCCCGAGGGCTGCCTTCCACACCCCGCCCCGAGCGGGGGGACCGTGGCGAGATGGCTCAGGGTGCCTCTTGCGTCCCCAGCCCCAGATGCTTTCTGAAGGGACGCAGCAGGTGGAGGGGAGCGCAGGGCTGGGCGTGGGGAGCAGCCTGGAGCCGTGTGCTCAGGGCCTGTGCACCCACGAGGGGGTCCTGCACCAAGGATCTTCAGTGGAAAAAAAGCCAAACCCCCCACAGAGTGACCGCAGGGCATGGCAAGGGACCACGGCCGCCTGCTGATTCCCAGTCCCCTCGGCAGGTGCGTGTCAGGTGCGCACACGCCTCCAACCACAAGCGGGAGGCCTGGGCCCCCCGGAGGGGGAGCAGGCAGTGCTGCAGGGGAGGGGAGGTGCTGTGCGCATGTAGGGGGCCCACACAGGGGGCTGCAGGGATGCTGAAGGCTCTGTCCACGGGAGATGCTCGTGGGCTCCTCCGAGGGAATCCATGGAAGGCAGAAGCTTTGAGATTGAAGTTTTAAAAAATGGTGCAGCCTTTCCTCAGAATACGCAGTTTCGCGGCCTCTGCGTGAGCTGCACTATGGACGCATCCACTTTCTCGGGGTTTCCGTGGATGGTGATCGGAGCAGCACAGCTGACCGCGTCGCACTTTAAGAAGAGAGAGGAGCGGAGCCGCCTGCGCGGGGCTGAGGGACCAGCCTGTCCCAGACCCGCCCAGGCAGTGAAATGTGTGAGAAAGCCATACCCGGAAAATTCTCATATGCATATGAAAAATCACACAGTGAAAGGGGGCCCAGGGATTAGGACAAGATATACTTACCCCAGCCTCGCACATTCCATCGACAAATTTGGTGTTTCTGAGTCGTTGCCCCTGACCCCCTGGTTACCGAGGGGATGACATTAAAGGGGAGAAAATGGCTTATTCTGTGCGATAAATTCAAACAGAGATGACGCACTTTGCCCACCAAGTATATCTAAGAAATTGTGGGGAAATGTCAAGCATTTCAGGAGGAGGCGGCTGTAAATTCTGATGCCAGAGACGCTCACAATCTGTGCGGAGCAGAAAGGGCCCTTTGTGTGCGTGGGGCTGACGCTCAGCGTGTGGAACATTGTGAGCCGGGCACCCGGGAAGGACGGATGGGAAGAAAAGTGGGGCCAGGCAGGCCTGGGGGACGCGGGGGGAGAGCTGTCCGGGGCCCTGGGCCCGGCCTCGCGCACCTGCCCTGCGCCACGACCCGCAACGACCACCCGCGCAGGGGCCGGGCCGCGGGGCCAGGCGGGGTTTCAGCCTGAGCACCTGGGGAAGGGGCAAAAGGGGACTCCGCGCCCCCCCTGGGTCGGCCAGCCCCGCCCATCTCTACCGCCAGGGCCTCTGCGGAGGAGAGGGTCCCCTGCTGTGCACACCCGACCGGCGCCCCCTCCCCACCCCTCTGTGCGTGTCCCCTGGTGCCGCCCTCACACCCCTCACAGCCCCTCCACTGGCCCCAGCCGCCCCAAGCGGTGCCCCCTGCCCCCTGCTCAGTGCCCTCACCCCTTCCCCCATGCTGTGCATATCTGCCCCCCAGCCGCCTCCCAGGCCCACCCCCTGCTGTGAGAACTCGGCTGCCTGCTGTGTGCCTCCCCCAGCCCCCCCATACTCCCCAGCGCCCCCTTGCCCTGCCCCACGTTGTGCTGCACTTCCCCGCCCCTGCAGCCCCCGCTGCCCCCAGCGCTGCCTGCCCGCACACCTCCACCCTGTCCACCTGACCACACTCATGCTCTCGGACGTGCCCGGGGGGGGGGTGGCGTCCCAGGTACCCGTCCTTGCTGCAAACCTGTTACTCGGGTTTAACTGTAAAGCAGTGTCCTTGCCTCCCATCCCTGCCTAGTGTCATCTCTCAGCCGGGTGCCCACTCCGTCCCCTGTCACTGCCGCTGCTGATAACCGTCGGCAAGCAGGGCACTATTGGCCTTTTTTAATGAGACGTAAAGATTATCCTGGGTGATGACAGAAAGGCGATGGTGCATCTGGCTCTCCCGTGGTCAATACTCACTCTGCCGGGTAGCGTCATCCGTTTCATTATGCAGCCCTGCACTGCAGGCCTTAAAGGGGCCCTAATACCAGACCACGCGTTCGTCTCTTCGTTTACAGAGGAGGACCCTGGGTCCCAGATGGGTGAGGGGCCCACCGCAGAGCCCACTTCTGTCCCCACGGAGCTCCCGGGCGCCTGCCCCGTGGGCCCTGTGCTCAGTCCTGGTCTCACACAGACCCCAGCCGCAGTCCTTCACTGCCCGACGGCAATGGAGCCATCAGCAGGCGACCCGGATGCCCTGGGGGGTGGGCCTGGAGCTGGTTGGGGGCGTCTGTGGGAGCCAGAGAGACGGACCGCTGCTACTGGCAGTGTTTCCGGAAGCTTCTGGGGATCTTTAAGGATGAGGAACAGTTATCAGTGTATGCAGACAAAGGAGACATTATACACGGGGGCCCAGAGGCCAGAAAGAGGAAGGCACACCCGGGGAAGCAGGGCCACCCTGCAGGCCAGGAGGGGCGGAGGGTCCAGCCTGGAGACCCTGGGCTCCCGGAGGCGGGTTCCCCAGTGTGTTTCAGAGCCCGGGCCTCCTGTTGACGCTCAGTGTACTTTCAGCTGCATTGCACTGTCGGCTGAGAGAACACTGGAGGAAAGTGCCGCTCCCGCCAATCCTAGATGAGCCACAGTTACGCTCAGCACCCCTTCGCAGGCACCGTCAGGAGCCCCACGCCCACCCGGGCATCCCCAGTCCATCGGGGTGCGCGCCTGAGCTAGGCCGCGGCTGGAGTGAGTGTGCGGCCGGGGCACACAGTCCACCAACGCGCGATTTCCTTTCTGGAAGAAGAGGAGAAACCGCTCAGCGGGGAGAGCTGCCCACGGCCCCCCAGTGTCCCATCGGAGCCTGCGCGCCGGCAGGGGGTGAGGCCTCAGCAGGCGCAGCTGCTTCCTGTGCGCAGGAAGCACTGTTCACCTAGAGGCTGCAGGTGTTTTCTCGGTTCAGCTCCTGGGGCCGCACCGCACAGCAGAGTGCAGGCAACGAGAGCAGCGGGCTGCGGCCGGACGGTCCCCTGGTAGCCAGCGCGCCTCGCTCACTGCTCATCTGAGGCTCTAACGCAAGTTCTCAGTCGCCGGAAAGCTGGAGCTGCGATGAGCGGAGAATTGGGCCCGGAGGTGGTGTGGGCGCCGTTAGCGTCAGGGGAGCACGGAAGATGCGGAAGACACGGGGACGCCGGGCGCAGCCTGGGTCTCTGCAGAAGGAGCCCCGAGCACCACTGAGGCTGATAAGATGGGGCGCAGACCTGACCCCCTCCGCCCGTGCTGGTTGAAACACAGCCTTTGTTTGGCGTTGAGGCCGGTTCAGGGAGAAAACAAAACCTCTCTGCTTCTCCAGCACCTTGCTTGAAATATAGGTACTTTTAGTGTGTATTTATTTTCAAGAGAGACAGAGCACAGGCAGGGGAGGGGCGAGAGAGGGAGACACAGAACCCGAAGCAGCTCCAGGCTCCGAGCCACTGTCAGCAGACTCCCAACCCACTGAGCCACCCATGGGCCCCGAAACCGCTCCTCGTATTTGTCATTGTCTGGGGGCTGCGTCAGGGTGTGTCATACTCTCCTCCAGCCCTTTCTCAGGACACAGAGGCCAGGGGTGGGGCTCCACCCTCCCGTCCACGCCTGTGGGCTCCGTGCGGAGGGTGCACGCAGCCAGCCGCGTAGACCTGAACTGAAACATAGCCGTGGGGTTCCTTCGCCTCCTGCAAACGCCTCTCCTCAGGGCTATCGTTGTCCCCACACCACAGGAAACAAATCTGCGTTCACACTCCAGGCCTGCTTCCCGCCAGAGCCCGCCGAAGCCTGGCGGCCGGGGTCAGACAGTTCGAGGCTGCGCGGGTTTCCTCCTGGGGCCGCTTCCCTGAGGAAGCAAGCGCACGCTGCACACAGAACTTACCTCCTTCCGCACAGACTCCCGGGGCAGGTGGGGCCCAGCGTGTGAGGTGGTCGGCGGGGGGAGGGTCCGTCCTGGAGAATCTGCCCAGATGTCCAGGGGAGGGAGGGCTCTGTGTGTGAGGCGGGCGGCCTGGGGGCTCCGTCCTGGACAACGTCCCACCACGGGGAGAAGATGCTCGCGATGCGGGGCTGGAGTCCGGGTGACGACCGCCAGCGGGGCTCTGCAGACGTGTGCAGGGCCTTGTCCTGTCCCTGGAGCCCAGGCTCGAGCCTCACGGCGGCTGCAGGACGGCTCGGAGGACACGGGAAGGAGACGGAGGGTGGGCTTCCCTGATCCTGGGGCCTGTCCGGTGGGGAACGGAGGTCACCTTGGAGAAATGAAGTCCCCAGGGAGCCGTGAGTTCCAGCGTCAGGACTTAGGTCCTAATGATGAGACGCTGGGCCTGCCCAGAGTCACCTCCCAGAGCCCCCGCCCCGCCGAGGACCCTTGCCTCACGCCGCCGCCTGCCTGCTCGGCTAGGATCAGGAGACCGCACCTCCCCCTCTGGACGTGACCCATCCGTGTCTGCGGCCTCCGGGCTGTGCCGTGACTGTGTCCTGTGGCCGCTGTAACAAAACGCCACAAACACAGTGGATTAAAACAACAAAACGCATCGCCCTATGGTTCCAAAAGGCCACAAACCTGAAATCAGGTTCCCTGGCTGATGTCAGCGCCCTGGCTGGGCCTCGTTGCCCCCTGGAGGCTCTGGGGGCACAGGCTTCACGGAGTCTCCAGCTTCCGGCGGCGCCAGGCAACAGCTCTGCGCTCACGTGGCCTCTCCTCCCCAGTCTAATCTCCCTCTCCTCTCGTGCAGGACGATCCAAGCTGACCTCCCTTCTGAAGACTCCTAACAACTGAGATCCACAAAGACCACTTTGCCACAGAAGGTGACGTTTACAGCTTCCAAGATTAAGACCCGACATTTGTGGAGGCCACTGACCACGTCCCTCTCTCAGTGCCTCCTTTCTGAGCTCCGTTTCCTCTGGTGGACGTTCGCTGCGTTGCTTGTCTGTGTGGACCTCTCAGAGACCGCTCGCCACTGCCAGAGAACCTTGACCCCTGTGATCATCACTTGGTCCAAGGAGCAAGTTGACAGCCCAGCTGACTTGATGTGCCACGTTTCTAGCCTCGGCGACGCTTGTGCTGATGCAGGTGCAGCAATGCCCCACCCTGTCCTTGTTCGCTTGCACCTTGAATGCGGTTCTGAAACTTCCTGCATTTTAACGTGTCCCTTCGTGGGGCGGGTCTGATTGCAGAGCCTTCCTTGTGAGGCTTCCATGGGCAGTGGACACTGCCCTCAGCGTGGTGCCCTGAGCCTCATAAACGTTTATTGTGGATGGGGCACATGACCGCGGCACCTAGATTTCCCGGGTCTCTGGGGCGAAGCGAACAGGGACACAGACTCTTCCCCAGAGACACGGGAACGTGGCTTCAAGTACAGATATTGCACAGGTGCAATGCCGCCTTAGGGGCTCCAAATACAGACAGCATCAGGGTTCCTTGGAGTCCAAGATGGGGCCTCTTCCTTAGGCCAAAGACAATCTGTGACAGAGGTAAGCAAGCGTGAAACATTCCTTCTGTCCTGACACAACTCCTAGCTGGGGAGAGGGCTGTCACAGCAGTACTTAAGGGCTTGTCTGCACACGCACTGTCTTGTGTTTGGTCCTGTTTAGTTGACCTGTCCGCTAGGCCTTTCCACGTGCCGGTGACTCTGGGGCTTGGGATGGCCCGGGGACAGGACAGGTGGCACTCTTCACGGAGCGAAGGCACGAAGGGTGGAGTGAGGGTGCCCAGGCCCTGGCATATTCTGACTCAGAGCGCGGAGCAGGCCCCAGGGCGTGTAGCCCTGTGCACGGCTTTTCCGGAAACACGTGGCACAGTGGCATAGACCCTTTCTTTCAGGTGCTGATTGTTCCATTTTACTGAGGCCCAACCAAACCAGAGTGAAGAACGCTTTACGGCACTCGCTGGCAGAGCAGAGCCCTGTGCGGTGCCGTGGTCTGGCCAGGCCTCAAACACACAGCCCCGCAGGAGGCTGGCCGGTGCGGGGCCCACGGCCCGCCCTCTCCCCACACGGTGCGTCGGGATGGGCTGGAGCAGAGCTCGGGGATGGAGGCTCGGTGGCCTCTGTGGCGCAGGGTGACCGCGGATGTCCAGCTGTCCGTGCAGAGCCCGCTGCCGCTACCGCAGACGGAGCGGTGCGTGTAATTATGTTACAGGTCACGTCAACCTGGAGTTGGCTCCTGTCTCAAAGTGGCACTCAAGCCCACCAGTTGGTTCGGAGACATATGGGGCTGGAGTTAGCACTGGATGGTCTGGTAATTAAACTATAATCATTTGGAATATCTGCCAAAGGTCTGAATCTGAGTTCGCCCAAGAGGCAACGAGTCGACGCCCTTTTTACGACATCCCCCAGCACCCATGAATACCGTGGCATTTAAAGCTCTGACAGCTTGTCTATTCAGACCCCACTTGTGAGGGATTTATAACTCAACCATAAAAATCCACTCTAAGCTTAAGGTTGGCATGCGAGAACTCGGCTCAGGAGTGAATTAATTAATGAATTTGTCCTTTCTTTCATCAATTTGACTGACACCTTCACACATACCCCCTTGAGATGTGATCTCAACAGATCTCATAAAACAAGAAACTTTAGGCTTGGCCACTGCCTCCAAGGAGAGAATGCTCACAGAAATTATCAGCCCTGCAGGAAAACATGTTAATGGAAATCAGATCCCTTTAGGGCCCCGAGAGCTGGATGGTGTAGTTGGGTGAACAGGAGTGTGCGGTGGGAGATGGGAGCGGAGTCCTGGCCACTCTGCACCCTGGGCTGTTCTGTGTTCTATGCAGAGCAGAGGACGCCCCGTGGCTTGTTTTCCACCTTCAGCGGGAACATCTACGGAGGGTGGGGGAAAGAGCTGCCTTTCCCTCGGGGGGTGGGGGGCTGCCGTCTTCAGCACGTGGGTTAGGAAGAGCTCTGTGGCCATGGCCAGGCCTTCAGGGTCCCCAGATGCCTCTGTCTGGCTGCATGGCCGGTGGGACCTCCCTGCCCCAGCCTGGGTGGCTGTCCTGAGCTCTCCCGGAGCTGATTCTACAGACCCAGCAGTGGCCCCAGTAAATAATGGTTTGTCCTTGAGCCCATGGCGCCTCGTCAGTCCAGCCTCCTGTTGACAGAGTTGAGTCTGGAGGGCGGACAAGCGTGTGGTCTGCAGAAGGTGCACCGTGGAACGGGGCGCGTACTCACCACGAATCTCCAGGACGCCGTGGCGGCAGTCCAGATGGCTCGCGTGTGTAGGAGAGTTTCTGTAACTGCAAAGCACTTTGAGAAAAGGGTAAACAGTGTTACGCAACATGAGACAGCCCACACAGATGGGCCGCGAGGGTGAGGAAGTGGAGGTCCTCAGGGTGTTGGCTCTGAGCAACTGGGGTTAGATAAATGTAAATGTTATCATTTGTCAGAGGGGATTCTGACATTCACAAGGGGAGACTCTGCAACAGCGTGTGAGTGAGTGTCCCGTGGGGCTGACCGCATCCCTGGTTAGAGAGGAGGGGTCTGGGCAGCACTTCTCTCTAGGAGCAGTGGAGGGTGGGGCTGCCTGCTCTCAAGGCAGGGGCCTGTCTTATCTCTCCGTCCACCCTCACCTCGAAGATTTGGGAAGAGCGGGGTCTGGGGTAAGGCTGTGAGCATGAATGGATGCCCATCAGCAGGTGGGAGAGGAGAATTTGGATTCCCCACTGACTTCTACGACTTGAGTTTTGCATCCCATCTGTGCCTCTGCTGCCCTGACATTAAGTTGCTGCCCACGCCAATTGGTTCCAGGTTTCACTTATTGGCAGTCGGGCTCGTCGATGCCCAGCCAGGCCCAGGGCAATCGCAGCATGCCAACAGCCAACTGCCCAAGCCCGGGACAGTGGGCTAATGTGGCAGGAGAGGACGTCAACAACCTGCTCCCCTTTGCCTGGTGTGAAATTCGCTCTGATCCTGCGGGGATCCCATTTCCCACTGTGAGGGTCTCCACAGGGGCGAGGTGCCTCCAGTGACTTGATTTTCCAGAAATCCCTGGGGATATCTATTGGAGACTTATTCCCATCATATAATAAGTCACTGCACCATTCAGTGCTCTGTCTATTGATTTCAGACCAGAGACTTGGGAGCCCTGTCTACAAAGAACAACCAGACACATAAGGAAAAGGGATGAACTCTGCAGACTGGGTCCCCTGCACCATATCTGTTAGGCCACCAAGCGGCATCGCAGGCAGCGGTCTCATACTCTAAGTGAGAATAACTTTTTTTTTTTTTAATGAAATTTACCTTCAGTTAAGGCATACCAAGAGATAATTGCCTTTACATTTTGTGTTTGGGTAACCAAAGGAAACCCACATCCAACCCAACCCCAACAAAAATGAAAACCAAGCAAACAACCAAATAAACAAAAAAAAAATTAACAGAAAATACACAAGAGGCCAAAAAACCCATGGTTTACAAAACCCCAGGTATTTGTTAGTGGTATGTGGTCACCAGGAAGGACCCTATTCTGTCAATATTCTGTTACTCTTTATTTTTCCTCATTTGTCCCTTGGGTGGGGTGTGGGTCATTGGCAATTTTGTTTTCGTGGACAGGGCAGTATGTGGGAGCTGATGGTGTAGCCCTCAACTGAATGGAAGTTTACTTCCTGGCTTAGGGACTTATCAAGATGCTGGACACCCTGTGGATAAGAAAACAAATGCAGGTGCCACTTCCCGGCCAAGCAGTACCGAGGTTGACTGATTGTGTGACCACTGGCTGTGGGGCCAGAAGTTGCCTTTCTTTCTGCTTAGAAAGAAACATCCCCCACAAACCAAGTGGTTCAGTGTGAGAAAGAACACACTTGAAGAATAGAGGGTGCACATATTCAGACCTGTGAGGGGAAGACATTGGAAACGACGCCAGTGCCTGCTTGGAAGAGGGTGGGAAGGTTGGGGAGGGACACGGTGCCGGGTGGAGTGGGCGTGACCATGCACCAGCACCCCACAGACAGTGGAAAGGATGTGGAGAGGCGGTGGCATCCTGCCAGCACTTTCCACATATGTGGCTGTGTTAGGGGTTCCCGCAGCCACGAAACAGATCTGTTTTCAGAATCAAAGTGGGTGACGGTGCCTTGTTAGACCCAGTAAGCCGGCTCAGGTGTGTGTCTAGAAGCGAGTGATGAGGGAATCTGAATGTGTCCTGTATCAGCCAAAGGAGCCTGTGACCATCACTGGGGATGCTCAACTTGTTGAAAGGTGTCTTGTGTTTGTTTCAATCTGTATCCATCTCTTCCACTCAGTTGTTTTGGGCTGAATTGCTGCCCTTGTCCATATGCTGCATCTGATACCCCTTACCTGCAGATACGGCTGTGCTTCGGAATGGGGTCACCGCAGGTGTAATGAGTTTAGATGTAGGCTGCTGAGCCACAATGACAGACGTAATTTTAAAAGGAGATTTGGGCATGGAGGCAGATGTGCACACAGGGAAGCCATTGTGTGAAGGTGTGAACAAAGGTCACGTGGTGCTTCTGCCTGCCCTGGAACACCAGAGATTGCCGGAAGTCACCGAAAGCTGAGACAATGCTCAGGAAGATGCTTCTCTCCCCATCTTGGACAGAATGAGATGTCAGCACCATGATCCCCAACTTCCGTCCTCCAGAGCGGTGAGCAAATAGATTTCTGCACTGTTTTCCAAGCCACCTGGTCTGTGGTTCTTTGCCACAGCAGTTCTGGAAAGCTTGTGCACCCACAGTGAAGAGAGAAGCCCTTTCTCTCTCTTCCTTCTAACCCAGTTACTGGGGGAAGGAGGTGAGTGGCATCCACGTGCTCAAACCATATCTCTGTTCTGTAAACCTCTACATTTTATTCAGAGAATCTGGATCAATCCCCAGCTTGAATCAAAGATAATGGCCTTGTGAGGAAATGGCGACCTTTTGTATTCTGCTCTCTGTGCTGCGAGCTTTGGATGCCCCCAGCCCCATGGTGAGAAAATTAGCCTATTGTGTTTGCCTTCAACATTGGTTGCCGTGGATTTTTACTAGGTGGCTTGTTACCCTAATAATCATCGATTAGGATAGCAATCAGATCTTGAATCAAGGCCATAGTTCCTATGCTGGCCAATGAGAGAGACTGCCTACCAGGGACCCCTACAGCGGGTGCTGATATCCAACGTCATGAGAGCCAGCCTTTGGGGTAAGATCATGAAACACAAAGAAAGGAGCACAGACAGTGATTGAAAAGAATTCAAGTGACATGAGGAAACATGAGCAGGAGCTATGAGATAAGTGAAGCCATGAGTCAACGGGGTCAAGAGGTAGAGTTGAAAGAGACAGACAGGAAAGACTGACAGAGAGATGGAGAAGCATGAAGTAAGAAGTTCATGGTTGGAGCTAAACATAAACCAGGAGAAAGATGCAAGAGTTTCAGACCAGAAATAGAAAATCACAGTCATATTAAAAGAAAACAGATAGAAGTAAAGATTATGTCACAGCACTTGATAAAATTTGTAACAACTTCCAGACAAATCCTAGGGAAAAAACAAAACTCAAATAACAGAGCTTCAGAAAAAAAGTAGACACAGTCAATTGTTATATTTTCCCAATGTCACAACAGATAAAATCACATCTGAGAAATTGTTTTTTAGTAATTTTGTGTAGTTCACAATCTTCGATCTATGAAATAATAAGTCCAGGTGGCACAGAGGGAAGGTGTGTAGCAATAGACACTTTTCATAATTTGTAGTTTAATGTTAGATGTTCAAACAGTAAGCTCTCCTCATATTTTAGCACCAGCATTGTCTCTAACATACTTTCATAACATCTCACATTATTAGATTATATTGGAAAATTTTGTATATCAACTGATGCAAATATTTGAATTGGGGAAAATTGTGTTTTGTTTGAAGGTCAAATAGCAAGTCTGTCTTATGATAGATTATGTTACTGGCCAGGGTGATGCCTGCCCTGGGAAGTGGCTTCTAGCTGGCTTTGTTCAGAGACTGTTCCAGACCCCTTGAAATGCTGAGAGAGTAGCGTTCCCTCATCTCAGAAGGTGTACTCCAAAACCAAGGAAAACACTCAAATTATCCACTTACTTATTTTCTCATTAATTTAGCAAGTATTGAGTACTTTCTCTGGCCAGACAAAGCAGGGCACAGAGGCTCACAGAGGAGGTAAAATGTGGGCTTGGCCTGAAAATAGAGGTGGGAAAGAAGACAAAAAAAGGGATGTGTGCAAGAGCCTCAAGGTGTATCCAGGGAGTCCTAAGTAAGTAGTTTATTACATCTCGTGCCAGACGAGTACTTAGCAAAGCTGTGACAGAGGACAAGATAACAGAATTTAGTGTAAAGCAGTTTTTGTGATGCATGAGGAAGGCGTGTCCATCTGTGGCAGGGAGGAGGTGAGGAGGCCTTAGAGAAGGAATCTGAATCCAGGGAAGGCAAGGCAGAAAGGACGGAGCCGGCTGTAGAATGGTTGTGTCTGTCCCCGAAGCAGTAGTGATAAGTAGTGGTAATAAAGCAGCGACAATGGTGTCAGGTGGGAGAGACTGTATTGCACAGCATAAAGGAATGTATCAAATCACTGAGGTTCCATGGGTGTTGGGATAAGGGGTGTGGTGGAGAAAGGAAAATATAGGATGACTCAGTCTTGGCTTTGGTGACTGAGTAGAAAATGTTGTTAATTGCATGAAAGCAGAGGGTAGAAAAGTAGATAAAAGTAGGTATGTAGATAGAAGAAAAAACATACAGCAGTCCTAAACATGCTGAGTTTAAGAGTTCTATAGACTTTTGAGTAAAAGCAATATTTTACACTATGAGAGTTCACACTATGATATTTTACCCTTTGAGTTGACACTATGATCATCTACCCTGTGAGAGTTCACACTGAGGTACATCACACTTGGCTAGGGCATGCCCTGATAGAGCAATGATCGTTTACGCTGTGAAAGCTCACGCTATTGTGGATCATGCTCAGATAGATCACGCCAGGGTAGATCACCCGGATAAACCACCCTGTGAAAGCTCATGCTATGCTAATTCACACTGTCATAGAACGTATTTGATATCCTAGGAAACCTAGATCATGTCATCATAGGAAATACCGTGATAAATCACCTTATAACAGTTCACACAGTGGATTATGCCACGATAGATCACACCATGGTAGGTAATGCCCAGATAGAACACATGATGGCCGTTCACACCGGGGGAGCTCGCACTACGAAAGGCCACACTATGATGGTTCACTCTACGATGGTGATAGTTCACACTGTGCACACTCTGATAGTTCACACTATGATCATTCACACTACATGGAGCACCTACAATGTTCCAGTCACTGAGCTGGGGTTTTCACATACATCATGTTGAAAATAACTCAGTGATGGAGGCATTACTACCCATCCACAGAGGAGAAAAATGGCATCTCAGAGGGGTTAGGAGTTGGGCACGGTCCAGAAACTAACCACCAGACTTGAGGATCCTACATCCTCTGGCCCTAACTCTTTCCCTCTTCTGTGCACATCAGTGAAAATGTCTGACGAAGGGGGCCCAGGATCCATGCAGGGGGGCAGGCAGACTGAGAGGGGAGCTAGTAGCCACGACATCATCCTGGGGCCTCCATCCTGCCAGAACACGGCTGTGGTGACCACCGACCCATGTACGTTTCCACCAGAGTCCTTCGGAGCCCCGGGGGCGCCTCTACAGGAGAACGGCACACAGAGTGGGGTCTGCCATGCGTGAAGCCATGCACCCCTGCAGCACACACAGTCTCTCCCAACACAGGCTCTACCTGCTCTTCAGTAGGCAGTTTACACATGGCACTGCTGAGTCACGTCTGTTACCGGAAACGAGCTCTACTTTGACTGGTGCACATCTCACGGGGACCGAGGGACATGTTCGGGGGACATGCAGAGGTGAGACCTGGGCTTGCTGGCTTTGGCTTGGCTTCTTTTCCCCTCTTGGACCCTCTCAACCTCCCCTCTCCACCTAAGAAGGGAGGGGAAGCTCTCTCCTGACCCGAATGCCCATCTGGAGCTCCATCTCTTCCTGCCTCAAGCTGCCGTCTTCCCCACGAAGCCAGGCTTTCGAGGATCTAGAATCGCTTTCCCTCTGCTTCATCCACGCATCTGGACCAGATTCCCGAAGGTGGAAAAAAGCAAAGGTGTAAAGAAAACACTGCTTAATATTTGAAAATGGTTTCCTACCACAAATGTTAGCTCTATCCACGGGGTAGGTGAGATCTTCATGAAGAATGCAGTCAGGTGAGAAGACAGGCTGGTACGTAACTTGGTAGGGACGGATACTTAAAAGGGAACAGAGAAAGCAGAGCCTGGATAAAAGGACAATCAGAAAAGTTGGAAGAGAACAAGAGTGGGTATTCAAGGAATCCAAAAGAAGAGGGAATTTTCAGGAGAAACGAGTTTTGATATCTGGTCAAAGAGTGAATCACACACCAACAGGTGTTTTAAAATGTTCTGACCTTTTCTTGAAGTAGCAGCTAGAAGTTTGTTTCATGTCAAAAAGCCCAGAACCGGGAGGTGGGATATTGGCTTTGCAGCCGTTTGAAACCCTACCCTTCCAGACACGCGTCGTCTCACCTATAAAGTGCTGGAATGAGTTTCTCGACCTTGGCATTACTGGCTCGTTGCACTGACATGGGGGCTGCTGCTAGATGCCGCGAGCGCACCCCTTTACTTGGCAGCTGACGTGCCTCTTGATGTCGAGCCTAGGGCGGTGGAGAACCGCTGAGCGGATTTCCCTCCTCTACAGACCTGAGCATCAGCGGGGCCCTGGGCTGTCCCCTGCGCGGCTACAGTCAATGAAATGCAGTCACTCACTCCCTCGCAGTCGCTCCTTCAGCGTTCTGTCTCTGTGCCTGCGAGGCTGGAAGTGGACGCTTGGCAACGGGATCAGAACTACACACACGCAGTTAGGAAGTGAGTTCTCCCGATTGCTGACTCCACTCATGAAAAACTGGTAACTCATCCCAGGTAAGAGCAGCACGTGTGATGGTTCAGCCACCACTGGGGCGTCCCAGGAGGGGCCGCTTACACACCAGTCAGCTGACAGAGGCCGGGGCCCCTCCCTCTGCCTTCGCACTTTCCCCTCCCTCATCTCAAGGTCTTGGAGTTCAGTCCCCGTGTAACTTTTGCTTCAACCTTGCAGCTCTGAAGGCCTATGACTAACTTGGTTCTTGACGAGCCTGGCAATCATTCTTACCACTGACTCAGAGTGTCTAGGGAAACATGAATGAAGATGCTCTTCCCGCAGCTCCTCTCCCTCGAGGGCTCCTATGGTGGGTCTTCCGTGCAGATTTTGTCCCCTCCCCTCTTCCTCTCAGCCCGTTTTCTTCCTTGTCACGGACACCGGTCAGGACCCCCTCCCCCATGTGCTCCGCAGTGAACCCTCCACGCTGAGTTAGACACAGATGCGTTCTAACACGAGCCCTCTGTGCATCCTGAGGGCAACTCTGTCAACTCTAGTGGCTTCAGCCCATCTACCTGCTGACACCCCAAAATCAATCACACAGTAGAATAAGATATCTGCGGGATGGGTGTACAAATATTGTTGAGGATGAGAAATTATAGTTGAAAACGTTTGTGTATACAGTTGTGGGCTGGTCATATGAGGGAGCCCCACCTCCAGGGCTCAGAATGTGACCATGTTTGGGGGTGGGGTCTTCAGAGAGGTCATTGAGTTAAAAAGAGATTAGCCTCAGCCCTAATGCAGCAAGACTCATTATTATATGAAGAGATCAGGACACTGATACACAGAAGGACGACCACATGACGACTCAGAGGGAAGACGGCATCCACATCCGGGACGGCGGGCTTGGGAGACACCACCTGTGTTTGGTGGCTGCAGCTCTAGCAAACTACAGAAGACATGCAGATGACATGGTGGTAGAAAGCTTGTCTGCGTGTGGGGAGCTCCTCCCCGGGGGATGGCAATTCCCTCTGTGCACGCTATGTGTTTTGAAAGATTACAAATCACTCATTCATTCATTCATTCATTCATTCATTCACTTCAACCCTGTAAGTCATCAGGGATTAAGGTCACATTCGGCTGTGCGGTGGCTCATGGTGCTGAGAGCCTGAAGCCTCTGTGTGACAAAGGGGTCACCACGAAGCTCTGTGGCCGTGTACATACCCCCGGGTGCCGGCCCCTGCTGGCCCCGCAGCTCGCCAACTGAAATGGTACACTGCCCTGTCCTTTGGGCACGTCTTTCTCTTAGTGGCCAAGTTTCCGCTATTCCTGGAGAGCTTCATCTGTAATGGACTGAGGCCCAGAGGGGGCTCCCTTCCTGGCGAGGCATCCGCACTGGGCGTCCGCCCCTGCTCCCTGGCCTGGCCTTGTCCAGCACACCCTTCGGTCTCTGGCCACTGGCCGGCGCTGCCACATCTTCCTTGTGGTCCCCCCTGTCTGGCCACAGGACACGTGGAGTCGGGCCACCTCCGTGCCCACGCGTTTCCCGTGGAAGCACAGTGCAGTGTTTGTCCTCTGCATCGGGGTGGCTGGCTCCCGGGAAGAAGGCAGCTGGCTCCTCCCCAGGCCTCAGCTCGCTTTCAGACTGTATTTCTTCTCTGCTTTCCCTGAATTATTTCTTAACGTATCAAAGGCTCCTCTCCCTACAAATATAGTCCTCTATTTCTAATTATGAGGGAAGTATACACATAGAACAGAATATTTAAAAAATAGTACTAGTTTGGGAAAAAGGAGAAATGTTTATATAAATACCTTTTAAGGATTCAAGAAAGATATATAGCATTATGTAGATATCAGTGTAATATATTTGGTAAACGTTGGCGATCTTTCTTGCCATGTGGATTTATAATCGGTTGAAGTATGACACAGAAATAAAGTAAAATACATGTCTGGGGACCCCCACCCTCAGCCCTCCCCATAACCCATTAGTCTAAGAAATTGTCTTAAAAGCAGCATGTCATTATTTTGGAGTTAAACAGTTAAACGTTTTTATACAGGAACATCAAAACCATATATGCCTCAGACACCAAACCTTTTTTTAATGGCTTTCAGATAAAACAATTTATTTATGCAATTAACAACAACATGCAATTTCTAATAATTAGCAGATAATAGTTATCTGCAAAGTACTTTATAAAATTGCCTTTGAACTGCATTCGTTCTGTGGGGAATCACTGAAAATTGGACTATAAAATTACCAGAAAATGTACTGCATTAACAAGAATTTTCTGTATTCAGTTTCTCTTCAAATTTATGGGCTTGAATATTTGTAAACAGTTCTGTAGACAGAAACCTCACCTCTCTAAAAAGGGGAAAAAACACATTTTCGCACATTTGGTTATTATAGGATTTTTATTTTCTTTATTTTAACTTTGCTTTCTCCTCTTCCTCCACCCACCCCCATAAGAAGGACATAATTTTGTTATTATTTCTTCTTTGAGAATTTAAAAAAATCCCTAACATGCCATTTTTATCGGTATACATCAGGTCTTCCTTAATTCCCTCTCATAAACAATATTATACATCCAGTAATTGTAAGACATTTTTATTAAACTGAACTGTTTTTGGAGAAAGCACAATAGAACACACAGAAGAAAATATGTCGAGGGACATCAGGACGCTGAACGGGGAGAGGGGGTCCTCTGACCCTTCCTTGTGCCTCAAGAGAAACGTCCCCTGTGCCATCGCAAGCGATTCGGATTCATTCCACAGTGTTGGGAAACATCGCTATTTAAAGGCTTATTTTCATCTTGTTTCCGACAGAACATTCTATGTTAATGTGCTGCCATCACAGCTCAAATCACAGATCCGGGCTCGTGTTTGCCAAAACTCTACAAGAGAGCCAGGGATGCTTGCGGCCGTGGCTGGTGGCCAGGACGGCGGGGACCCCCCAGGGGAGAGGGCCCCCGAGACCTTGAGACCCTACCCACGAGGTGGAGGCCGCGCTGACGCCCACCCGCTGGCCCGCGCTTCACAGTTTGGACACAAAGTTCCACGCTGAGCCTCGAGAAGAGTCTGCCAAGGCCGCTTGCCGCCTGCTCTCAGGAAAACGGCCTCTCCGGGTGTGAGACGGGGACAAGGCGTTAGGGGAGGGGGACGTGAAAACGCAGCGGTCCTCAAGCCGGGCCCTCTCTGGGTGACTTGGCCCCGCGCACCTCGCTGGACAGCCGCTCACGGAGGGCGGGGAGGGAAGGGTTTAAGGACAAAATGAAGCTCTCGGACACAGTCTGAATGAGGAGTACAGGGCCCCTCCCGGAGCTCTGGAACTTTCCTGTGTGGGCGGGTGGGGGGAGCCGCCTTCTGGGATCTGGCCACCTGACGGCGGGTCCGGGGATGGGAGCGTCTCCCCCTGGAACGCTGTGTCTGTTTCAGGCCAGGGAACGACTGGGAGCAGCTGGCTCGTCTCATGGCACGAGCAGGGAGCCGAGAGGCACGAAGGACCGAATCTGCACGAGCAAATGCACCCCACGAGGCCCCTGCGGCGGGACGGGGGCCCCTGCGGCGGGACGGGGGCCCCTGCGGCGGGACGGGGGCTCACGGCTTTCCGTCGGGAGGCAGCCTGGCTCCCCAGGACCAGGACCTAGGTCTGCAGGCTGAGATGTCTGTGCGCTGGCACCTTGTCCTGTGTTGCCGGCCGCCAGGCCTCCCCCCGTTCCCCCTCCCCTGTCCCCCTCCCCAGGCCCCCCCAGGTCCCCTCCCCGAGCTCCTGTCCTCTGTGTTGTCTGATGACGTCCCACCCAGGGTCCCGTGGGCAGGGACTGGCAGGGAGACTGGGCGTCAGGGCTGAGCTCTCAGGCTCTGCGGGCCTGGACGCCTGGCCCTGCCGCTCCTGCGAGCAGCCCTCGGGCGCTGGGGAGAGCAGCGTCCTGCCTTCACAACCCTCCTCCACCCCGAGCCGCGGAATGTGACTTAGTTAGAAACGGAAATCGGGTCTCTGCCATGTCGTTAGCCAAGATAAGGCCGGAGCGGATTAGGATGGTCTGTGGTCCAGTGGCCCGAGTCACAGGGCGAGGGCTGGAGAGACGTGTCCGCAGGCCAGGGGGGCCAGGCGAGCCCGCGAGGACCCCGCCCCCACCTCGTGCCCTGCTGGCTCTGGCCTTCCCGCCTCCAGGCTGTGAGACATCCCCTGCTGCTCTGAGGCCCCCCCCCGCCCCCCGCTGGCGACCCCAGGGCATGTCCACAGCCGCCCCCAGGCGCCCCTTCCAGCTCCACTTCCCGCTCCCTCTGCTCGCAGACCTGGGGCCCCCTGAGGGGTGATGGAGCTGCCCAAGTTCTCACGATCTGTGGCCTCTCTGCACTGATCGTCCCAATTCCAAGCTTGCCAGAATTTCCCGTCAGGACTCTGATGGAGACTGAGTATATGAGTATATGGTTGAGACTCCGTCTACCCTGCCCTTTCTCCTGATGCGTTTCTAGAACGTTCCATCTACCGGTGGCTCACCATCCCGATCCTCCTGACCCCACCAATGCCTCTTGACTGCATGTCCTTCTGTCCAGGGCCTGGACCCAGCTCAGGATTCATGAATTTCTGCGTGGGTTGTTGTCACGGCCGATCACGGGTTTCTCTGCCCTCAGCGCGTCTTCATCTTGGCCGATGTCGCGTACAGGTGTCTATTTAGCTGTAAAGCAGCGACCGCCACCGCTTGTGTCCCTGATCGGAAACCTCCATGGGGCTCTGTGCCTGTCATGGTGGTCAGATGGAGAGCGCTGGAGGAGTGTAGAGACCCAGACACCCCAAGTTTCCCAGCCCCCCTCAGTCAGAGGGGGAGTTACATCTCTAGGCCCAGGTGATTCTGGCCTGTCGTCTAATGAACTGGCCCCGGGGTATCACTCAGGGCAGCGCAGGCGGGACCTCCGTCTTCTGTCACTCTCCCGGGGGAATCCTCTCCCCCAGTTACAGTGAGGCTTCTGAGAATCCATCTAAACACCAGGCTGCTGTGAGGACTTTGTGTCTGCCCTTCCGGCTGCCGGATCAGAGCCTCCTGGTCAAGTGGGTCCGGTCAAGTGGAACCTCGCCCAGGAAGTGGCCGGGTCTTCCCGGAGGCGCCCCGCGTGGGTGTTCTCCGAGGGCCCACGCTGCTCCGTCCTTCCTCGCCAGCACGCCGGCTTCTTGCAGCCGAGTGACCACAGGCGCTGAGTACGTGCTGGTGATGTCACGCGGTTGAGCATGGGGGCACCTCGGCCTGAAAACAGCAGCTCAGGGGATGGAAAGGGGATGGAAAGGCACACAAGCCCTTTGGGCGTGTCAGAGGTGCCCGGGCCCGCGAATGCGAACTCCCTCAGAAGCCCTGGGGTTCCTGATACCAGATTCCCGCCTTCCCGCAAAGGCAGAGGGATGCGGGGCCAGGGCCGACCTGCGTGCTCGGTGCAGACATCATAACCCAAGGGCAGGACACCCAAGAGGCGGTTCCCCGGGGGCCCAGGGGGAGCAACTCGGGAGGCCTGTTTGCTGACGTCCCGACAGCGTACGGTCCCCTGGCTGTACTACCGCTGAGCCAGGGGCTCTTCTGCTACTTGTAAGGCATGTGGCATTTGGGTTTTGCTGAAGACACAATGTTTAGAGTATGCGGGGTGTGTGTGATAATTCATTCAGCATTTTGAGCTTATAAGTAATCAATAGAATCGAAAACCCAGGACAGTGGCCCTGAGGGAGCAGAGATGGATTAGTGACAGTCGGCAGTGTCCCCCAAGGCCCGGAGGCTCACAGCGGGTCTGCTGTCCTGCTCGGCTGTGACAGACCTGCCCCGGAGCCTATCTCTCCCGGGCGCACCTCCTCCCTGCTCAGTGCTCGTGTGCATGCCTCAGTTTACTTTGTCAAGTGTGAGCAGGCAGTAGGGCTTCGGGCAGGACATGCCCGGACATTGCCCGAGGTCATGGGATCAGCAGACTGCAGATTGGTGGGGGGGGGGGCACCGACTTTCAGGCAGAGGGAGGAAACGGGAGGAAGGAATGTGTGCACGCTTACGGGTGCAGATACCCACAACATCTCCGGGATGCTCGGCCACAAGTCACAACACCCCCTTCTCTCCCTAGTCTCCTACATACATTTCCAAGTTAAAAGTAATACAGGCAGCAGACTGAATTTAAACTGCCTCGAAGAGAGAAGGTAACCTGCATTTATAAAACAAGTTTTTATAAAATCCTTTACATGTGTAAAATGCTCAAACTAGAAACTTAACATTTTGCATAAATCGGAAGGAATCATCTGGAAGTTTCAGTAAAAGTTAAAATGCTATAAATTTTGTCAGTTCTTAACAGCAGTGAGTCTTGGTGAATAGATCACTTGGCAAATCGGTCGATCAGCAAAAGCTATTCTGCCAACCGGCTTTCAGAGATGGCTTTGGATCTAGGAATTGGCTTATCAATGGATTGCGATTTCCCAAATTGACTTAAGGCAAATTAATCTTTGATAAATTGACCCAAAGTTCAATCTTTCATTAGAATTTTTTAAATTAAACTTTGTAGACACACAGGCAGTTGTGAGAGATAACTGAGCGACCCCGTGTGCCCTGCATCCACCCAGTTGGCTGGCGGTGGCGTCTTGCAGCCCCGCCTCATAGTCGCGTGGGCACAGACAAGGTCACAGCCTCGACCGGCAGCCGTGGGGCTCTGACGCCCGCTCCCTCCCATGCTTCCCCAACCTCTGGTTAATCCGGGCCCCTTGTGAAGTGAATCATATACGAGACACCTTTCACGTGTTCCCTTGTCTTTCGGCACAGCCTCCTGGCTGCACGTGTCAATACTTCTTCATGGTGCTGCTGAGTGGGTTCTACCAGATGACACACGTTATCCATTCACCCCTAGAAGGACATCTGGGCTGATTCTGGTATTTAGCTATTAAGTTTCTAGAAACACTCATGTACGGCATTTCTGCATGAGCCTAGGTCTCCTTTTCTCTGTGATCAATGCCCAAGAGTGAAATTGCCGGGTTGTATGGTAGTTTCATGTTTAGGGTCATAAGCAACTGCCAGACTGTTGTCCTGAGTAGCTGAACGGAGTCTCGCTGGCACCAGCGCGCGTGACATCCAGTTGGCCTGCACCCTCCCTGGGCCCGGCGTTGTCCTGCTTTTTGGTTTAGACATTTTGATATGTGTGTAGTGATAGTTCACTGCAATTTTAACTTATGTTTCCCTAATGGATAATGATGTTGAAACTCTTTTCATGAGCTTATTTGCCGTCTATAAATCTTCTTCAGTGTTTAGTCGACTGGTTTCTTTTCAATGGTGCGTTTTTGGAGTTCTTTGTATATTGTAGATACTACTCCTCTGACAGCTGTGTGGTCTGCAAATGTTTTATCACAATCTGTGACTTGTATTTTCATACATTTGATGGGGTCTTTCATAGAGAAAACTTAAAACAAATTTCAAAGATACCCAGTTTATAATTTTTCCTTCTATGCCTCATAGTTTTGGTGTCGAGTTTATGAACTCTTTGCTTAGTTCCTGACCCTGAAGTTTTCCTTTGATTTTTTTCCCCCTGAAAGATTTATAGTTTTACATTTGAGTCCCATGATCCATTCTGAGTCAGTTTTTCTACAAAGTGTGAGATCAGGGCTGAGGCTTATTTTTTGGTTCAATTTCTTCAACACCATATGTTAACAAGGCTGCTCTTCTTCCATCAAATTGCTTTGTCACCTTTGTCAATAATTAATTGGGCATATTTGTGTGGGCCTCGTTCTTTGTTACCTATTCGAGTTCATTGATCTATATGTCTGTCCTGATACCTAATCCAATACCACAACTCATATCACAGTCACGGTTGCTCTTGCTACCAAGTGAGTCTTAATGTCCAGTGAATGACCCATGTTTGTTATTCTTCTTTTTAAAGATTTCCCCAATCTTCTGGGGCCTGGGTCTTTCTATACAAACTTTAGAATAAGCCTATCTGTGTCTACAAAATCTTCACTCAGATTTTACTAGGAATTGTATTAAACCTATAGATCAATTTGTGGAAAACTAACATCTTTGTGGTGTTAGGTCTTCCGCTAACATCGTATGTCTCTCCATTTATTCAGATTTTTGCTTGATTTAATAAAGATATTGAATTTTTAGCTTGCAGATCCTGCACATCTCTTGCTGGGTTTTTATCTAAGTATTTAATTTTCCTTGGGAGTGATTATAAATGGCATTGTGTTTTCAATTCAAATTTCCACATATTCGATGTTTGTGTGTTGATGTTTGTGTGTGGACCTTGCATCCCACTTGGTGTCTCAGGCCTAACCACCCAGTGTGGGGATAAAGATGCAGATGCTGTCCCCCCCGCGCTCAAAAGATAAGATTTAAAGATTCCTTGGGAATTTCTACATAGACAGCTATGTTATTAGCAACTGGGCAACATTTAACTTATTCCTTTCAATTTGTACTTTTCATTTCTCTTTCTCTCCTAACTGCATTGGCTAGTATTTTCAGTATTGTGTTGAATAAAAGTAGTAAAAGCACCTATTCTTATATTGTTCCCAGTTTTTAAAAAGTGTTTATTTATTTATTTTGATGGGGGGGTGAGAGAGAGAGAGAGAGAGAGAGAGAGAGCAGAGAGAGGGAAAGGTGGAGAGAGAGAATCCCAAGCAGGCTCTGTGCTATCAGCAAAGAGCCTAACATGGGGTTCAAACTCACTGACTGTGAGATCATGACCTGAGCCAAAATCAAGACTTGGACACTGAGACATCCAGGTGCCACTGTTGTTCCTAGTTTTAAAGAGAAAACATTCAATCGTTCACCAATAAGTGTGCTGTTAGCTGCAGGATATTCTTTTCCTTAGATATTCTTTTTCAAATTGGGTTAGTTCCCCCACATTCTTAAATTCCTGGAAGTTTTTATCATGACTGAATGTTGGATTTTGTCAAATGCTTTCTTTGCATCTATTAATATGATCAATCATTTCCTCCTTTAGTGTGTTGATACAGTGTATTGCATGGATTGATTTTCAAATATTGAATACCTGGAATACACCTCATGTGGTCATACATTACATGGTTTGTAATCCTATTTACACATTGTTGGATCTGATGCGCTAATACTGCAGTGAGGATTTCTGTGCCTGAGTTTATGAGGATATGAGTCTGTAGTTTTCTTTCTTGTGCATGATTTTTTGGTCTAGTTTTGGTATCATATTTTTGCGTGAGCATAAGTCTCCAATGTGTTGGGAAGTGTTTTCTTCACTTCTAATTTCTGAAAGCCATTGTGTAAGCTTGTTAATTATTTTTAAACATGTTTGGTAATATTCTTCAGGAAAACCATTCACACCTAGAGATTTCTTTGGGGAGGTTTTTTCTTATTTTTTTAAAAATGTTTTTAATTTATTTCTGAGAGAGACAGTGTGAGCAGGGGAGGGTCAGAGAGAGGGAGATACAGAATCTGAAATAGGCTCCAGGCTCTGAGCTGTCAGCACAGAGCCTGATGTGGGACTCAGATCCACAAACCGTGAGATCATGACCTGAGCCAAAGTCGGATGCTTAACCGACTGAGCCACCCAGGCGCCCTGGGGAGGTTTTAAACTGTGAATTCCATTGTGTAATGCTCGTCAGATTACTCAGATTCTGTCTGGAGTTTGGTAGCTTGCAGTTTTCAGAGAATAAGTCTCTTTCTTCTAAGTTGATGAATTACTGAATCTGAAGGGCTCATAATATTTCTTTAGTGTTCTTTTAATGTATGTAGGATCTGTAACGACACTCTGTGTTTCGTTCCTGATGTTGGGGATTCGTGTCTCCTGTCCTGTCTTCTTGTCAGTCTAGTTAGAAGCTTAGGAAGTTTATTAATCATTTTAAAATCATTAGCTTTTTGTTTTGTTGCCTTTTCCTATGGTTTCTTGTTTTTAAATTGTATTGGTTTCTGGTCTTCTCTTTATAGTTGCCTACTTCTGCTTGCTTAGAGTTTATTTTATTCAACTTCTGTCATAGTTTTTTGAGGTGGAACTTATTGATTTGAGACTAATAGTGCTATAAATTTTCCTCTCAAAGCTGCTATAGCTGCATCCCATCTATTTTTATAAATTCTATTTTTATCTTTATAAATTCTCTATATTTCTTATTTGCTTTGACAAACCTTTTGAGATCCATTGATTACTTAGAGGCATATTACTCATTTTCAAGTGTTTGAGACTTTCCTGTGGACTTTTTGTTATTGGTTTTTAACTTGATTCCATTATGATCAGAGCACTTAAATGGTACCAATGCCTCTCATGGTGGCTGAGGTTTGATTTTGGCCCAGGATATGGTCAATCTTGGTGACAATTCTGGGAGTGCTTGAAAAAGAACGTGTACTCTGCTATTGCTGTGGAGTGTTTTATCACACAGCTACATCTCGTTGGCTAAACATGCTGTTCAGCTCTTCTGTGTCCTTACTGATTTTACATCTAATAATTCTGTCAGTTGCTTGTGGGGAGTGGAGGCTCTGAAGTCCCCAGATACAACTGTGGATTTGCCTCTTCCCATTCCAGGTCTACCATGTTTGCTCCAAGGATTTGGAGGCTGGGTTCTTTGGTGTGGATACACCTGGGATGCTTATGTCTCCCTGGTGGGCTAACTTATTTATCATTATGTGCTGTCTTTACTTGTCTCTAGTGATTGTTTTTTGTATTTTCTCTGAAGTTTATTTTGATATTATTTGTATTTTGTTGTTGTTGTTGTTGTCAATGTTTGTATGGGATCTTCCCCCCGTGCTTTCACTTTCAACATAGCTGTAATGCTGAATTTGAAGTGAGTTTTTGGCAACAGCACATAGTTGGGGTCTGTTTTTTTAGTCTACTCTTCTAATCTCTGCATTTCTTTCTTTTTTTTTTAATGTTTTATTTATTTCTAGGAGAGAGAGAGAGAGAGAGCGCGTGAGCAGGGGAGGGCCAGAGAGAGAGGGAGTCACAGACCGAAACAGGCTCCAGGCTCTGAGCTGGCAGTCAGAACAGAACCCGACGCGGGGCTCGAACCCACGAACCGCGAGATCATGACCTAAGCCAAAGTCGGACGCTTAACCGACTAAGCCACCCAGGCGCCCCTGCATTTCTTTTATAAAAAGCTTATTTATTTATTTTGAGAGTGAGCACGCACATGTGAGAACAGGGAAAGAACAGAGAGACGGAGAGAGAGAGAGAGAGAGAGAGAAAGAGAGAGAGAGAGAAGAGTCCTAAGCAGGCTCTGTGTTGTCATCATGGAGCCCAACACAGGGCTCAGTCTCAGAACCATGAGATCATGACCTGAGTCAAAATCGAGAATCCGACTCTTAACCTATGGAGCCATTCAGGTGTCCCAATCTCTGAATTTTAATTGATGTATTTACACCATTTACTTTCAAGGTAATAAGGTAATAGAGTTAGTCTACCATTTCATTCATTATTAAATGGTGAGGGGCGCCTGGGTGGCTTAGTCGGTTAAGCGTCCGACTTTGGCTTAGGTCATACAATATAAATTGTATAATTTAACATAAGTGCAAGGCGTTTCAAGATCTTACTTAATGTTAAGCATGTTGAAAAGAACAAGATACCAAATAGTCACAAGAAACAAAAAATTACATGTTTATATCACATCAATTACTTTAATCATGTGGAGTAGAGCTATCCTCTCTTCACATCATTTCATCTGTGGCTGGAGGAATACACATTGGTTCTGAAGCATCACATACCCCTCTGCTGCCCGTGCTGAGCTGATCTCTGGCTGGACACACTTGCTCTCCTTTCCCACCTTCTCCTGACTGTTCCTTCCGCATCGCAAGGAAGGCAGGGCCCCGCCTCTGAGTGCTGGTGGAAACATCTAAGAAAACCAAACAGGTCGTCCTTTTTCTTACCATCACCTTTTCTTATATAACACAAGGAGCTGCTGAAAAGTGATTTGGACACCATACGTATTTCCAAGAAGAGAACTTAAAAATCACAAAAATGGAGAAATAGAGTGCATGCTGATGGAGAAGAGGATGTGGAACAATAATGACAGAGTATAATTTCCTTAAAACGAGATGGTTGCCATGTCTTCAACTGAACCACTCGTTCATGTACTTTGTTGATTGGCTGGTAAGCACACCATCTCCGGGCGAGTGCAAGACAGCTGAATAGAGGGGCGCCTGGGCTAAGTGTCTGACTCTGGATCTCAGCTCAGGTCATGTTCATGAGACTGAGCCCTGCCTCTGGCAGTGTGGAGCCTGTTTGGGATTCTCTCTCTGCCCCTCCTCCACTCACATGTGTGCTCTCTCTCTCTCTCTCAAAAATAAATAAATAAATATTAAAAGAAGACGTCTGAATAGGCGCACAGCATGGATCGACCCTCAAGGTTGCCTGCATCTGTGCCCAGACTTGGGAAAGAGGGTCGGGAGGCAGAGGTGTGGGCGTGATGGCACCAGTGATCTGGATACGTTGTTTTACCTCGCAGGACTTCTCTTTCCTCATCTTTAAAACTTCCGCTGCCTGTTTCACAGAATCACACACATTATTTCTCAGCTATATGCATCTGCATTTGCATCTATCTGCATATGTTATATTTGAACTGTAAAATTGCCTATAGATGTGAATATTAACATCACATTACAATAAAAATAATATAGGATTAAGTGCCAACATGAAATCCACACATTTGAGGAGTAATAATGAGCCAGACTGTCAGAAGCCTGAGTGAATCTAGACCAGTTTTGTGATCTCAAGCAAATAACAAAAACACCCGGAACCATCAATTTCCTTGTTTGTAATATGAAGGGCTTGGATTATATGTTCCTTTCACTGCAGTGACTCTCTGAGCGGTAAAGGCTGTAAGTGGCAAGGAGTTCAAAGAAAAGGAAATCAATAATGCGGGAATAATATGAGGAAAAAGGGAATGTAAAATGCAGTGAGGATAATAGAAAAAAGAAAGCAACAAAGTGCATTGGAACACAAAGAAGGGCCAAATAAGGCTGAAATACAGGCGATCTTCTTGGGTAGAGGGTGATACTCGGCTCCTGTGCAACTTTCCATGTCAGTGGTCACGAGACTCTGAGCCGGATTCTGGCCCCTGGGGGAGTGCACAGAGCAGGGGGCAGTCAGCACTGGGCCGGGGTGAGGGGGCTTCACCACCTGAGCAGTGAGGGGCTCTGAGCCCAACACGAGGGCCACGGAGAAGACGAGTAGAACGGGGGTTTCTAGCTGTTGTACCTTTCTCTTCACCGCAGCGCCCTCTCGGAGCCAATAGCCGGGATGGTGAGGACGCCGCCTCCTCTCGGCCCAGCACCTGCTCACTCAGGCCCCCTTCTTCCCGCCAGGCCCAGCATGGCTCCGGCCCCACGGCCTGGCCTGGCCTGGAGGTGGCCGGCTAGCACACTTCATCCAGGACTATTTTGTTGGACGTCTATTCAGGCAATTATTTTAGACTTTCAAGAAACACGTCTGTCCCTTCCTATTCTTTCAGAGAAGACAAAATAGGAGTGGTTTTTTTTTTTTTTTTTGGCCATAATTCATTTCACAGAGCCAGCACCATCCTAACCCCCAAATTTGGTCAGACACAGGGAAAAAGAATCCATAGACCAAAT
This sequence comes from Hyaena hyaena, assembly GCF_003009895.1. NCBI lineage: Eukaryota > Metazoa > Chordata > Mammalia > Carnivora > Hyaenidae > Hyaena > Hyaena hyaena. The sequence goes on along the minus strand of NW_024080903.1, from coordinate 819,122 downwards.
TCATTCATGGGCTGTAAAGATTAAACAGGAGAAAATACTAATTCAGTAGTAGATTCAGTAAAAAAATATACTAAGATCCATTTTTTATTTCAGGAACACAAGGTTTTTTTTTCACATGGAAGAAATTGATCCATGTGATTTACACATCAAAAGTTTGATTAAAAACTGCTGTGGCCATCTCCATGTACGTTAATAAAATGCAGCACCCTGATTCATGGTGAGCTAGGAATAGAATGATCCTTTGGGACAGAAGGATACCAGGGAGAGAAGAAATATTTTTTAAAAAGCCTAAGTAATTCTTAATAGTGAAATATTGACCCAGTTTACACACTGGCAGAGGTAGTGAAGACCATATTTCTGTAGGGCAGTGACCTCTAACCTGTGCACTTGACGTCTGGGGTGGGTAGTCTTGTGCAGTTGAGGGCCGTTCTGTACCTTGCCGGATGCTGAGCTGCACCTCTACCTCACTCAAAACTATCAAAAATGCCTCCAGAGGGGCCTGGGTGGCTCATTTGGTTGAGCATCCGACTTCGGCTCAGGTCATGATCTCACAGCTCGTGAGTTCCAGCCCCGAGTCAGGCTCTGTGCTGACAGAGCCTGCTTCAGATTGTCTCCCTCTCTTTCTGCCCCTCCCCTGCTCATGCTGTCTCTCAGAAATAAATAAACATAAAAAAAATGCTTTTGGGCACTGCCAGGTGTCCCTTGGGGACAAGAGTGCTCACCCGTGAGAATTCGCCCTGTGGGGCAACTTGAAAGAAACCTGAACGGAGTCTAGAGCACCAATGACAGACAGGAGCCTGGAGCGCGAAATGCATCCAGTGTGACTGGGAACTCAAGTTCAGTATGATTTAATCTTAATTAATTTAGATTTAAATGACCCCATGTAGCCAATGTTTACACTATCTGAAAACTCAGATTTATGACAATTGACCCAGTTACCACTTCAAAGGTTTGACAAAGATGTGTGTGGTAATTTTTTTAATAAAAAAATAAAAATGATACTAGCATATGGTTCCCACTGGTGCGTTGCTTCAAGTACATGGATTTTGAAGGGCTGCTGGGAAACAGAGGCATTTGTGGGCTATGACGCCTGACTTAATTCTCTTTGGTTTCTCAGGTATAAGTACCACCACCAGGCAGGATCTACCATCTGGGAAAAGTCATGATGGACTTCTCATGGTCTTACTTGTTTATATGGTTTTAAAGACCTCCCACTAATACACCCCTTTGCTCAAAATTTGAAACATCCAGTGCATAAATACAATTGTGTATTTAAAAACTTTTTAAAATGTGTATTTATTGGGGCGCCTGGGTGGCTTAGTCGGTTAAGCGTCCGACTTTCGCTTAGGTCATGATCTCGCGGTTCGTGGGTTCGAGCCCCGCGTCGGGCTCTGTGCTGACTGCTTGCTCTGAGCCTGGAGCCTGTTTCAGTCTGTGACTCCCTCTCTCTGACCCTCCCCTGCTCACGCTGTCTCTCTCTCTCTCTCTCTCCTAGAAATAAATAAAAACCTTAAAAAAATTTAAAATGTGTATTTATTTTTGAGAGAGAGAGAGAGAGGGAGCAGGGGAAGGGCAGAGAGAGAGGGAGACACAGAATCCAAAGCAGCCTCCAGGCTCCGAGCTGTCAGCACAGCCGGGGGGCTTGAACCCACGAACCACAAGATCATGACCCGAGCAGAAGTCAGATGCCTAACCGCCTAACTGACCAAGCCACCCAGGTGCCCCTGCAATTGTGTATTCTTAAAGGGCTCTTGTGAACTCAAGATACTTCACGTTATTCCGGATGAACCAAAGCACCAGAGGATTGGTGGGAGAACAGCCGTGAAGATGTGAGGGGAAACAATCACCTCCCCTTCCCTGCCCTTCCCCCCTCCGGGAATCACCTCTCTTGAACTCCACTCACACGGAACAATAAGTTACTACTCAGGTGGTATTTCCGGGGAGAGCTCACGAGCATACCTGTGGAATTTGGAAGACAGCTCGATTCTGAGGTTCTTCTTAGATGGCGTTTCCCAAGCTGGTTCTCTCCACCCAGGGACCATTCTGTCTTCTGCAAGGAGTGTGAAGCACCCCATCCTGAGAAGCTCTCGGGTCACAGAAGGCTAGATGGTCAAGGAGACTGGACGGGCATCGCGTCTTCTCTGTCCACCAGCTGGAGCCCCACGAGCTCTGCCAGAGGGAGCAGGACCACCCACCGCTGGAGGGACCGTGACCCCTGAGGTTCTCTTACATTTGAATGTACCGAGCCCACCTTTAATAAAGACTTTAAAGTGGGTTTACTTTTCTTGTCTCTTGCTCACAGAGCAAGCTGTTTCCCATTCAGTGTCCAGTCACTCAGGGTGCTTCCCACACCTCCCCCTACCCTAAGGACTTCTCCTTTTCCTTTACCCTCTTGTTTTGTTTTGTACTGTCTTTGCAAGAGCTTTCTTTGGAGCATTGCTCTATTTTGAGGAAACCTTCATATTTATCTTTGCTCTTTCTTAGGTAATCATACAACTTTTTTCTTGGTTTTCTATTTAGACTTCTGCTTGCTTTTTAAAAGGCTGGATCTAAAGGTACAATGGGTATGTAGAGTAACTCAGCTGAACACTGGTGTCCTCAGAGAGGTTTTCAAGAGCAGGGACTGAGGTGGCCCAACCACATGTCACTGGCCTCCCTGAGCTCTGAGGGAAGAGGGGCACAGCGACAGGAAGCAAAATGCACTCCCACCAAGGAAAGGCTACCCTGGGCCAGAATCGATTATTTGTTGCTCATTTATTTACTCAACAAATATTCTGTGCTCAGTGTAAAGAGAACGAAGGGGTTAGTTTCCTCATGGACCTCACACTGGCCAGTCACATGCAGTGATTGATCTTATCTCTGAAAAGTCAGAGTTGCTATTTCAGCCATTTGAATACGGAAACCAAATGCTGTTCTTAAGAGACATCATGAGGATAGTTCAAATCCGGTAACTCACTTACTTACCCAGGTGGAAGGTATTTTTCAAAGTCAGTTTTTATACATATTTGAGAAAAATGAATGATTTGGGAGGTTAATAACAAAATTATCTATTTAATTTGCAATATCATTAGGTGATGAAAGAAAACTGAGCAACACGTCTTCAGTGCTTTAACCATACAGCTTACCCATCTTAAAAACACACTGATCCAACCTTGAGTGCTTGTATCAAAATGCGGTTGTGGGAGGTTTGGGGCTTGTTTGATTTTATCTATGTCATTTCATACTTCTAACTATCCCAACGGATTCCGTTTTCTGCCTTACTTGGAAACTGAATCCAGGGATTGTGGTGGGTGTTCATTTCACTTCCATATTTAGCACAATCCTAACACAGATCAGAATTCACTATTCCACTAACATTTCACGCACAGAAAGGGGCACACCGCTAGCACTGCCGAGAATGGTGAAGAAGATTCCACCCACGGGACAGACAGTAGGCAGGTTTGAGCTGCTGCTGATTCCAAAACAGTTGTACGTGCGCTGGTTCATTGTAACTAAAAGAAGATCTTGCATCATGTATGTAACACGTATTATTAGTGTTTTCACTCTAGTTGTCAAGAAACTGACATCAGGGAGTTTAAATGATTGGCCTTTATCCAAGGGATTCAGAGACATCAGGAGAAAAACAAGAACAGAACAGACATGTCTGGAAGGCCATCTCTCTGTGTTCTGCGCTCTCCGATCGCCCTCATGGCACCTGACCACGTGGGCATGGCCACCCCGGTTTTGCAGTTAATTCCTTGAGACCGAAGCCGGGGCTGACGCAGTGTGTGTGGGACAGCCGTTCCTGGGTTTGGCGTTGCCTTCCACATTTCCTGCTTCCCCTTCATGATGGAATGCTTCCGATTTAAGTTTTGGGAGTATTCTCAGCATCACGATTGCCTGTGGTCTTGAAGTTTATAGTTTTCGAAAATAAGAGCACGTGCTGAGAAAACACACACCCGTTGTTGGTGCTAATGGGTAGAACTCCAGATTAAAACTCCCTGTCATGCTGGCTAATCATGAACTGCAGAAAATGCACGCAGAAACGCAGGATCATCACAGAAGATGGGAGAAACCGAATGTGAGAGCAGTAATGTTGTTTTCTTCACCACCCTACTCCTTGATCAGTGGAGGTAATCACTCAACACAGTTAAGACAGCTAAATCACATTACCAACCTGCTCAAATTTGCCTCGCATGGTAACTGCCTCCCCGGCTTGTTCCCCCCGTGAGGCGCTGGCTCCTCTCTGCAGGGTTATTGACATGTGTTCTTAAGATTGCGGAATGTTTTATTGACTTCATAATTATTCTGTGTGTGTGGTTAGTTTACTTTATATCTATGTGTAAGCTTATTTTACGCTCTTTAAAATGTAATAAAACTAAATTATATATGATTCTCCAAGAGTAAGGAAGGTCTTGGAGGAGAGGGAAGAATTCTGACTTTTACCATCTCGAGTTGTTCACTTAAAGATGGTGCATCCCCTCGGCACACTGAGCCAGAGATGGAGCTAAACATGGAGCAGAAAACTGCACTTTCAGCAGAGTTTATGGATTGGTGGGTGAGTCAGGAGCATTGACACATGGCGAGTAACTGGGAGAGGCGTACAAACAGGTGCAGTTGGAACAGCACAGGGACTCGGGGGCCACAGCGTCGTCTTCTGGTTTCAGATTCAGAGAGTTCTGGTGGAGGCAGTATTTCACAAGATTTTGAGAGATATGTACAATTTTGAGAAGCAGAAAGAGAGAGAGCATATTCTCGGGGGAGGGGATAAAAGGAGAAAGGAACTTGTGAGGGGGAAACAGTGCTATGTGCATGAATAAACGAGGACCCGAAGCTAGAGATCCTGGGCGGACGAAGGCCCAGAAAGGCTCCAGGCCTGGCTGGGGAGGTTCCTGCCCCTTGGCGGGCATGGTGGAGCGTGGCTTACATCTCTTGGAGTCAGTAAACCCTGCTTTGGATGCTTATTCTGCTGTGCGTGGACTGGGCAATCTCCATCCCTAAGGAGACTTCAGTTTCTGGTCCTTAAAGTGGGGTCAAGAGCAGCTCCCCCTTCAGGGTGTCTGAGAGAACCAGTCAGAGAGCCAAGCACACTTCTGGTGTTCCACAGGTGGCCATCGAGCGTGCGCTGTATCTTACCGCCGATGGAAGCTCCAGAGACACACCGTTGTTGGTGGTCGCCGAGGGCAGGTGTAGATAGGAGTCTGGGGCACGTCACACGGTGGGGACGGGGGGCTGCAGAGGATTGTGGACTGGGAAGCCCAGGGCAGAGCAGGCTGCTTCAGGCGGGGACGCAGAGAAGTCTCAGGGTGACACTCAGGAATGTGAGTGGGGGCAGGGCTGCGCTGGAAGTCGGTTAGACCTTGTGTTCAGAAACCGCTTTTCTGAGTGAAGGTCGTTTTCACAGAATTAGGAGAAGGAAAGCAAATTCTAAAAGTGAAGTGGTGAGTCGGTGGGGGTGAGGTGACATCCAGGAGACGCGGTGCTGGTGAGCCTTGGCAAGTCCGTAGCACAGAAACCGGGAAGGAGAGTGTCCCCGACTCTGGGTCCCTGCACGGAGCCGGGTGCAGTGTGGCCATCGTGGTGGCTGGAACGGATCAGGGCAGGAGGTGAGAATAAGGGGAACAGAGGAAGGAATGGACACATGGAGTCCCCGGCCAGGCGGGAGGAAGGACACAGAAGAGGGGCAGCCTTGAGGAGGAGGAGACCAGAGCCCAGGCAGAGGGTAGTCAGAGGGGAGGGTATGTGACTCTGCGGTAGAGTCAGGAGACAGTTTCCACCTCAGAGCCGCCTGCCCTCGTGGCCTGGGACCCAGCGCTCTGTCTCTCACACACCGGTCTCTCTGGACGGAAATGTCAGACAGGCCCCTCCCGTGTCCACATGCTGCACGTCTCTGTGGCCGGCCTCTCCCTGCTGGGAACCCTGGTTGATACAAGGACTTTTTACACGAGCATCATTTTGAATTGGACTTAATGATGCTATTTGATCAGCATTACCCCGATTTGAAGGGGTTTGCGTTTCAGGATTTATGACTCAGGTTTTCAAATTAATCTGCTATTTAAAATTCAAAATAATATTACAGAAAGCAGTGAAAGGCCGGCCTCTACTCCTTGACCTTTCCCTGATCTGTCCCCCAGGACATGCTTCTCCTGGATGACAGCGGTGTCTGCAGACGCTGGGGGACGCCTCCCTCCTCTCAGCAACCTGCAGAGCCACGTGGAGGCCCTGCACCACCCATCCTCCAAGATGCGGCCCCTGGACTGGCGGGAGGGTGCCAGGCAGCGTATCTGAAAGTGGGTGCCCATTGGGGGAGACTCCATCCCCATTGGTTACGCCCGCTTTGCGACAGAGGTACAGAGACAGAACGAGCCGGGAGGGGCTGTGGCCGGGGCAGGGCTGTTCCCAAGGGGATGGAGGCCAGACCAGCCTTCCGGTACATCGGGACCGCAAGCACCCAGGGAGCATATTTCTTCTCGGCCAACAGCAGATGGCACGTGGTTGGTCTTTCAGAAATTCCCTATAACTGAATGCTTTTTATTAGGGAGGATTTAAGGATCCATAAAGTAGGAAAAGTGAGAAATTCTTCTACTCAAACATGCCAACGGCTACATCTTACTGTAGATGCCTCCAGGCATTTCTGAGCAGAGCTTTGGAATGTTTATGCAATTATCATCCTACCATATGAATACTTGCATGCACCTCTTTGTACTTACAAGATGCACCACTTCCCGCACTATCAGTGCCTTACCACGTCTCAGGGAGTTCCTGGCAGAGGATGACCTTTCACTGCGAATGATGAAAGTCTTTATGGCACAGGCCAAGGCCAGGGCTGTGTAGAGGAAAGGTGTGGGGGTCAGGTGTGCAAGCCAAGGGCTGTGTTGCTGTCATGAACTTCCAAAGGACAAGACCTGATGGTAAGCAGATTGAAACTGGCTCTTGTACGTTCAGTCGAAGTCAATTCAAAATGAGTTGATCCAAAGAACCATAAAGTACCTCAAAACCAAGAGCAGCTTTATTTGGGTTTAACTTTAGATTGTGCAGGGGTAAGTGGCCAGAAGGAAGAGCCACTGCAAACATCAAATGCAGAAAGTGAAGTCAGTGCTAGCATTCTGGAGGCATCAGTTGTAGGTAAGCGGGACCCATCTGAACGCCCAGTAAAGGAACTTGACAGGTCTGAACCACAGAATTGGCGTGTGCACAGAACAAAAAAAATCGAAGTCCTGTGAAGGGCTGGAATTCTACACCAGACCCACAGGACACTCTCTGGATGCTCCTGACAAAATGGGGCTCAATCATTGTCTTCCCACAGGACTGCGCCTGCATATCCATAAAGATAAGAATATCACAGAGACTGGGGATAAGATCATCCTTTCTGAAAGTCTGAAATGGTACCTGTGAGGAAGGATGATTCTCAGGAGGTTCCCTGCAGAGCCTGCCCAGGGGGTCTGCCCGGAGTGGGAGGGGTGTCCGCCCAGGGGTTCTGCCCGGGGAACTCCCCAGGGGGTCTGCCCTGGAAGCTGCTGTACCAGGTGCGTGGATGCTACTCCAAGCTGCCCCTTGTGCCCAAGGAGGTGAAGGGCGCTGCCCACTGGACCACCATGCCTATCCCCACCCCAGACAAAGCCTCACTGGGGGTCCCAGGGTTACTGTCACTCAGATTAGCCGGCAACATTTGGGCTCCCATCGTTTCCTTGGGTTCAACGTTTCTCTGAAAGGACCCACGTTGCTCAGGAGAGTGAGACGTGTACAGAGCCAGTTTCATTGCAGCAAAGCGATGCACTTAAGGCCAGCCGTCAGGAGAGGGCCTGGGGCAGATCTGGGCCTGAGAGGCCACCGTCCCCAGGGCCAGCTACCATCCTGGCACCACGCTCGGCTACATGCTCAGAGTCACCGACCCAGGAAATGGTCTGGGCCGCCACCCAGCGTGTCTGTGGGGCCTCCCTGGGTAACCATGACTGCTGGGCTTGCTGCCTGCTTGCTTGAACTGGTCTCCAGCCCGGTCCTTCTGAGAAGGTGGGGTTGTCCTCACCTGCCTGAGACGCCCCGCCCTCACCCTGCGATTGTACTTTCCTGTGGAACCAGCCCCACGTGGGTGTCCTTGTTAGCCAGTTGTGATCCAGGGCCCGCCATGGTTACAAAGGCCTCCTGCTACTCCAGAAATTCCAGGGGGTAGTGATTTCCCGCCAGGAGCCATGGCCGTGGCCGCATCTCTCTTGGGGTGACATGAGCTCACTGCGCAGTTACTGAGTTCAGTGTGGCACTCATTGAATTTAAGAACAGGCAATATATTCACCTATTTTTTTATTTTTAAATTTATTTATTTATTATGAAAGAGAGAGAGCGAGCACAATTGGGGAAGGGGCGGAGAGAGAGACAGAATCCCAGGCAGGCTCCACACTATCAGCTCAGAGCCCAACTCGAGCTCGAACTATGAACCGTGAGATCTACCCTGAGTGGAAATCGAGAGTCAGATGCTTAACCAACTGAGCCACCCAGAAATCCCAAGAACAGGTGATACATTTTTTTATTTTTATTTTTTAAAGCTTATTTGTTTTGAGAGAGAGAGAGAGAGAGAGAGAGAGAGCGAGAGCAGGGAAGGGCCAGAGAGAGAAGGGGAGAGAGAATTCCAAGCAGGCTCCACGCTGTCAGCACAGAGCCGGACGCGGGGCTCTAACACACGAACTGTGAGATCATGACCTGAGCCAAAATTGCGAACCGGACTCTTAACTGAACCGAGCCTCCCAGGTGCTGCAGAACAGGTGATGTATTTAAAGAGGAGTTTTCGCTGGAATCAGCCAGCGGCCAGCGAGCGGGCGCTGCGGAGCTTGGTCTAGCTACGAGCACTTGACCTGAAGGTGGGCCCCACGGGAGCTGAAGGCAGGGAGACAGGGAGGAGCGGGGGCCGTGCGCGAGCTGAGGCCAGCCTGCCCCCGCACTTGGTGGAGCCGGCGCTCGAGGCACAGCTCGACAAAGGGGGTTGGCCTTCCTGCCGTGCCGCCAGATCCTGCCGCGGCAGAAACGAGCGGTCCTCCGGGCTCTGGACAGACCTCTGCATTCCCAGGTCACCCTGAGGCTCTGCTGGGGCCTCACCCTCCCTGCCCAGCAATCGAAAAGCCCCGAACCTCCGTGACTTCCATTAAACAGCTCACGAGCCACATGGTGGGAGCTCTTACTTGATATTTACTTAAAACCTTTATTTATATCTAATTTTGTGCCAGTTTCAGCTTTTCTCTCAAACATGGCAGCCTCCATCCCTGCCTCCTGTTTCCACACCCTTTTCACAAACACTCATGTCTGCTTCCCGGCCGCTCCCCAACACGCCGAGGTGGCTCCGGGGAGCAGCACCTGGGTGCCCCGCGCGGGCTGTGCCCTGGCCTCAGGGGCTCACCCAGTGTCTCTCACTGTGGCGGGAGGGTCCGGGCTAAAGACGCAAGCCGGCTTTGGAACGTGAGTTGATTACTCCCCTGGGAGGTGACGTGCGGGTGAGGCTGACTGTGAATCTGAACCCCCTGCCTCCTAGGCTCATACCTGGACATCGTCTCCCTGTCCTGTCAGCGGCCGCCTCGCGTGTGGGATTGAACAGTCTCCACGAAGTTCAGACACAAAATAAGTAGCTTTTAAATACAATTAAAAAAATCAAAATTTATGCAAAAAATCAATGATGCCAACTGCCCAGGCAGTGAGTGGAGCCGAGAAGCCGTGCCCCTTGGAGCCATTTTGACTGATGGTGATCAGTAGCCGTGATCGCGTCTTCTGATATTTGCTTGATGGATTGTTTTACTCTAGCTCTTACTTAGTAAGAAACCTCGCACGGAATCCTTGTTCAGCCTGATCGCTGAGATTCCTGACGTCCTGTAAGTGCCGTGCCCGAGGTGAGCGTCTGCCCCCCGCCCTGGCTCCGCCGGAGAGGGACCGATGGGAGGGGACAGTGGCGGCCCCGCTCCGAGCGCACAGATCTGTTCCTGAGACAGCCGGTGGCTGAGTGTGTGCGTCTCTAACCTGAAGTCATTTATTCCAGGATGTTTACTGAGCACCTAGTGTGAGCTAAGTCAATTCCTGGCCCCCTTCCGGGAGCTTGGGGTCCAGCGGGGATGGGGACGGCAGTGCAGCAGCCTCGGGCCGCGGGCATGGAGCAGGGCCCCGCGGGCCTCGCCCTCCCGCCTCCACAGAAGAGGCTGAGCTCCGGAGGCTGTGGGGGGCCGCAGGAGCGCAGGGAGGCGGAGCGGAGAGCTGCCGGCAGGGGGCCAGGGTCTGGTATAAGGCTGAAGCCGACCATGAACTTGACCGGGGCGACGAGGCCCGGCGGGACAGGTGGAGGGCCAGGCCTGAACTGAGTGCGGGGGAGCAGGTCACCACGCGGAGGCCGCCGTGTGGAGGCCGCCCCTGGGCCCTGACGTCGCTGGGACGGGCAGGGTGGGCCCCGGAGCAGACCTGAGCGGGAAGGGGCGGGAAGCGCGGGCTGGTGCCGCTCACGTGCCAGTTCGTAAGTAGGAGGACCGCCGGCCCGGCGCGGGGGGCAGGCCGCGTGGGCTCCCGCGACCCGGGAGGGGGCGCCGGCTGGACTGCGTCGCTGGCCTCGCGTCTTGGGCCAGGCGTTCCTAGGAGCAGCCGGAACTCCTGGCGGCCCTCCCTCCCCGACGCCCAGCGCCCGTGGGCAGCCGTGTCCGGGCCCCCACCCCTCCCTTCCGTGCGTGGCTTCCAGCTCCCAGGCCCACCTGCCAGTCCTGGGGCGGCCGCCCGCGTCCAATGCCTCTCGGATCGTTCCCTGCGCTTCCCCGCCGGGAAGCGGGCTAATGTGGCATGGAGCCTGGATGGCGGCCCGGGGACAGGCCGAGCGGATGAAGACAGCGAGGGCGAGGGAGGAAGGACGCCCAGGGGGCGGCCGTGCGGGCGGGGCTGCAGGCAGCTGTGTGTCCGCGTGGTTGGACTCTCCCATCGATGCACCCTGAGCAAAGCACCCTGTAGACGGTGTGGGCCTCACCCAACCAGGGGAGCCTGTCAGAGCAAAGACTGAGGTCTTCTGGGGGAGAAGGAGGCTCCTGAAGCCCACTCTGGTCTCAGTTTCCAGCTTCACCATCTGTACTACAGCTATTGGACTTGTCGCTTCCCACTGTCACGTAAGCCACTGCCACGTAAGCCACTGCCACGTAAACTGATGTGCTCCGTGTTTACACATGTTGTGTGTGTGTGTTCCACATTCTCCACGTGCCCCAGAGAGACAGGACCAGTGCACAGGGGTCTCTGCAGCGTATGTCTACTTAGGATTCATACGCATGGGCCCTCTTGCCCACTTAAAGCATGACTCAACACGTTTTTGCCTGAAAGTAGGGTGTTGCTGTAAAAAATGCCCAAAAACAGAGAAGTGTGTTTGGAGCTGGACAGTGGGTGAGGCTGGAAGAAGGCGTCCGTAACAGAAAAAGCTAAATGTGTTGAGCAGACAGACGGACAGACAGAAGACATTTGAGTTGTGAGGCCTCACAGGCTGTTTGCAGAAATCTAGACGGGAGTTCGCTGTTGTGAGGGCCGGGGAGACGCCAGGGCACTTCCTCCAGCATGGAGGACGGGAGAGCCTCGTTACACAGGCCACAGCCTGGGTGGGGCTGTGTTTGCGGTTATGTGGCAGGAAGAACTTGTAAGCTGTGAAATCGGACATTTATCTGAAGAGGCTGCCGGCGAAGTGTTGACGGAGTAGCTTGGCTTCTGCCTGGTGCTTGGAGTCCAATGCAAGAAAGAAATAAACTGGGAGACAAAGCACTAAATAAAGGAACTAAGTCTTGATTATTTAGAATCTTGGGAGATTCGGGGCGACTGGGTGGCTTAGTTGGTTAAGCGTCCGACTTTCTCTTAGGTCATGATCTCGCGGTTCGTGGGTTCGAGCCCTGCGTCGGGCTCTGTGCTGACTGCCAGCTCAGAGCCTGGAGCCTGTTTCAGAGTCTGTGTCTCCCTCTCTCTCTGACCCTCCCCTGCTCACGCTGTCTCTCTCTCTCTCTCCTAGAAATAAAAAAATTAAAAAAAAAAAAAAAGAATCTTGGGAGATTCTTAGTCTGTCTAGACCGCAAAGTACACCAAAGTTAAGAGCTCTGCTAGCAAGAAAGTGCGCTCGGGGGAGAATCCGAGGGTGTGGGCTCAGTCCCTCGCTGACACCCGGGGAAGATGAGAAGGGCAGAGTGATCAGTCACGAGACACACAGGAGGCTCTTTGAGGCGATGGAGGGCTGGCGGAGACACGCCTCAAGCCCAGAGCATACCAGACCCAATGGCCGTGACACTGCGCCTCTCTGCGGAAGCGGGCCCTGCAGCAGGCATGGTGCCCCCGGTTCTCAGGGCTTCCCATCACCAGACCGCGGCCGCCTTGGTCCAAGAGATCACAGGGCGAAGGAAGGCCGTAAGATCCCGAAACTCCAACAGGTAGGAAACAGACTGATGAAAACACTCAGCAGAGAGTGAGTGCTGTTCTCCAGACAAAACACAGATGATTCAGGGGCAGAGTTGTGAGCTGACCTCACGCCTTGAAACCTAAGGGGCTTCCCCCGTTTGAAAGTGCTTGGGACCAGTGACTCCTCTTTCCTCTCGCTCTCTCCCTTTCCCACCACAGGGTCTTCCCTCATCACTGTAGTTTGAGGGCAGATACCGGGCTCCACTGGTCCACGACCATTCTGGGACGTGGGACGGACCATTCTCAGATTCCTACCCATCCCTGGTTTAATGATGAGTAATGAAACTTGTACACTATTTTAGGAAAAGATTATACAACATATGGTCAAGAGCCAGCATTTTTGTTCAACAGACAAAGCGTTGTACGTAAATACACAGCTATGTTATTTACTTATAGGTAGTAGTTGCCACCAGGACTTTTAAAGGCCAATATAAATGCAAATCCAACATGACAATCTTAATGAAGTTTCATTTTCTTTTCAGAATAAAAATGAGGTTCATGATAATTCTTCCCATAAAAGATTGTATCATAATCCCACATTTTACTAAATTATTCTTATCACCAATTAGCAGAAAGTCATTTACATATAAATTTTAGACTAGTGTAGTCTCCAAGGGGCGTCGGGAGGTTCAGTGAATTTAGTAATATTATCCCATTTCATAGGAAAGAAAATACTGAACGGAGGGAGGAGCTCGCCTCAGGGAGCAGGCCAGGCTGTGGCCGGTGCAGGAGCAGAGCACCAGTCTGCTGATTTGGAGTCTGGTCTTGAGGGTCATCCATTGCCCAGTTTTTCTCTCTTGACCTTGAGAGACCGTGCAACGGCTCCACCCCACCCCCACCCCCAAAGGAACTGGTGCGGACACGTTGGAAATTTTCATTATGTGGAGCATCTCCATTAGGTACTGAGACAATAAAACTCAAGTTATTATATGATACTGTATCCACAAATGGCATAATTACAAACCAATCCCGAATCTGAGAATTCCAGAGGGTTCAAAGAGGTCAAATGTTTAATTGAAATGGAATATTTAAGCTAAATTGCTAGTGCACTACTTCAATATTATTGAAGTACTAATAAATACATTACAAGACTGTTAAGAAAAGTGCTTCCTGCTGAAGAATGCTCATCCCAAGAACAATATCAGCTCACTTTGTAATACGCAGAGAATGTTGTTTTCAAGCTAATTAAATGCCATGCATTTTTGATAGCACTTAACAATATGTGGTTAATTATTATTATGCAGGATTCGTTCTATAGCATTAATTATGATGAACTCATTTGGCTTTTATAAGAATAGGCAATGTGTCGGTTTGAGGAGGTACAGTGCTTTATGGTGTTTCATTGTCATTGAGATTTAAATTAATAGGCTTTAGGACTTTGCATGAAAAACAGAGTTTTCTAAACAAATTCTATCATTAAGACAAAAAAGAGTCGAGGGAAGAATCTTTGTGGGTTCGACATATTTGTAAAATGACCAAGCTTGTTCTGTATTAAAAAGCACCGTCTCTACACAAGTCCCTGTGAGAAAAGCCGCTCGGAATGTCCCTGTGGGGACTTTGGGTCCCTGACCCGCACCCCTGGGAACCGTGACCCATGACCCCATCAGGTGGCCCCCGTGGGGAATCAGCTCAGAGCTCACTCCCTTTCCGGGTGCTCCTCCAGCCTGGGTCCAGCCTGACTCCCCGAGGTGCTGGGTCCCCACCCCCACGGCTCCGCAGTGGGGTTTGGACAAGTGTCGCTTTCCAAGCGGCCGAGTACTGTGGCTGCGGTTGGGGCGGCCGGTCTCTTCCGGGAGGGGATGTGACGGTGGATGCACGTGTCCGCACGTGTGCTACAAATCACTGACGTGTGCACTTAACACGACCGCGTGTGAGGGCGTGCCGATCGCCTGCTGACCCCGCAGCGTCGGGGAGAAGCGGGTGGGGGAGCCCAGCCCCTGGAGCGGGTGTCCCTACCCTGGTCCCCACGCCCTGCTGGCCGGCCGGGAGGGACTGCGTTCCACACAGGACAGCGGCGGGCAGCGGGGGTGGGGGTGTCCAGGCCCAGCACCTGCGCTTCCAGGACTGTTGCAGCTGGAAAGGCCACGGGACGTGCCCCAGTCTGGTTCCGTGTCTGCCCGTCCGACCTCTTTTGTCCACACGGTGCGTGTGGCCAAAGAAAGGTCAGTGGGCACCGTGGGGGTGCCTGGGCTGAGCTCTGACTCTTGATTCCAGCTCAGGGCACGACCTCAGGGTTCATGAGGTGGAGCCCCGTGTCAGGCTCTGCGCTGACCGTGTGGAGCCTGCCTGGGGTTCTCTCCCTCTCTCTGCCCTTCCCTTCCCCGCTCTCTCCCTCAAAAATAAACATTAAAAACAAAGGTTAGAGCTTTGCCGCAATGTGCGTTGTCGTTAACTTTCCTGCAAAGGCAGCTTGGAGGCCAGGGAGCCCACGAGCACTGGCCTGGAGCAAGCCAGCCGCCATGGCACCGGCGTGGCCAGCCACGGCCTGTGGCATCCTCAGCCCTGGGTTTAGCGCCTGTTGAGTCCCATCTCCAAAGGGCTCCCCACCTCTACAGCCACGCGCCTAGAGGAGCTTCCAGAAGGTGGGCGTCCTGGCCCGCGTTGCCCTGCTGGCGCCTGGGTGCAGCTGATGCCCCTGCTGCCGCAGGTTGGCAGCTGCCAGGCGGCCTCGTGGCCAGATTTTTATGGGAAACAGAGGGTGCTTAAGGTCCAAGCGTTGTTTTTTAATGTCCTAACTTGTAAACGGATTTTAATATCTCGTGTTGGTGAAAGCATCCTGTCCTGTCTTGGGAGAGCATTTAATTAGGAGGAAGACTCGTTTTAACCGAAGCTACAGTGTCTCCTGTGGACTCTGGTCTCCCGTCCCCGGGCAGCTGGGGGCCCGCCCTGTGCACGTGCGGGCCGGAGAGCCGGGGACCTGAGCAGGTCTCCGGACGGGGGCGATGCCCACCCCCCCACGGCCGCGTGTTCCTTTTCGCTCCCACAGGTCTGGTCGGTCGCCCTTCAAATGTCCCTCCGAGAATTTCCTGGCAAGTATTTTTTTGCTCTGTTTTACTGATCAAATACAACACTGGGACCTGCTGTTTGGTGGCGGGTGAAGGAGCTGGGCCTGGGCGAAGGGCAGCGCTGGGACAGAGAGCAGGGCGGTGGTGCTCGGCCGGAGGGCTCAGGCTCCCCCCTCCCCCGGGGAGGGGCGGGTGGGGGGCTCAGGCTCCCCCCTCCCCCGGGGAGGGGCGGGTGGGGGGCTCAGGCTCCCCCCTCCCCCGGGAAGGGGTGGGTGGGGTATCACGCTCCCCCCTCCCCTGGGGAGGGATGCCGTGGATGAAAGCTGGGACACATCTAACGCGTTTCCCGTCCTGGCCCCGGGCTCTCTGCACGGTCCCCTTGCCGGCACCAAGCTCCAGAAATTTTATTTCCTCTTCCTCGAGTTTACATATTTCTGTGTTCTTCTGAGCAGGATTAACTGGAGGGAGGAAGACACAGGGCAGCATGCACGGCCCACGGTCCGGTGACTACGGTCACCTCTGGGTCCCCCGCCTGGACAGACCCCTGAATCTGCCAGTCACCGGTCATGCGACCTCGCAGAGTCCCCAGCCTCTCGGAGCTCACGTTTCGCATCTGGGAGGTGGGTCCATGACTGGCACACTGCATTTTGGCGAGGGCTCACTCTGGCTGGAGGGAAAATGTTTGGCACAGGGGGAGGAAGGGGCTGTTAGGAGCCCCCGTGTGCCCGGCCCCGTGGAGGTGCCGCCCGTGCCACCTGCCTCGCGCTATCTCTTGTTTCCCTCCGAGCACACGCAGGAGCACAACTCGGTCAGTGTGGCCGGACGCGGGGCTCTACGTGCTGCAGGATCTGCTCTTGCTTCGGGTCAGGCCCCCGCCTGGCGTCGGCGCTCCAGCGAGGCGTGGGGAGTCCCAAAGGTGGTATGCGGGCGGAGACCCCTGGCAGCTGTCTCTGTGCCCCCGGACTGTTGGGGAAATTCACACTGCGAGACAAAGCGCAGGTACACAGCGTGTGCGGCAGAATGAACGTCAGCTGGGAAACACAATTGTTCAATAGTCTGACACAGTTGGAAGCTTCCATTCATTGATAAGTTCTTCACATAAGCAGAAGAATCAGGTTTTTACTGTCTGGTAATGTGTTGTTTCTGAAATTCAGGTTTACTTCTAAACTATTAATAGTTAACTCAGACCCACCCCTCTAGTGCTAATTACCAGCAGAGAAAGAAGGGAAACAAACCCAATTTAGACGAGTACATTATCTTCTGGAATACATCCGCAGAGGAAAGGCGTCTATGGTGAACATGCTGGGAAATGTCGACTGCTTTTCCTGGCTCTGCGCACTGAGAAAGAGAACAAAGTACAGATATTTTAGAAAATACTCAAAATTATAATGATTATAGATATAATTTTACAGTAGCGCTAGAATGACAATTAAGCACTATTTTTTAAGCGATCTTTTTAAAGAAAACACACACACACCAGTTACACTGTGATTTTTTCATATGCAGTGAGAGAAGATGGTAATTAAGATAAAGCCCCAAGTACTGGTGGAGATTCCAGGTTTCCGTGTGAGACCTGAGCGTGAGCCCTACGAACTCACAAGGTGTGTGTGCTGACATCCTGGGGGAGGACCAGCGCAGTCACTCTCTCTGCTGGGCCACATCCGCCACAGGCTGCGTGCTTAGTAGCCCGAAGACATGCAAATGTCTTTAAACCCTGATCCGGGCATTCGTCGGGTTTACACAAAACTTGCTGACACACAAAAACCACTTCTTACCCCGTGGCTTTTAAATACAGAACATCTTCCATCACAGAGCCATGTATGGTTTTTGGTTTTACTGCATCGATGAGGTAATTCACCAAACCTCCTGGTGGGCTCAAGGATGTGGCATGGGGGAAAGGCCACGCAGCAGTGATTGTGGAAACCCCCCCTCCTCATCCCTTGGGGTCAGTCTGCACAAGGAGCCAGTGGCCCCTAATGGTCAGCCACTCCCACACACGCTGCACACACAGCAGAGGTGTGCCCGGTACCTGCATTTACATCTGCTTCAGGCTAATGACTGAAAGTGGAGGTGAATGTGAGAGTCCATAGTTGAACTTCAGGGCTTGGGGTGAGAGACGGCTCATCGTTCTGACGTGGCTGAGCCACTGACTTCAAGGCCACTTCCTGAGGAGCCCCACCTGAGGGTGCACGGCCCACGGCCACAGGTGTCCCAGGCAATCCACACATCACGTGTCCCTTAGAGATCTCCACGTAGCCCACCGGACGCAGAATCCTGACACGTCAACTAATTAGATATTAGAAGCCAGCCTTTCCATTGGTTTAGTTTTCTCACAGATAAGACGAGAACAGTAAGGGCCCCTGTTTCACAGGCTCGGTCAGAGAGTGGTGGGATCACAATAATCAGTGCATGAAAACGCTTAACGCAGGACTTCTGTGTCACCTGGACGCTTGTCACCTGCGTCACCAGAGGACGTCATCTGGATGAGTATAGCCCAGAAAATAGGCACTGCTATCTGACAGCTACTGGAATCCTTAGAAATGTGCCTTTTCCCCATCACAATGATAATCAAAGTTCATTGCACTGTTCATCATTAATTTCTTTGGTGTTCCTAACACATACCCAATAAAAATCCCATTGTTTTTGGAGACTCAATGAAGCACGTGAGAAAAATGCCCATGAATGAATTTTCCATCAAGACCGGGAGGTCCTGCGAGTTGAAAGGAAGGGGAGAGTGGGCTTTCTGTTGTGCTGCCGTGGATGTCGGGTAGCATGCTTTCCTGAACAAAATACGTGAGATTAAAGGTCAGATTCTGAGCTGACACACTTGCTTCCTTGAAGACTTACGGGCAGAGACTACTGACAGGTGGGGCTTCAGGAGCCAGACAGGGCTCTTGGTGCAGGTGGAGTCAGTAAGTAACCAGACATGTCACTCCAGACCTTTCTAGACTTTCAGATCAAAGCTTTATGGGTCCTTCAAGATTTCCGTAAATATTGCTTCATGATGCCTCCAATTCAACTGCACGTAGAAACTGATAAGTATGTTGTGTGCTCGAAAAGAGCAGGTTAATAATATGTCCTTACTGAGCTTATAAATTTTTATTTCCAGACTCATTCAAGCCAATAGCAGAGAAGCTGCCTAATAAGAAGTGTGGTCAGCAAACTTGGACAGTTTAACTGGCAGTGGATGACGACGGCCATCCCCTTGCTCAGAGCTTATCCCCCACGTGTCCAGTCCACATTGCATGAAGGCCTCGCCTCATGGAATCAGTTCGACACGGGCGTCCGGGTAGGTCTGTGCTCTCTCGTCTGTGTGTGTCTCCTCTGCGGACACCTGCTCCTCCGGGGCAGGGGGCAGGACCTGGTCCCTGGGGCCCTGGCTCACCCGCACGACAAGGTTCGTCCTGCTCAGGGGCTGACTCCCAGTTAGTGGACCGTGAGCGGTGCCGGGCGTAAGCTCAGTGGTGAATGGCTTTTGCTGTATAGCCATGGGTGTGGGTCAGTTTCCAAAGCTGCCGTGACAAAGCGCACAATCCATGTGGCTTCAAACGATGTCTTCTCCCCGCCGGAGGTCTAACAGTGGGGTGTGAGCAGCTTCTGGTGGTTTCTGGTGATCCTTGGTGTTCATTCCTCGGGGTGCAGCCGCCTCACTGCAGTCTCTGCCTCCGGTCTCAGTTGGTCTCTCTTTGTGTGACTCTGTCTTCTCATAAGGACACGAACCCTATAGGATCGGGGGTGCTCTCCCCACTATGACCTCATCTTAACTAGTTACACCCACAGCGATCCTATTTCTTTTTTTTTTTTTTAATATTTTTAATTTATTTCTAGGAGAGAGAGAGAGAGAGACAGCGTGAGCAGGGGAGGGTCAGAGAGAGAGGGAGTCACAGACTGAAACAGGCTCCAGGCTCTGAGCTATCAGCACAGAGCCTGACGCGGGGCTCGAACCCACGAACCGCGAGATCATGACCTGAGTGAAGGTGGGACGCTTAACCGACTGAGGCACCCAGGCGCCCCGCAGCGATCCTATTTCTAAACAAGGTCACATTCTGAGGTCCCAGGAGGTAGGACTTGAATGTTTGTTTCTTGGGGAAAACAATTTAACACATTACAGGTAGGAAAAGTAGAAATTAGCTCTAAAAATGGCTAAAACATTCCGTTAAATGAGAGCCCCCCCAGATGTTTTTCCTGCAAAGCCGTAGCGGAGTGTCTGGACAGGATGTTCTTGGATTAGCGAATGCAGTTACAGAGAAGAGGACTTCAGCCTTTTCCAGAGACGGAAGGCGGGGAAAAGGGGGAGCTGGGACAGGCATGTGTTCGAAAAGCATGGTGGCCTATTAGGGATATTTTGGAGAATGTAAAGAAGCTCTCTTTAGGGCGAGAATATTTGGGGAGCAAGGGGAAGTGGGGGTGACAGGGGAGTGCGAGCTCTTGAAAGGATGGACTACCCGGGACGTTCAAGTGCAGGCGCCCTTGGCGCAGGGCCGGGCGTGGCCGTGCTCACGGTGTTAGCTGTTGTGAGCATGGTCCCGTTTCCTTCTGTATCCAACCCAGGGCTGCTGGTGGAGCCCGTGGCCGGCCCCCCGCCTCCGCGCCGCCGCTCTGCTTCTACCTGACAGTCCCAGTCTCTAGGGTCTGACCTGGAAACTTCCTGCAGGGGCATCCTGTGCCCGTGGGCTGTCGGGGAGCATAACTGGCTGCGTTTGGGTCCACGGGGCGGGGCGGGTGCACGGGTCCCCCCACGGGGCTGGAAGCAGGCCACGTCCCTCCCCTGAGCGGAGAGCTGGCACTCGCCACGGCCACGGCCCCGGCCCCGGGGAGACAGGCCACCGTGCGGGGCAGGAGTCCACAGTGAACGCCTGCATCGCGCTGCCCACCACCGCACCCCTGCCTCCCCCGTGCCCTGTGAGCAGCGTCAGCGCCCTTTCCTGTAAGCTTGGTTTTCTCCCCGAGAAGGACCCCCAGAACTGTGTATGTCAGCGGCTCCCTCGTCATCGCCCAGTTATGAGGAGTCTTGTGTGACATGTTTGGTTTCTCACACACACACACACACACACACACACACACACACACACACACACAATCTCCCCCTGAGTATCAGGGTTTTCTTTCTTTTTACCACATAATCCTTCACACATAATCCAAAGCTTTCTTTTTAATCGTCAGAAGGAAAATATGAACGATGTTAGTTCTTTTTATCTGCCGGCACAACAGAAGACAAAAGAATTTTTTCCATCCCTCTTAGGAAAACACAAGTGTCTGTAGATTATCTTTTAGGAGACGTTTGGATTGTCTTCATGGCTCCTTCATTTTCATACGTTGAGAATCGTTTTCCCCAGCTTCCCTCTCCCTTCTTTTTTTTATATACATATGAGACTGTTTATAGGTAGACACTCAAAGCTGTATCTACAATTGCAATCATTAGTATCAGGCACTTCATAAATATCCCTTTAAGATGCTATTTGATACCTTCTATAGTCTTGGAGGAAACAGACTGGATTCTCCTGTTTCTAAAGCAGCTAAATGTATTACAATAAATTTGCTTTCTCTGTGCCGTGGAATTGGAAACCTATAAGATGTTGAATAAGAAAACTGATACCACTGCTTATCTGTCCAAAAGCCAGTGGTGTTAGGAAGCCCAGTAATTGAAAAATGGATAGCATTGATATTTGAACCTTTTTATATAACCTTTGAAGTGTAAGCCTTTTGGGGAATAAATTGCTTTTTGTAACAAGAACAATGTCAGATCCCATATTTAGAAACCGTGCACTTAATTCATTTTCAGGCGGAGAAACTCATGTTGTCTTGTTGGGAAAAACATTGCAAAATGGATTAAGCTTCACCCTGGAGAGATGATAACCTAATATAAATAACTACAGGCTGATCTTTATTAGTTACTGAGCAAATATTGCCAAACAGGACAGGCGACCTTCAATGGTGATTGATCTAGGGGAAGTCATTGGCAGCATCATCTTTGGAGAATAACTTTGGGGCATTTTGGGATCTGCAGTCTGTTCTTATTTAAGGGGACGCGGTGCAGCTAATGTTCGGGAAGAGTAAGTTCATCTTATTTAAGGGTAAGGATTAGAGCTCACGCCAGGCAGAGTAACGACATCTGATTCCAGGGTGGGCCAACGGCTCGATGTTTGTTGAACAGATCGCAGCTGTGGGAGCCAGGAGCTGGGCTGAAACCCTACGCCAGGCGCAGCCTCTCAGGCCTAGGGGAGTCCACCTGGGCTCTGCGTTGATGAATAGTTCACTCACCGTGTCCTGGGGCAGCTGGACCGTCGCCGCATGGGGTGTGCAGCGCAGCTCAGAACGAGAGAGGGGTGGGGAATGTGTCAGTCGTCTACTTTACACACGGGGAAATGGTCCATCCATTCAAAGAGGAAGGAGAGTGAGTCAGAGACTGTTGTTTTTTGAAAAATCAGAAAGAAACAGTAATCAACTTGGATGTTTTCCTGTTTTTTTCCACTTTTTGGGTGATGGTCTCGTGTGGAGGCCAGCATGGTTGCTTTCTTCTCAATCTTCTTAGAACTTTTGTGTGAACTGTAGATTTCTACATTTCAAAAGCTTTGGTAATGACTTCACATGCCTTCGTCTTATTCCCCCGGGACAGCTGGACGCACAGGGCACATGGCTGCCGATGTTGACACCTGTCCTGTGTTGTGAGCTGCATCGCTGCACATATCCGAGCTAGCCTGAGAGGGCCAGTCGGGCCAGGCGCTAGACCTGGGCACGTTGGAAAATCCGTGCAGTCTTTCTTTCTTTCTTTCTTTCTTTCTTTCTTTCTTTCTTTCTTTCTTTCTTTCTTTCTTTCTTTCTTTCTTTCTTTCTTTCTTTCTTTCCTTCCTTCCTTCCTTCCTTCCTTCCTTCCTTCCTTCCTTCCTTCCTTCCTTTCCTCCTTCCTTTCTTCCTTCCTTCCTTCCTTCCTTCCTTCCTTCCTTCCTTCCTTCCTTCCTTCCTTTCTTTCTTTCCTTTNCTCCTTCCTTCCTTCCTTCCTTCCTTCCTTCCTTCCTTCCTTCCTTCCTTCCTTTCTTTCTTTCCTTTTTTTAAAATATAATTTATTGTCAAGTTGGTTAACATACTGTGTGTACAG
Organism: Hyaena hyaena; assembly: GCF_003009895.1. Taxonomy (NCBI): domain Eukaryota; kingdom Metazoa; phylum Chordata; class Mammalia; order Carnivora; family Hyaenidae; genus Hyaena; species Hyaena hyaena. Next base: position 796,610 of record NW_024080903.1, on the reverse strand, counting down.
TGTGCTCTTGGGTTTGGGGGTAGATTCCCGTGGCTCATTGCTCACATAACAACACCCAGTGCTCATCCCAACAACTGCCCTCCTCCATGCCCATCCCCCATTTTCCCCTCCTACTCGCCCCTCCCCATCCACCCTCGGTTTGTTCTCTGCATTTAAGAGTCTCTTATGGTTTGCCTCCCTGCCTCTCTGTTTGTAACTATTTTTTTTCCCCTTTCCTTCCCCCATGGTTTCTGTTAAGTTTCTCAAGACCCACACAGGAGTGACAACACATGATCCCTGTCCTTCTCCGACTGACGTATTCCTCAGCGTGACATCCAGTTGCATCCACGTTGCTACACAGGGCAGGGCATCTGAAGGGACCGCTTCGCTGAGACGCCTCAATGCTCGTCCTCCTAAACCTCTTCCTCGTGCCTTTTCTTCAGATGAACCCCGGTGAGTGGACAGCTGGGCTCTGGTCTTCCTCTGTCCACCGATGGCGAGTGGGATGGCGTGATCTGGAAAATGCTCTCTCGTGTTTGGAAGGAAGCAGGGTCCTTAAGGGCTCCCCATGCTCCGCCAGTCTTAGCACTGGGCCAAACCAGGCAGCAAGGGAAGGCGGTTTGCAGAGGCGACGGTCCAGCGGGGTGTGGGGGGCGGGGCCCACGGGCTGTTCGGGGATGTAGGCAGGCGTGGGCACTGCCGTTTTGATACCTACTGGTAGTTTCAGGTAAACTAATAAGTGGTAAATGTACCTGTCTCTGTTACTACCTAAAGCTATAATCATCACCGAGCATCAACTGCCTTAGGGTGAAGTTCTGCAGTCAAGGTTCTAGAAGCAAACTTCTTATTTTAGAATATTTTTAGATTTCCAGAAAAATTGCAAAGAGAGTACACAGTAACGTCTTGTATTGGTACAGTACATCCACCCGATATTGATGCAGGATTATTCACTAAAGTCCACCCTTGACTCAGATTCCTGTAGTTTTTTACCTGAGATCTTTTCTTCCTGGCCCAGGATCGCACCAGGACCCCACCTTATGTCTAGTTGCCACGGCTCCCTGGGCACCTCTGGGCTGTGACAGCTTCTCAGACTTCGCTTATTTTTGGTGGCCTTGACAGTTTTGAGGGGGACTGGCCAGGTAGGTTCCAGGATGTGCCTCTATTGGGATTTGCATGGTGTTTTACTCAGCTGAGACGGGGGTGTGGGCTTGGGGAGGAGGGCCACGGAGGTGAGGTGCTGTGTCCGTCACGTATCACAGGCGATGCCAACATGCGGATGTTGACCTTCAGCAGCTGGCCAAGGTGTGTCTGTCAGGCTTCTCCACCGTGAACTCCCTCTGAGCCCCCCCCCCCCCCCACCGTCCACACTGGATTCTTTGACCGGGAGTCATGTGTGGCTCACATTTAAGGAGTGAAGACCTCATTCTCCACCTCCTTGAGGACAGAGTATCTACATCAGTTATTTGGAATTCTTTGGCCCAGGAGAATTGTCTATTCCCCCCACTCATTTGCTTATTTGGTTATTTGTGTCCATATGGACTCATGGGTATTATTATACACTTCGGGCTGTGATCCAATGCTTCTTTATTTTGCCACTCAGAATATCCCAGGTCCTTCGGGTGGCTACTCTGACCCTTTGATATAACCCCAGCAAGGTGTGTGTGTGTGTGTGTGCATGTGTGCATGTGTGTGTGTGTGTGTGTGTGCGCGCACATATATACATATCTACACTTCCCTACTTTCTGGCAATACCAGATACTCCCAGCCCTACAATCACCTAGGCTCCTTTTACCGGAGAACGCTGTTAGAACCCAGCTTTGTGTGCCGGGTGAATAATTTAGCTTTATAAACATAATAAGACATTTATAAAAATGTATCTAAGCACAGGCAGTGGGCAGCAGGCTCCGCCCTGCATGTCTCCTTAGCTGTGGTCGCTCAGCGGCCACGAGGCTGGCAGCTCGGCTGCCTGGGGACACGGCTTCCCTGTCTTCACGACGGAAGTCGTAGTAGCGGCCAGCGCTTAGGGCTGCTCCGAGGGCTGAGGAGGTAACGCCTGTGTAGCACTTAGGTCAGTGGCTGGTACACGGTGGTTACCACGTGCAGGCTTCCTTAGCTGCCCTGTGTTCGCTCTGTTGCCACCCTCGGTTCTCTGCCCTCCACTGGGGGGGGCGGCACACCCCATCGCCTGCATCTCGCCAGTTGGCGTCTAGGATCTGCGGACAGGAAACCCTAGTGGAGGTCAAAGGACAACAGCACGAGAGGCGTCTTGCCCGCTGCCACCCCTGGGCTGCTGTTGGCCGTGGGCGGGGCCACGCAGGGGTGGGGGACCCCAGAGGTCACAGTGAGGTGGGGCTCACAGTACCGTTTCTTTGGCCCAGGGGTCGGAAGCTGTCCCTCTTGTGGTGACAAAGAGCCGCATGTGGCGGCGGCTCTGGCAGCAGGTGCGCTGGGAGCCCCGTGCAGGGTGCCCGCCTCCTGGCCCGGCTCGGGTGTTCTGCGCGCCTCCCCAGCCCCCACTCCTTTCCCCTCACGGACATTTAACACCATGACACACAGGCTCCTATTACATCCTGTGTCTTTGGAACAGCCAGAGAAGCGCGTCCCCGGCTGGGAGAGCTCCGTTCTTATTATCTTTCCTCTACTGCTGCCGTCGGTAAATAACCGAAGGCGAGAAGGCATCTCCATGTCACGGCCATTTTTGTGGCCATACCTCTGCTCTGCCCACCCTGCCGATGGCCACCACGGTGGCCTCCAGGGGGAGAGGACAGTTCTGAATTGTGTGACTGTCCTAAGATTAGAGGTCGTTCAGCAAGACGCAAACGACAGTGACGTGGAAGGCACAGTTTCTACACCCCTGCCATGAAAATTAGAGTCCCACGCACGTTCTCTTACAACCCATATCCATGGGATCCGATGTCTGTGGAGTCGGGAGACAGCTGCCTGCGGTGTCTCTGCTCGGAAGGCTGCTGTGGGGCGTGAGGAGCGTGCCCGTGTCGGGGGTGGCCCCGTGGCCCCGTGGGTCTCGCCGGGCACGTTCTTGCTCACGGGCGGGAAGAGGCTTTGCCCGGCAGCTGTGTGCGGGCCGTCTGGCAAATGCTACTTGAAGGTCCTACAAGAATAAAGAATGTGTCCTGATGCCGCTGGAGACGTGCGGGGCGGGTGGTGGGGGGGGGAGTCACCGGGAAAGCCAAGCTCATCTTTTTGAGTTTGGCAAAGATCCATTATGTTCCTTATATCTTTTTATAACTCTGAAATAAATCTCACTGAGGTCTTCCAGATGGTGCGGGGGATAAATCCTGCGTGAACACTTTCCTGTGTGTGTTCTGGGCGGTACCGGCACCCTCATCGCAGCCCATGCAAACTCCAGTCGTTCTTTGACCGGCTTGTACCACGCCCCAAATGTTTGCTTTTTAACTTCGTTGGACCGTTGTCGAGCTGCTCAAATAAATCCATTATTTTGTTCTCAATTTACAGTATTTGCTCTGCAAAATACATCCCGGGGTTCAATTTCCACAGCAGGAGGAGGAAACGTTACTGCGGCGTGAGAGGCTGGGCGCCCGGGTTCCCTTAGTGGACACCCCTCTGGCCCTGCACAGACTGGGTGCCCCCGGCCTCGCCCCCACAGCGCCGCGTCCCTTGAGTTTGCCCTGGGGCCCTAAGGGGCTCAGACACACAGACACCACGGTGCACAGTGGGAGGGGGTCTCCTGGTGGCGTTGACTGTGTGGCCAGTCCCACCTGAGTGCCTCGGAGGACAGCTCAGCATTTGAGGGCTCAGAGGTTCGCAGGAGCTGAAGGGTGGAATGAGTGCAGTTAGGGGAAAGAAATGCGCAGTAATTAAAACAAAGGAAAACATAAAACAAACAGGAATATGTAGAGGCTTTTACCAGCCGATTAACTGCAAGGATGAAGTACTTCCTTCTCAGAAAGGGAGGTCTACTCTGCCCTCTGGTCCTCGAGGCCTGCCCCTCGCCGCCGCCCCCCTCCCTGCCCCTCCCCCCCGCCTCCCCCTCTCCCTTCCCTTTCTTCTTACTAGAAACTGTTTCCAGCTTGTAGAATAGTATAGTAAATGATATGAGATGTCTACACAGCCACCTCCAGCTTTATCAAATCTTGATCTTTTGCTGTAATTTTTGAAAGATTCCTCTTTCCTTCTTTCTTTTTGACCTTCAAATAGTAAAGCAGGTATGTTCCTAGCCCCCTGAGCTGCCTCACAATTTTATTCTCTTCCTCCCAGAGTCGTGTCTCCGGAAGGGGAAAGGCTCTCAGCCCCAAGCATGATATCAGTTTATTCATTCCATAAACGATACAATAAGTGTTTGTGTCTGTAAGTTTTTATCAAGGTTCTCAATCCATGCCTTTTCAGCAAGCTTGTTCATCATCCCGTCCTCAAAGTTTTGTCCTCCCCAGCCTGACACATGTAGCCCCAGGGCTCATTAACTCTCTACCAGGATTTTCCCATTCTGTTCTGGATACAAATTTGTGTCGCTCTCTTTAAAATTAACTGCATATAACGCTTTCAGGACTGGGTTTGCATGGGTGTGCTTTGCACGTGGGAGAGGTGCTCCCTAGGGGACACAGCTCGGCCGTTCTGTGGAGCAGCACCAGGGGCTCCGTGAGTCCCGGGTAAGTCGCATGGGGCGTCTCTTTAGAGACTTTTCTATACGCGCTGCCTGGTACTCTGGCTCCACAGCACACGCATCTTCATTTGTTGAGATACTATAGGATTTCCAAAAACATTTTATTAAAAAAACCTCTTTCACATCCTGCCTTGGATTCATTCCAAGCTACTTCATAATTTAGGGTGTTATCGTAAATTGGGTTTTTAAACTTGCGTTCTTCCGCCGTGTGTGTGGTTGGTGTCTACACTTGCTGACCTGCCTGTTTCCAATAGCTTCTTGACCCCAGATGTCATGTCATCTCAAAATAACATATTTTTCCTTCAGTTCTTCCAATCCACGGGCCTTTCTTTGCTTTGCTTCTCCGTCAGCAGATTTTGATCTGGAGAGCGTGCTGAAGTGGTGATAATGGGCAAGCTCATTGGGTCCTGGATTTTAAAGGGAATGAATGCTTGGAATGTTTCACAATTAAGAATCTCTTTTGCTACAGGGGTTTGGTAGTTTGTGTTATTCTGACTAAGGAACTCTCCCCTAGTTTGCTGAGTTTTCTTATCTTTTAACAATTAATTTCACAAAGGTTACATTTTATCAAATGTTTATTGACGCCTCCCTAGGTAATTTTACATTTTCCTCCTTTATCTGCTAAAGTATAAAGTATATTAACAGATGCTTTGATATCAAGCAGCGTGACCGAACTTGGTCACAATGTAACTTTTTACGCAGACTCTGTTTGTTAGTGTTTTAATTCAGATGTTTGCATCCAGGCTCAGCACCTGAGGTTGCCCGTAATTTTCCTGTCTCACGCCGCGTCTGAGTTTGGTGCTAAGCTCACACTCACCGGGCTGCCTGCGTGAGGACAGCCCCACTGCCCGCCGCTCCTTCGCCCCCTGAAGGAGACCCTGCGAGCCCACATAATCCGCACCTGAAGCTCAGGGGGGCTTTCGGTACAGCTGTCCGCGTTGCTGGCTCTTCTTCACTCTTGTTTCGTGTGTGTGTGTTTGTTTTGTTTTTGGGTTTTGTTGTTTTAGTGCTGGGTTTTTAAGAGGAAATTCTATTTTTGTAATTATTTTACGTGTAGTCAGATTTTCTAATTGTTTTCAAACTCTCTATGCTAAGTTCTATTTTTCTAGATGTTATCTATTTCATAATATATATTATCTATTTCATCTAGACCTTCAGGTTTATTGGCATAAAGGTATTTATTTTATTTCTGTGTAATGGATTGAATCTCTGCTGTCAGCATATTTGGTCCCTTTTCATTCCTCATAGGGCTTTTTTGTGCTTTCTTCCTCTATTAATTCTGTCACAGGTGTGGTTGTTTAATGAGGTAAAAAACTAAATTCATCATTCTTGGTTTTCCCTTATTTATTTTTCTTTCATTAAATTTCACTCTTCACCATATAATTTCTTTCTACTTTTTGTCTTTACTTCTGTTTCTTGTTGTGATGTTTTTATGATTCATGTTGGACACTTGGCTTCACCTGTTTTTCTTTTTTTTTTCTTTTAATGTTCATTTATTTCTCAGAAAGAGAGAGGCAGAATGCAAGCCGAGGAGAGGCAGAGAGAGACAGAGCGGGAGCAAGAGGGGCAGAGAGAGAGGGAGACACAGAATCCGAAGCAGCTCCAGGCTCTGAGCTGTCAGCACAGAGCCTGACAATGGGGTTTGAACTCACGAACCATGAGATCGTGACCTGAGCTGGTTGGACACTCAACTATCTGAGCCACCAGGTGCCCCCTCTTTGTTAATGTAACTTTTATGATCATATAGTTCCTGATGAGTGCTGCTTTCAGACCATATCAGGAGTTTTGATACTATATTCACTATGGTTCCTTTCTAAGTATTTTCCAGTTCATACCACAAGGTTTTGACTTATAAATTACCTAGAAGAGCATTTTTAATTTTCCAAATATACATTATTTTTTGTAATCTTGAATTTATTAGATTTTTTGGTAGGATTCAGTGTGTTATTTATAAATTATTTTTTTAAGTTTATTAATTTATTTTAAGAGAGAGAGAGAGAGAGCATGAGTGGGACAGGAGCAGAGAGAGAATCCCAAGCACGATTTGCATTGCCAACCCAGAGCCCAGTTCAGGGCTCAGTCTTACCGCTATGAGATCATGACCTGCCCTGAAATCAAGAACCAGACGCTTAACCGACTGAGCCACCCAGGTGCTAGGTGGTTATTGAAATTTAATTTTTGGTCAAGTGCACGATCAATTTTATAAATATTCTACACATACCTGAAAGGAGGGTATATTTTTTCCATTGTTGAGCACATTCTCTAGGCATGTCCGTGATTTCATTGGTACTAGTGTCGTCTTGTTTTGTGATTTATCATCATATCACATTTTCTTGACTGTGACACTGATTAGTTATCAACAAAAATGTATTAAATTATAATACCATGATTATAAGTTTTTCAAAGTTTTCTTGGAATTCTTTTCTTTTCCTTTTTATATTTGAAGCTGTTATCAGATAATTGAAACTTTAGAATCACGATATCTTCCTGGGGACATGTTCCATTGTCATTAAATAGTGGCCATGTTTGATATTAGTGTCTGTGGCCTGATATTAATGTAGCCTACAAGCTCTTTTTAAAATTAGAATTTCTCACCTATTACATTTTTAACTATCATTATCTTTCCAACTTAATGTCATTATACCTTAGCTTTTGTTTTGTGCTTACCATAAGTATTTAAAAAGCATTCCTAACTTGACCAATTCTAAATATAAGCAATATCCCCACCTCCTTCCATCCAATGTGAATCCTTAGAATTATTTAACTCTGACCCTCCCTCTGGGGCTGAATCTCATTATTGTTTAGTATTTTAGTTCTTATGTTCTCAGTTTGTCTTCGCTATTGTTACTACGGTTTCCTATGGTTACACAGCGCTTGCCGAGATGAACCCGTGTGTCAGGGAATATTGTGATTCCTCACTCTCTGCTCTATCCACCTACTTCATTTCTCTGGAATAAACTTCCTTGAACATAAAATAGACTCACTGGTACTTTTCTTCTTTGAGAGTTAGTAGTGAACTATGTAGTCCTCTGGCATATATGCACTTTGGAAAATTAAGGCTTTTGGACTTACATTTTGTCACCTATCAAGGGGAGATATGAATGGTGCTTTCTTAATGGGGGTTCTTGTGAGGGTTAAACTCACTGGCACGTGTGAACTCTCGGAGCAGTGTCTGCACAGGCAAAGTGTCCCCACGAATTCAGCCGCTGTCTGTCCTCACCTAAGAAGGGTAATTCAGCGGGTGTTCAGTTCCGGGTGGGTGGGAAATGGTTCTTGGCATTTTGGAAAACGCTGTGAACCCGCCTTGGGCTTTGCTGCTACTGTTCAGAGCCCAGCCCTCTGCCATACCAGGTCACGCATTCTCCCCACTGCTTTCTGATACTCTCATGGTCTTTGCTGTTCTGCGGCATTCTTGTGGCACATCTAAGTGTAGATCGATGTGTATTCTACTGAGGTGAAAGGATTTACTATCTTTTGTCATTTCAAATAAGTTCCAACCCTTCATCTCCTTCAATAATGTGTTTCTTTCTTTTCCAGAAACCGTGTTATTTGTTTACTGGACGTTCTCATTCTATCCTCCATGTCCCAAAATGCCGTTTACCGACTGCATCTCCTCCCTGGACCAGGGATCTGGTCTGGTTCTGCTATGACATTAGCAGGAGGGGACAATGGCCATGAGCCTGCTGTGTGCAAGCTGTGTCCCCCACTGTCCCCTGCAGCCGCCCCCCCTGCCTCCAGATCATTGCAGCCCCGGAACCAGCGTGGGGGACAGCAGGATCGGGCAGGCAGGACCACTCCCCACCTAGGTCTGAGCAGCTCAGGGCCCCCTTCCACCTCTGAGGCTCTGATGCCTGCTTCCTGTCTCCAGCCCCAGCCCTGGGGTTTTTCTCCCGTGTGTCAATCCTCCAGCACCTGCACAGCCACATTATTAAATTCCCTATTGAACTATTTACTTCCATCTTGCTATTTCCTTAATGTTTGTATTTCGTCTTCTATCTCGTTTTTTATCTCTATCAGATGATGTGTGCTTCTGCAGTTGGTGGGGAAGAGGGTTTGGTTCTTCCCTTCGCTGAGTCTGCTGATTCCACTCTCCGGATTGCTTCCTCCCCAGCCCCTCTTCAGCTATGTGTCATGAGTAGGGGACGCGTGTGACTAGGGTTCCGAGATCATCCCTCCAAATTCTCAATTAGTGTAATTGGTTAGGCAGCATGACTTATATAAATACCTTAGCTTGCAGTAGACTATGTGTGGTATGATCTTGTTTCCTGGGGACTGTGTGGTTCAGACTCTGGCTACAAATTAAAAAAAAAAAAAAACACAACATTCTCCTGATGCCGAATGGATGGACTTGTGCACGGAAATATTGAGGAATTAGCCCTTTGGAGCTGGGTTCCAACTTTTCAACTCGTGAGCACTCAGGCCAAGGTCCCCCCCCCACCTGTAGACATCCCCTCACCCCACCCCTGGCCCAGGGCAGGCGCAGGGCTCTCCACATTCTTACTGGGAAGGGTTCCAACACCTCCTTATTTCTTGACTCCGCCCCATTTTGTGCAAGTGGATCATTTATTCAAGAGCGTGTTGGCTGTATTTTATGCAGCGTGTGAGTTGTTTGCGATGGGAGAATCTTCACATTATCTGTGTCCCTCTTGTGGAAACTAGAGCCCTCACCTGACTTGAAGGTTTCCAGGAAAGGAGATGAAGTAACAGATGACCTTTTTTCTTTGATTTTTTAATCAAAGAGATTTACCTTTGATGCAGCAAATGTCCCCCTAGTTGTTAGTTATTTTTTAGACAGTGAAACACCACTTATGCATTTCTGGCCCCTGAGAAGTTACAATAAGGCAAACCATGCACATAGTTTCTTTTTAGGATGAATCAGTAGCTTAATGGTGTCAGGAAAAGTATGAGGACACAATATAAATCTGACAAGGTGAATTTACTTCACATTCAGGCATCACACAAGGGCACGTACACAGTCCCTGAGGCCACCGGCAGTGAGGGGAGCGGCTTTCCCTGCTGGCTGTGTGCGTGAAATCTTCAAAAGTCAACAGGGTGAAAATATGGTTTCTGGCTTTCTTTGCTTTGCAATAAATAAATAAAATTACATTAAAAATTAATTACGTGTACATAGATGTGAATCCAAGGAAAATGTGTGGTCTTGCCCAAAAGCACATGATGTTTTCTCAGAAGATGTGGTCCTTCATGTGCTCATTTGAAACACTGTCAAATAAGCAGGAAAAGAAGAGTGAGATTTGCTGGGTGGTACAAAGGCCTAGAAAAGCGTTTGCTGGAACGCGTCGTCTCTGCTTTGCGTGGATAGAACCAGCTGTCCAGAGGCCATTGGTTTCACAGCAGGTGTTGGGTGTGATATTCGTATTCAGGTGACATATTCAAGTTGCCAAACTCCCAGTAATTTGCACCACGCAGGCCTGTTAGGTTGAGCATTTATTTTTTCATATCAGAGCTGGTGGATTTTCTCAGTGATGATTTTCTCAGTGAATGAAAGTGATGTGAATATTTCAAAGAAGGGACACATTCCACAGATTTTCGTCCCGATTCATGTACCTGTAACCAGCCCGTGTGGCCGCTGTAGACAGGACTGTAGAGATGGTGCCAGCCAACCCCATGGATCTCTGAAGGCGCCGCTTGCCAAGGTGGTTTCCGTGTGTTCAGGGCAGACAGAATCCTAAGAATGAAGGGAAAACTGTGGTCTCAGATGCTGCACAAGGACCGTGTCTCAGTCACATTCACAAGAAACCTTGGAAGAAGATTGCCCTCTGAACGCTGGGCATAACAGCGGCTGCTGTCGAGGGCACGGTCCTCAAGCAGCCTGGCATGGAGTGAGGTCTTGAAGGGAAAATTCCAGCAAGCGCCTCACTCAGAATGTGCAACTTTTAATCAGCGTGACTTGAGACAGCAAACCAAGCTGGCAAAAACACAACAGAATACTTGTAGCACTTGACTGTGCTTACTCTTCTGAGCCTTAGTTCGTTTTCATTATTGTTCCCGTGTTTGTGTAGTAGGCACAAAATCCAGCACGTCTGAGGAGTGTGTAGACTACATGAGGCTGCATATGCATAGGCTCTGGTTCAAATTTTGTATTTATCAAAGCAGACACATTGCTTTTCATCATAAAGGTATTAAAAATAATTATAAAATCAAACACAAAATAGAATTAAAAGAATAAAATACAAACTACAGCTCATGTGGAAAGTTCATTCTCTGCTGTGAAAAGAGCTATGGCTTGTCCAGACCCAGAAAACAGGAGCTCAGAGATTGTCCTCTTGAGCTCTGAATTCACACACTTTGAATTAACAAGTAACGGGGTTGATTCTTCTCTTCCATAGAGATACATTCTGGTCACTGAATCTGAAACTTCTTGGCATTTTTTCTAATAGTCATTGAGTTTACAGATGTTTCAGATACTTCACATTATGAATGTATAATACACATGTGACCACAAGCTCATCCCATATCTTCACTCCACCTTCACATAGTGATTACAGAAATATCATGGTTAAAATACTGATTTATGAGGTCTTGGGTTGAAGCTACGACCATGACTGTTCACACAATTTTGTGTCTGGACCCACGTGGCCATGGACTCGTTGTCTGCCTCAGACATGCCGTGAAGAAGTGTCATGACCCGGTGAGCTCAGGTGTTTCAGGAAGAATGTGGCTTAGTGATCGCTCAGTCACCAAACGGCCTAGTATGACACGGAGACAAGAGGGCTGTGCTTTCTGTGCACACACTTGTGTACATGCGTGTGCCTACATACGTGTGAATGAAGACAAGGAAGTGTGTAAGCTCGGTAGGTTGTAGGTGTGAGGGCCATAAATCCAATTGTGGACAATGGATAAAAAATGTGGCTGACTTGATATTTTGGTGGCTACCTTATTATGGAAAAAATTAAAAAATCCTAATTATTCTCAGGCCTCTAACATGGCCACCAACTCACGTGGACACCAACTTTCCCGGATCCCATTTGAGAAGCAGACTGCAATTCTCCTTCAGGAAAGGACTCATTTCCCAGTTTCTTCAAGACCAGTATTTCCCTGCGTGTGTGTTTTTTAGGGGGTTGATGCTATGGGAAAAGGTCAGGGTGATTATTTAGTGGGAAAAATGGTATTTGCTAGGACTTTATTGGTTCTCTCTCGGAAATCAGACTTATTTATGACATAAGTCATTTTAGGGCAGTTGATAGAAGTTATTTCTCTTTTATGACACTTTTTCCTTTGTGTCAAATTGTGCCATAAATGATATTGACAGTGTCATACAGTACTACTGTATTTTTCTTATGTTGTAAAACTTTGCTGCTTTATGGTCAAACAAACTAACGTGACTGTCAGCTTCTCAGGAAAAGCGTGGAGGACATTTCAAGTCTCGAAGAATTCATTTAAGAGAGTAATATATGGAGGAGAAAGTCCTATAAAAGGAAGGGTAACCCAAGCTTTTATGTTTATGTTTCCTCCCAGATGCTGAATTAGTTTTGGGTCATTTCCACGTTCGGGACAACGACCATGCAGGTCATTGTACTTTCTTCTTGCTCTCGGTTCTGGTTTTCGGATGTGTGCACCCTGAGCCTTTCACACCTTGTCTTGGTGAGAGGTCTGAATTAATGAGCTTGTCAATCTGTTGGGACATTCAGATATACGACTTCCCTCGGCTCGACGGAGGCTGCTGGGAACCCTGCTGACTTCTGATCCAAGGGGGAGAAAGAACTTTTCAAGTCCCCTGGAATTTCTCCCATCAGCACTCTTAGCTTGGGTCACCCCAAGGTCAAGAACACCTCAGATTCTCACGTTGACCTGGGGGTGGAGACCCGTGGGGCAAAAGGGCCCTCCAGACCTTCTGCTTATCCACACAAGTAGCTGCTTTCATTAAAGACAATTTTGTCTGGTTGCTGTGTTTTCGGTTTATTGGTCTAAGGTGAACATGTGGTGCATGATGAGAAGAGAATTGTTCCTGCGGGAGACACCACTTTTCAGGGGGTTTCACAGTACTGTACCCATCAGCAGGGTCACCACGGACTTGGGAAGACCTGGAAGGAAGAGCCGCATGGAGATTACGGGGCTCCTTCTGTGTCAGCAAGTGGCCTGCAGGGCAGCGACCTGAATCCGGGTGGTGGTCTTGATCTTCAGAAGGAACGATGTGACCCCAGAAGTCAGTAGAGCCCCAGAGTGCAGCCGGCTGTGGAGACCACCTTCCTGAATCCTGAGCTACCAATGGGGAGTGTGCTCAGACAGGAGTGGCTTCGGGGGCTTGGCCAGTGTGAGCCTTTCACCACAGGGGAACGCAGAGTAGCTGTGGGGAATGGGAAAGATGCTCTCTTTGGCCTTTGGAATCAAGGTGGGAGAACGGACTCTGCTGAGTCAATGCCAAGTCCTGCCCATGTCTAGACTCTACGTGACTTGGATGCACAGTAGAGGCTGACAGCACTGAGGTCTCTATTGCGTCCCTCCTTGGGGGCATGGGGCCACCCGCGTCCCTCCTTGGGGTCATGGAGCTGCCTGCATCCCTCCTTGGTGGGGAGGGGGCCGCCCGTGACACCACTAGTATCAAGATACCTGTTTTGCAGCAGAAGAAATCGAGATACAGAGAAGCTGGGTAACCTCCTTTGGAGGGTGTGACGTGTGGTCAGGGGAGCAGAGGCCCCAGGTGACACGTCTTGGTGCTCTGACTCTGGAGACACTGTTCTGTTTGAAGAGGTGTTGCCACAGCTCCTGGAAATAAAATTCCGGTTTGACTGCCATCCCTACAAATTGGTGGGTGAACAGATACTAGATGTGTCGTATCACAGTTCCTTCTGGCCCTTTCCAAATGCCACTTTCCCTGGTGTGCGTGTGTGTGCGTGTGTGTGTGTGTGTGCAGGTGTGTGTGCAGGGCTGGGAGGAGAGGTCATGGGGGATCTGCACCGGCAGGTGGTGACACAGTACTCGTAGGCCCGGGCAGCGAGGTCCCTCGAAAGCATACTGTTCCCTCCCAGGCCTGGGGACTGGCGCTGACTAACCTCCGCTCTGACTCACAAGTGTGTGTGTGCAGGTGTATGCGTGCCGGTGTGCCTGTGTGTGTGTATTTGTGTGTGTACTCCTGTGTATGTGTGCATGCATGCTAATGCGCAGATATGTGGTTGTGTATACATGTATGTGCATGTGTGTACACATGTGTATATGTATACATGTGTGCCCATGTGCATTTGAATGTCTGTGTGCCTGTGTTTGCACATGTGTGTGCATGTGTATGCACATGTGTATGTGTGCATACATGTGGCTGTGTACAGGTGAATGTGTATGTGCCTGTGTGTGTGCATGTATGAGTGCATGTGTGTATATGGGTGAATGTGTGCATGTGTGTGTATGGGTATGTGTGCACCTGTGTGTGTGTGTGTGTACGGGTGAATGTGTGTGTGCCTGTGTGTGTGCATGTATGGGTGAAAGTGTGTGTGTGGGTGAATGTGTGCATGCATGTATATGTGTTTGTGTGCACCTGTGTTTGTGCCTGTGTATGGGTGTGTGCGTGCACCTGTGTGTGTGTGTGTACGGGTGAATGTGTATGCCTGTGCATGTGTGTATGGGAGAATCCATGTGTGCGTGTGTGCACATGTGTGTACAGGTGAATGTGTGTGTGCACGAGTGAATATGTATGTGCATGCATGTGTACGGATGAATGTGTGTGTGTGGAGACCCAGACACTCCAGGGCAGGAAAACGCTTCTTGGGTTCTTCTGGTGAGTCTTCCCGAGATGACCTCTGTACAGTAATCCAGATCAGGAGCTGGGTGTGTGTGTGTGTGTGTGTGTGTGTGTGTGCTCGTGTGCGTGCGCGCATCCTGAGGCTGGCAGACAGAGCGAGGCAGGGTCCTGACGACAGAGGGAGGGAGGGATGGGGGAGAGAGCGGGATGGGAGAGGGAGACGCGGAGAGGGGGAGGGAGGGAGGGAGGGCGCGGGGACAGAGGGGTGGATGGCCGCCAGCCGTGCCGGGTCTCCGGGCCACACGCCGTCCCCGCGCCGCGCTGAGTGCCAGCCCCGCAGCCCCGCAGCCGGCGCAGGCGCCTCGGCCTCACGGCTGCCTTTCATGGCGGAGCTCCCCGAGAGCCCCAGTGGCAGATTGTAGACTCAATTACTCTCGTGTCAGGTGATTATCCTAGGTCTTAATGTAATCTTCCATTCACACATACCATATTTCAATTACGGCAGCCACGGAGCAAGCTGTGTATTCAAATCGCCAATCACCTTATCACTGCTGAGCAATGTCAACTGTAAAAAACGCCAGCTGAAGGCAATTACACATGTGTTGAGAACCGATTATGATTACTCTCTGTGGTATTTGTGATGAGCTGGGGAATGTTCTGAAAATTTAATTTAATGACAATATGCTTGCTGTACAATCCATAATACCTCCGGAATCCAGCGCGGGGCTATTAAAGCTGATAGGAGCATATTACCGCCGAAAGGCTGGGCCGGGCGGCTGCTGGATGCCTCTACGGGGACCGAGGTAATTTCTCCGCACATTTCTAACGGCCCAGGCGCTCGGCTTCCCGCTCCAGCTGCACTCCGAAGGCGGCCCCTCCGCGCTGACGGAGGTGTTTTCTCCCCGCCGGGGCCCCGGCCGCTTCCCCTGGGACGGCCAGCCCGCAAGGGGGCCCCGCAGACGCGCCCCGGATGCCCCTTCCTTCCCCGTCACGCCGGCGTGGCCCTGTCTGCCGCTGTCATGCCCACCTTGAAATCTCGTGGAGTGGCTACCCCACCGAGGGACTCCCGGTGGTGAGGAGCCGGCCGATGGCAGTGGCCCAGATGAGGGCGAGGTCACGTGCCCCTGGCCACGGTGGCCGGCTGGGTCTTGCTCCCACTTAGACGACTACATCCAGCACATCCATGTGCTGGGGGGCGGGGGAGTCGGCAGACGAGGACAGGGCACAGTGAGGAGGGCAGGGGCCCAGGTCAGGGGAGCAGAGGCCAGGCAGGTGTGGGGGAAGAAGGGCACCCTCGCTCTGTCGGGCCCTGCACAGTGCCAGGCGGGAGGAGCCACGGCCAGGGAGTGTGGCTGGGGTGAGTGTCCAAGGGCACTCTGACACAGAGCCGTATTCTGCGCCATATCCCGAGCAGCGGTGACCCGATTCGTGTAAGAAGAATGCAACCATCTCCCTAATTAGTTTGCTAATTGAAGCCCCGGAGAAAATGGCCGTGGAAGCCAGGGACAATTTCTTAACTACCGGAGACTGGAGGATTTTCTCTTCGTAGGAATTCTGTGATGTAGACAAGAGTCGATGGCGGGCGAAGGGGGCGTTGTTCCGTCGTGACTTATCTGAAGTTATGAACTTTGGTGCAGAGTGCGGTTTGGGTTTGTCTCCGGGAGCTTGTGGAAGGAAGGACGTGCCTGGCCGTGCGCGGCTCTGGCGTGTCGCGAACTTCACCCTTCGGGCCAGTTCGGCTGCTTGTCGCGGCACATGCGCACTTGCTCTGCACCTGTGTCTTCACGCTGTGTGTTTCTGTAAGAAGGTATTGCTTTCAATGAAAGGGTCCTGGTGTTTAATTCCTTTGATGAAGTCCTCGTTACGCGAACGCTCCCAGACCCCCTCCTGCTTGACTCTGCTCTGGGGTCACCGCCAGTCGTGTCAGCGTTCTCCTTGCTGACGCTGGTATTATCTGTGTCCCTTTCCAGGTGTAAGCAACCTGAAGGGAGGCGTTTTGTCTGCTTCTTCATCTCCGGCGTGTAGACACACACTCACTGTCTGCAGGAGGGCGTGGGGATCTTTAAAATTTAAGTGCCTACTGTTTACATAACCTGGTCTTTGTATTTCAGTTTGTGCAGTGGAGATTTTGTTGGGTTTGTTTTGCTTGTTTGCTAAATAATCTCCCAATTATTCTGACTGAAGTTCTGTGAAGACAGAACCTGGTTGGAGAGGAGGACCTAGTACTTCTGGTTCTTTCCTGAGTTTACTCGTATAGTCGGAGAGCAGAGACGTAGGCAGGAATGCCAAAGGTTCATAAGGATGCCCCTGGATTGATGGTCAGGACGTGGAGGCCGGGGAGCCCCAGCAGCATCGCTGGGGTTGTGGGGCAGCGGGGGTGCCAGCGGGGGGGGGGTGCCCAGAGGTGGCTTGGGGTCTGGATGCTTCTAACCCTTAAGCTGACAATGATTAACGTCATCACCCATGCGTCTTGCTGTGTGCCTGAGGCCTGAAGCCCTGACCCTGACCTTGACCTAGGCCTCCAGACCCTGACCCCGGCCCCTGACCCTGATCCTGGCCCCTGAGCCTGACCCCTGACCCCAGTCCCTGGCCCCTGACCTTGTTCCCTGGAACTGACCCCTGACCCTGACCCTGACCCTGGCCCCTGACCCCAGCCCTTGATCCCTGACCCCTGACTCTGGGACCCAGCATCCCCAGCTTAGACAGGGAGGTGAGGCTCGGTGCGTGTCCCACACAGGCTGGCAGTGAGAGGTGGGCATTGTGGGTGCTTTGCTCACCCTGAAGGGCTGCTGGGGAGGTGCGTCCGGGTCGCTGTGGCCGCGGCTGTCAGGACAACGTCACAGTTACTGACAAAGCAGAGCGAGCTTCCTGTGACTTGGGAAGACAGAAGCGATGCCATCCAGGCCAACGCAGGAAGCAGGGAGAGGCCAGTCACACACGCGGTTTCCCATCCATCTCACCTGCCGCGCCGCGGCCCTGGGTCGGGGTGCTGATCCCCCATGTCGGCGGAGCCTGCGATGAGCCTCCCCGGAGAGAAAGACAAGCCTCATCCTCAGCAAAATTGGAACAGAGCCGATACTTTAAGATACTTTCTAAGGGCGCCTGGGGGCTCAGTGGGTCGTGTGTCCATAGGACTCTGGATTTCAGTGCAGGTCGTGATACTAGGTTCGTGGGTTCGAGCCTGCGTTGTGCTCTGTGCTGACAGTGCAGAGCCTGCTGGGGATTCTCTCTCTCCCTTGCTCCTTGCCCCTCCCCCAATCTCTATTTCTCTCAAAATAAATATTTTTAAATACTTCTCCATATTCACATTTTTAAAATCATTTTCTTCCGTTGAATTCTGTTTTCTGACCTGTTACGTGTCTTCTCTGCTGTGCTGGTCCTGCCCCCTTGCACGTGTTTGCACACACGGAGGGCAGTGCCCCTCTGAGTCGGCTGCCCGCCGGCTTTCTCGCTAGGGTGGTGGCAGGAGGGATACCGATTCACGTGTTCCCCGTCATCCCGACCTCACAAGGAGGTGGAACCGTCTGGACAGTTGTGAACCTTGACATCAGTGCTTCTGAATCACGCCTTCCACGGGAGCCCCAGTGGGGACGTGGCAGCGGGGCGGGCATCTTGCCAGCCTCTGCCCTGCTTGGGTGCCCACCCCTTCACGGGGCCTCGCCGGCTGATGGCTGTAGAACACGCCCCTAACTCAAGCTTCCAAGGTCCTGCAATGTGAGAATAACTTGTCGTGTCTAAATACTTAATCATAAACCGTGGGCCTTTCTCCGTGTTGAATATTTAAACACTGTTCATGTTTAAACCTACTTATTAATGGCCATTGCCCTGGCATGCTGACCCGAACAGAGAGCGTTATAATATTTTACAGAAATATTCTTGAGAACAGTTTGAGATTGAAAACAAGAAGAGCCAGATAGATCAAGGAGAGTGGACTTGGTAGCTATGCAGTCTTTCTCTTGTTTCCTCCAAAGTTTACAGGTAAAAAAGCAAAACAAAAAACAAACAAAAACTGCAAGCATCCATGACTTCTGCATTTGAATTTCAAATCGTATTGTTTTCAAGATTTTGCATTCGAATTTGCAAATTTCATTGTTTTCAAAATTCTGTTGCAAGTATTACAGTATTTACCATATATTTTTATAGATATAAGAGAAAAAACACTCTGTCTTCATATCTGTTTATAGCTTAGCTATTAACCTTTTAAAATAAAATATATAAAATGTGCTAATTACAGGATAGAGTGCAATAATTGTACTTATTTGCATGTCTTTTAACCACACGAAGGAAACAGCCATTTGCACCGAGATATGATTATATTTTCAAAGACAAGCAGTTGAGCCACAAATCGATGTGGGACCTTTGCAGCAGCCTGGATTGCTAGCTGTTTTTCTTCATGTATAATTCTTCACTCGGAAAAAAAAATGCTATCTGATTACAAATTATGTACCTATTCTTACTTCTTTTGCCCAAGGCAGCAGTTAATTTTTGCCATAGGTCATAGAGGATAAAGCCCCAAAGATCCAGGGCTTCTTAATTGCATGGCGTACAACTAGCTGTCGCCAGCCATCTCAAAGGAGTTATTGCACCTTGTAGATAATGCCCTTTCCCTGCAAGCCATGAAATAGATTCTTCCTCTATTGCTATATTAATTAGACTTCAAGGATGTTAGAAAAATTATAGCTTAAGCTTCTGTTCAAAAATTTAGGCAATATTATAGGAGAATTCTTGCCAGAACTTACAAGGAAATGAATTAACCTTGAGGCTTTCTTGTTTGGGGAAGAAAAGGAGCAGGAAGCCCGAGCGCCCCCAGCCCCGTCCCCTGCAACAATATATAAGTTTTGATAGAATTCCAGGTTAAGTTTGTCAATTCTGATGTTGTAAAAACGGAATGAATTGGCCGACCCGTGGAAATGTTGGGGAGCGCCGGAAATCGCCGCGGCTGGCCATATATCACGCGTACAGTGAGGAAAGGGAGGCAGAAAAGAAGGGCAAAAGGCGAAATGGTTTGTGTCCATTTAAGAAAAAATCAATAATAGCATAAAATTGATTTAGTGCTTGTCATAAAACATAAGTAAGTGCTGGAAAATAGAGAAAATTGAGTCTCAATTTAATCTGCACAAAAGCCACACTGTACTGATGAAGTGTCTGGGGGAGGGGCGCTCCATAAAACCTAAAGACAGATACTTAATTGTCATATTGAGGACTCTTTTCAGACTGCAGCCGTTGAGGGGTAGGACCCATTAATCATGTGGATAAGGGGCATTGAAATCAAATCTCAATTAAAATCTGTTCAATAATGTCTCTAATATGTTTTTCAAGCATTAATTTTTTCCCATCGATTCCACACCCCATAAATCAGATATGTTGCTGTGCATGTAATAGTTTATGGAGGAGAGGATTATGGCCTTATGCAGTTAATGCAGCAGAACCATTTAATTTACACAGGCTAAAGTTTTATGTCTGTTGTTCATTTCTATTATTTTCTTCAGCTAAAAATTATTTGGGCTATAAAACTAAAACCCAAGTTCATTTTTTCCCAAATGTGTATACATTTCGCAACAAGATCCCTGGTCCCTTTCCCCAGATTTAGCGGGGAAATGACACGTGGCGACACGGAACCCACCTTCCCTGGGGGCAGAGGGGTTGTGCACAGGGCTGTCTACGCCTGTGGAGGCAGGGGTTTTCCGTGCAGTACCTACGGGGCTTCAGACAGATTTAACAAACTCCGGAAAACACTAGCCTCTCCATCTCGGGTTCTGAACGTTCTCAGGCATCTTGGAAGAGTTTTGAGCCTGAAGCTGCCTTACTTCCGTTGCTGTTCTTAGTGGGCTGTTGAAATGAAGCTGAGTATTTGTTTTTAAACCAAATACAGAGACTTGCTGTCACCAGCCAACTCAGTGAGCCCTTCAAAACAAAGGGGAAATGTCACAATTTCCTGAACTTTGGTGCTGCCTTAAAGCCCGATTTTCCAAGCTGCAGGTGGGTTAGGAAAGACGGCGAAGCAATGGAATCTCTCTGAGACACTTGCGCGATGCTCACTCGACCTGGAAGGGGAAGCGGGCAGAGCGGCCCCGACGCCCCCCCCCCCCGCCCCGGGCTGCGCAGTGCTAACCGGGTCTCCTCACCTGTGAAGTCGGGCTGGACCTGGCCTGCGGCCTCCCGGCTCTGTGAGCCCAGCACCAACTGTGTTGAGAAATGGCTTCTGTGATTTCCTTGGCTTTGAAGTTCTTACAACCATGTCTTCATGAGGATATTAAAAAATTTGTTTTGAATGCTTAAAATTTCTGCTTGATGAATTCATCTCGCTACATTCGATGCCATTGTGAGTTTGAATTTCAATTACGGTCACCAGCTAGGGTACCTGTACACCCACATGGTTTCCTTCTAGATCACACTGCAAACTGTCAGTTGAGGCTGCAATCTGAGGCATGTGGGGCTCCAGGCGTGTCCACTGCAAGGCCTGACAGCACCGAGAGGGTGTCCGTCCCCCGTCCCCCTGTGTCCCAAACCACCTGCTCCCCACTGTGAAGGCTTCCTGATGGGCTATGTTTATGGGGTCCCTGCACAGAACCCCTACTGCCTAGCCCCTCTCCCTGGGAGAGGAGGCCCTTTGTGTGTCCCGTAGCCAACTTTAAAAAAAATAACTTTATCATCAGATTAGTTCTAGTTGGGCAGAAACATCATGAAGTTCGGAGAACAACCCAAGGCCCCACGCCCCGTCTCGTTTGCTATTAACATCATAACGTTAGGAAGCCGTGTCTGCTGCAATTAATCTGTCAACACTGATGCCTTATTATCAGCTAAAGACTATATATTATTCACATTTCCTTGTTTTCTACCCAGTGCCCTTTTTCTATTTCTGTTTCTATCCCATCCAGGGCCCCCCTCCCCCCATCATATCCAGTTACCATGTCTTCTTAGGCTCTCCTGCTCTGGGACTGTCTCTCAGAGTTCCTTTATTTTCCATGCTAACAATTTTGAGGAGTACTGGTCAGGAATTTTGTATATTGTCCCTCTGTTGGGATTTGCCTAGTGTTTTTCTCCTGATTAGCCTGGGGATGTGAATTTTGGGGTAGAAGGTCACAGAGGTAAGCTGTCATTCACATAGCATCTTATCCAGGTACATCCATCATCTTAATGTTCGCTGTTGATGCGGACCTTGACTGCCTGGTGGTGCAGGCGGTGTCTGTTGGGCGTCCCCTGTCCACGCTGTGCCCGCTGGAAGGAAGCCACAGTTTGCAAACGTGGGTAACCGCTGGGGGCTTGCACTCTCCCCCTGGAGGACCGAGTATCTACATAAATTGTTTGGAATTCTTCTGCATGGCAGATGTGTCTCTTCTCTTCCATTTATTTGCTTATTCAATCATTTATTTAATCAGCATGACTCATGGAAATTTATTCACCCGGCAGTATTTGTTTATTTCCTTGCTAACGTGTTCTGGCTTCGGGCACTGGGAGCTCCTCGCATCGGCTCCGGTGTGCCTCTGCTACCTTGTTCTCATGCGCGTCCTTATTTCTAGCACTGCAGGATGCGCCGTTCCTTGGATAGTTCTGGGTAGAGTCATTTCTCCAAGGATGGCTGGGTCCTTGTGCCGGACAACTGTACCCGAAACCAGGATCTGGGCTCCAGGAGTGCTCCTTGCTGCTAGATGCCCTCAGCTGACCCGCAATGAAATGCATGTGTGCATATTAACCCCCGTGTCTACCAGCGCCTTCACTACCTCTACATGGATCTGTCTGGGTCCCTCCTGAGCCGTGCACGCATCATCCCTGCCCCATGCGCGTCACCTGCGACATCCCCTCCGTCATGGGAGGCGGCTCCCCATCCGCCACCCCACTACACACGTGTGGTAGCATCACCATCATGAGCCCAGATGCCCACCCTGCTGGGTTGCAAGCTGCTTTGGCCCCTCGGTACAACACTAGCTCTCAGCTTTCCCCCCCTTCGAAGCTGATGGCCGGGCTTGAGCCCATGATCTTCGTGCCTCTCAGAGCTGCAGACACCGTTCAGCCTTATTCAGCCTCACAGGGTGTGCACATGGATATATTCGGTGCCCCTGTCTGTGCAGGGAGAATCCAAAACCACTGCTTCCCCATGGCATGGATAGATTTTTCCAGAATAGATGGCTACTGTGCTCTCTCCGTTAATTATTTACATTAACTTCTTGGGGCGCCTGGGTGGCTCAGTCTTTGGGTGTCTGACTTTGGCTCAGGTCATGATCTCAAGGTTTGCGGTTTCAAGCCCTGCGTCGGGCTCTGTGTTGACAGCTCGGAGCCTGGAGCTGCTTCAGATACTGTGTCTCCCTCTCTCTCTGCCCTTCCCCCACTTGTGATCTCCCTCCCTCTGTCTCTCTCTCTCAAACATAAATAAACATTTAAAAATTAAAAAAAAATACATTATCTTCTTAGAAGTGTTTTATGCTCAATTTTAAGAAGAGATTCAAACTCACATTCACATGGTATTGTCTATCACTGTTGTAGCTGACGGGTCACACAGCTGTGTGGATGAGGACAGATGGGCTTGGTCATGAGAAGTCTGGTGTGCCCGTGAGGCAGGTGCAGGGTGTGGTTCAGTTGCCTGCACACGTGGCTCGGGAGCTCGGGGCGCCTGGAGGGAACGGGCACAGCGCGAGGGGCCACGGCTGGGATTCTGGGCAGAGAATGAACCCAAGCCAGCCTGGAGCTAAGGCAATGATCCAAAATCCCACTGATGTGACACAGGGGTGTCACTCACTTGGACTCATGGGGTCCCTACAATTAGTCAAAAAATAGGCATTCAGCGATCCTCGTCGATATTTAGGTCAGTATTGCCTGGTTCTGGCCTCTCAGGACTGGACCCAGCCACGTGGTGCGGACAGCTTCCCGGCCGGCTCCAGGTCACCCGAGGGCCCGCGGCTCTGGCTCCGAGCTTGCCGCCAGGCAGAGCTCACAGACCGCAGCCTACTTCTCCGAGTTTCCCATCAATAACGCCTCGCCTCCCTGGCATCCGTCGCAATAAAACCAATCGCAACGGAATCATTTGCTATGTATGTGACTCACCAATATCGTTCCCCCAGCCACTGTTCTAAATTAGTGGTAGTTAAGCACCCAGTGATGGAAGCTGAAAATAAAGTGTTACCCAACGGGCCCCCCGCACGCCTGCCATCCCCAGGAAGCAGGGAGACTTCCAGAGGGCCAGGCATGAGCCGCCCGCATTTGGAGCCGTGCCAGAAATATTTGGGGGACCTATTCATCCTCTCCTTTCCTGCAACGATATAATGATATCTGTCACTAGGGCATTTTTATGCCGACAAATCCTGATGTCACACACAGGCCTTAGAGAAGCTGGAGGGCTTATTCTTCTCTTTTCTTTTCTTCTTTGAGTCTTTTCAGACTAGAACACTGAGGTCTGAATTAGATGCAAACGGATTCTTTCAGACCTTCTCTGTGACAATGAGAGCTTGAAAGGAACATATTTGAAAGCTCAAACTGCCCCAGTTTCCTTGCAGAAAGGCTTAGGTCCCCTGAGTAGGCCAATTATACACCCCAGTGTAGGTGAGCGCTTTCCCTCCCATTCACGAGGGCTGATTCTGTGGCATTAATGTTACTACGCTGATACCTTGCAAGCGGAGAAAAGGCTTTTCCTATCTCATTAACATTACAGAGGCCCGAAGTGAATTACGTGATGGGTGAGCGCTGCGTAGGTAGAGCTGATGTGGCTCCTACGTTTTCATAAGCGCGCGCCAGACCTCTCCTCTTCCAAAGAGCCTCCTAACCCTGCCTGTGCTCTGCACGGACCTCGTCGGCAGAGAGATGCCACTGTCCGCGATGCCGGCACCGCTACATTCCAGTCAGCCGCGTGGACTTCTAGCAGGGTGCCCGCTCCGTGCCAACGCCGGCCTTCGGCGTCTTCACCCTTTCCTGACCACAGCCGTGCTGCCACTGAGGTTGTAAGTGGGGCCCCGGCTGGGAAGCTGCTGGCGGGACACCGGAGACCTTCCGGGGAAGACATGTGGATTTACACCGGCTCAGGGTCAAACCGGTTTTTATAACTTCCTTCCAAAAACACGTAATAAGAAAAACAGATAAGCTGAAACAATACCCATTCATCTCGAAGAATACTGACTTCCAGATTGTAGAAAATTGTTCAGTCACCCACAGGCATCCCGTTCCTGGGCTGGAAATACGTACGTTGTCACAATTAGACACCAGGTCAGGCCAGCTCTGAGGCTGACCTGGAAGCAGTCAGGCACTGCCTTGGGCCCAAGAACGCGGTGGCGACGCATTCGTGTGTCAGCAAGTGCTCGTCTGGACCGGGGAGTCCGGGAGCACCTTTCACCTCCCTCCCGTGCGGCCAGTCCCTAATCATTTGCCGGGAGAGAATGGAAGGGCTGCAAATCAAAAATGCGGCTGTTCATGTCTTCAGTTCAAATTTAAACTCTATTTTACAAAAATACAAGTAATAATAATTCAGCTAATTAAGCAAGAAATTAGCAAGCAAATAAACAAAAAAGGCTCACAACTTTGGGGAAGCATGTTTTCTGAACTCCTGTAATTTAAAGATGTAATTAATTAATTCTGAGATGTTGTCCCTTGGACCCCAGCAAGGGAGACACCTGACAAGCCTCTGAGTGCCACTGTCGTATTCGGCCAGGAGAGACATCTGCTCGTGGCTGTGCCCACAAACAGCAAATTGTTCCCTTCTGCTGAGGCTTGATTAATTAAATTAATTTAGAGCCGTGCCTTTATATTGAAATTAGCCAGTCACATTAGAGATTCCTCCCGTGCCTCCAGCCTCCATGGCCCTGCCTCCCTCCACAGTGCTCAGTCCCACTGCTCCCGCAGCCCACACGCCGGGCTCGCGCTTGCAGCCGACGCCCCTTCCAGGCCGGCGCTTGGCGCCGACTTCCCTGGGTGCACCTGTGGTTCCTCCGTCGGGACTCAGCGCTGGACTTCCTGTCCCTGTCACCTGTCTGCGGTGGAGCTTCTAAACACGGAAGGCATCCTTTTAATCCATAGGTGATTTTGAATATCGGTCGGACACGTCCTAGAATCTGCAGAGACCAAACTCTGCCCTCAGGAAGCTTACATCTAAAGAAGGCAAATTTTTCCAGCGTTAACTTGATTTTCTGTTCGCTCATGGACGTCACTGGAAACTCTTGTTGCCGAAATTGTGCTCTCCACACAGGGAGCATTAGCAGCTCATAAAGCCGTCCAGCTCCCGGAATTCATTGTGAGGTAGGCAGTCCCCCAAGAACGGTGAGCTTTTGAAAATGTTGTAGTAAATTAGGATAAAATTAAAACAAAATCAAGTCTTCCAGAAAACCGGGCTGCCAGGAACAAACAACACCCATAGATCCTTAGCACAAGTGTGTGATCCCAGCTGCATCCTCACTGCTGGGACCAGCGGACAGGTGGGGTCTCCTGTCGGCCGGACTGGGGAGGGAGTTTGGGGAGAAAAGCCACATTCTGCTGCAAAACCTCAGATGCTCGATTATGAAGTTGGCGAAGAATTGGAAACACAAAGCTGCCATGTTACCGACAAAAATGCCAGCTAACATGTTTCAAAAATAGTGTTAAATGTGTGGCTGAGGCATCACAAGAGGGAACTCCTCAGACGCCATGAATTATGGGAAAGGGCAGACATGGGGGCCGAACGATCTTTTCCTCACAGCGGCTGCTGGCCCTGCATGGAGGCCACGCCGAGGAGAAGTCTGCTTCCGAGATGTGCTGACCATACGCACTTGTGTCTGGGAACAAAATTTCACACTGACTTTGTGGACTGAACTTCAAGTTGAAATCGTCCTTTTTAATCTTCCCTTTGGTGGTGTCCTCGTGAGAAGAAAATGAGGAATAAATGTTGATGTAGGATTCAACACCTCTGCATGAGGTGGTTCTGAGAAACAGGAATTTGAAAACAAAGACCCTGGGGCCCCTGGGTGGTTCAGTGAGTTGAGGGTCCGACTTCAGCTCAGATTGTGTTCTCATAGTTGGTGGGTTCGAGCCCCACGTCGGGCTCTGTGCTGACAGCTCAGAGCCTGGAGCTGCTTCAGATTCTGTATCTCCCTCTCTCTCTGCTCTTCCCCACTCATCGTCTGCCTCTCTCTCCTTCAAAAACAAATAAACATTAAAAAATAATTTAAAAAACAAGTCACTGAAGACATGACCGAGCTGCTGACCATGGGCAGGACTCCCGTAAACCGAGGCTCACAGGCTGGAAGGTGCTGGCACTATCAGAGACAGCATGTAAAATGAGAACATTCGCTGTGTTTAAAGGGGAAAATTGGGGATTAAAAAAAAGCAATAAGAGGCTACCAGAATGGACCAGGTAAGTCAGAAAAAAATGGCACAAACCTCACAGAGTAGAATTCAAACCAAAGACTTATTCATGGATTAAACAAGGATCAGCCAAAAATGATGAGGGAAGGAACCAGAAGGTGGAGCCAATGCCACAGAAGGGGAGAGACATTAGACAATATGAAAGATGGCCTTGAAAAGACGGAATTCACAGCAAGTCCACAGGTGCCCGAGGAGGGGTCCCGGCACAGGGGCTGCGGAAAGTGACAGAGGCGAGGACGCAACAGACGCGGCTAGAAATCGGCGTTTGTAATGGCGCCGGCCCTCAGCCTTGGGCGGTCTGGTCACTTCCAGGCAGGCTGACAGAAGCGTGCACGCCACCGTGCCGTCCCCAGACCATGGAGCTGCAGCCGTCACCTTCCCAGTGTTAGTGTTTATTATTCAATCATTATGCTGACTGGTGCGTGGAAGTTTATCTTTAAAGTGTATTGTTTTTGAAGTTTCTTTAGAACGAGCAGGGGATAGGGAGAGAGAGAGAATCTCAGGCGGGCTCGTGCTGCCAGCGCAGAGCTCGACGCGGGGCTCCAGCTCACAAACCGTGAGATCATGACCTGAGCTGAAACTAAGAATCAGAACCTAACGGCCTGAGCCCCCAGCACCCTTGCCAAAGCAGATTTCAGAAAGAAGAACAAAGTGGGAGGACTTTGATACCACCTGACTGCAAGACCTAACACAGCGCTACCAGAATGGAGACAGAATTACACAGAGTGGAGATGGAAACACACATCAGTGTGACAGTGTTAGTCCAGAATGAACTGATCTCTGGCAAAGGCACAGAGCGAATTCATGAAGGAGGGTAATCTTTTGGAAATGGTGTTGGAACTATGGATATCTTTGTAGAAATATGCGATAATAGGTATAAATGCATCATATAGAACATAAATGCAATATATAATATATATTATGCAGCTGATTCTTATCTCATTATGCAAAAGCACACTCAAAATTTTTAACATCATTCATGAGCCTAATAGAAAAGCTGAAACTGTATCTGTAGAAAAAAACAGGGGAAAATCTTAAATACTTTAGGCAAAGACTAAAGATTTCTTAGAAAAGACAAAATTCACAAACTATAAAAGAAAAAGATGGCAAATTTTATCAGAATTAAAAACTTTTCAAAAGACACAGTTGAGAAAAATCAAAAGGTGGTTTGAAGTCTAGGAGAAAATACTTACAAACACATATCTGGACAGACACATATCTGGAATTATAAAATAATTCTTGCAACTCAATTAAAGCAAAACCAAAACTCCAACAAAAACGCCAGTGGACGGTTTGACAAATAATCAGTGACACGGTGAAGGCACACGAGAGGGCATACGGTGTCATCGCAGGTCAGGGCACCATCCGGAAGCAGAGGGACCGCCGCATGCGGAGGGGGCGGCCCGGGCGCCGGTGCGGCCGTGGACCCGGGGCCACACTCCCACGGTGCCGGCGACAATGTTCGGGAAAATGGGTCGTTGCTTCTATTAACTGAAGCCTGAATTTCTATACGACACAGAAATCTGCTTGAGAGAAGGACACTGTTTGGCCACAAAGCCCAGTGGTCAGCAGAGCGTGTGTGTGTCCACGGGGGAGCCGGCAGCCGTCAGCGGGGCTGTGCCCAGTGAACTCACCACACCCCCCGTCTGTGCCACAATGCGCCGTGTGCAAGAAAGGCCAGAGCCCATGGGCCTGCACGTCTATGGAGATGGAGCTGCCGCAGCAGACCCAGGCCCTGGGGTGGGGGGAGGGGGCAGAGCCAGGCCCTGGGGGGTAGGGGGCAGAGTCAGGCACCGGGTTGGGGGGCAGGGGGCAGACCCGGGCCCCAGGGAGTAGGCAGAGCCAGGCCCCGGTGGGGGGCAGGGGACAGAGGGTTCTGGGGCCATGGCTTCTGGAAGCTGGCTCTGTCCACACCGTGTGGTGGGACAGCTATTTCTGTTTCCCAAAACTCATCAAATGTCACCCCTTCGGTTTGTGGACTGTATCCTGCATGGGTTATACGTCCACAGAGCTGACCGGAGAGGAGGCGCCCTGGTGTCCAGAGAGACAAGGGAAGGCGCCTGAGGAGAGAGGACTTGGGCCCCTGTAGGTCGGAGGAGAGGTGGGGGCAGAGGGGGGCCTGGGGAAGTGAGCCTTTCGCCTCAGGCGGAGGGGTCGCGGCGGGTGTAGGTGACCGGAGAGGCCGGTGACCAACTGCAGTGGGGGGCGGGGGCCCGGGGGGCTCCACCCAGGAAGGGGATACGTGCTCTGCCCGCCCAGCGGCTTCTCAGGGGCCTGCCCTGGGCGGTGTCCCCTCAGTGGGCCCTTCGCCCTGTAACCGCAGCCCCAGCTCCCCGCCTCTGGTTCCTTCCTCCACCCCAGCCGCACAGCGTAGCCCACGCCGTCTCGGGGGCACCGTGTCTGTCCCCGCGTCTCCCACTGACGGCCTTCGTGGTTCTCCCCGTGGCTGGCCCCGAGCTCCTGGTCTGGGCTTCCGGGCATCCGCCATCTGCCCTCCTCCTCGCCACACTCTTGTGTCACTGAGTCCACCCTGGAGCCTGCAAACCCCGTGTCCCTAGACTACCACACACATTCCTGCCCGTGCAAGGCTTACCACCCCCACGGATCCACGCCACGGTCGCCTCTAAATTCACTCGTTTGCCACTTAATGCAGTAAGATGGGCTGCCTTGTCGTGTACATGACGTCCCACAAACCCCTTCTCCACTTACCGGGTGATTGTCAGAGGTGAGGAGCCAGTGCACAGTGGAGAACGGGGGGTAGGTCAGGGGCTCCAGAAACACCTGCTGAGCTGGCTATTCCAGGGGTCACACGACTGCCATCGTCTTTGAAGGTGAACTGGGGGGGTGGCGTGAAATCAGCCTGCAGAGACACCATAAATCTGCGCCATCTGAGATCCCTGTGGACTGAACATCATTCTTTTTTAAATTTTTACCATTTATTTTTAGAGAGAGAGAGAGAGAGAGAGAAGGGGTTGGAGCAGAGAGAGAGAGAATCCCAAGCAGGCTCCATGATGTCAGCGTGGAGCCCAACATGGGGCTCAAACTCATAAACCAAGTGATCATGACCTGAGCCCAAACCAAGAGTTGGACGCTTAACTAACTGAGGCCCCCACCCAGGCTCCCCAAGGTCTCATTCTTCATTGAATTGTTTTGAACATGCGACGCAGACAGATGGGGAGGGGGCTCGGTGAGGCAGGTTCTGGACGGGGTCCCACATGAGCTCATGGGACACTGGATGGCCTGGACGTCAGGGAGGACGTCAGACCCCCTTGTCTGGGGGCTGCAGGGCCCTCAGTCGTGGTGGTCCCCGGGCATTGGTGAGGGGTTTCTGGCTGTCAGCCAGCAAGGATACGTGGTCCTCACGTGCAGGTGGCCTCGGAGAGGCCCTCAGGGGCTGGGGAGGCCCTACTCGCCGGGACTGGATGGGCCTGGTCCCCAGAGGGGGGCCTGCCAAGCGTTCTCTGTTGCAGCTGGGAAGGCCCTCTGGCAAGATGGCGGGTGGGATGACTTCACCGCTTGGAGCATGCGCTGAGGGCAGGCTGGGCTCGGTGTCCTTAGCAAGCAGTGAGGGCTCCCGCCCAGTGTCACATTCCCCACCGAGTGCCCCTCATCTGCTGTCCCTAGGCTGCATGTTAGCTGCAGCCTGGCACCATCTGAGCGATGGGACGCAGGGACGGGGTCTGTTTGTTCCAGAATGCAACAGAAGGACAGCGTCCACGTCCTGAGACTGCAGAGAGGAGGCAGCTGACGTCCCAGGCCAGTGAGGACGGCGGCGCCCAGCAGAGAGCCACCCTCACCGGGGCCGTGGGCATCTGAGGACATGGGGTGGGGCTCTGGGGAGCTGCCGCTGGGGTGCGCCAGGCCGTCCCTGCGAGTCCAGCAGGAGAGCAGTGTGGCCGTGAGGTGGGCTAGTCTCCAGCCCCAAGGATAGCAGGGCAGGGAGTGGACCAAACCATCGCCTGTGGGCACATAGATGCCACCGCACTGGGGTGTCACGGGTTGGGCAGAATGGAGACCTTTGGGACGGGGACCCAGGGAGGCAGGAGCTGAGGTTACTTGGAGAGTGTGGAAGACGGAAGCGGGTTTGAATAACGCACAGTGAGGTAGATAAACCTAAGACCATAGGGAGGTCTGATGTGCAGCCACGGATCGTGGGACTTAGTCTGTGAGCAAGGGGAGCAGTCTCCGAAAGTTAAACCTTTGAGGTTAAAAGGGCTTCTTTTCAGGAGCTGGATGCCAGTATGAAGACTGAGAGAGATTCTGATCCAGGGGCCATTGAAAAGTCCAGATGGAAGGATCTAGAAAGGACAGATATTCTCACACTGTGTGTTGCATATTATGAGCGTTCAAAAAGCACCAAATAGAGGCGCTGGGGGCGCTCAGTCAGTTAAGTGTTCGACTCTTGATTTCGGCTCAGGTCATGATCTCACCAATGGTGAGATCGTGCCCCGAGTCAAACTCTGCCCTTGAGATTCTCTCTCTCTGCTCCTCTCTCTGCCCGTCCCCCAGTTGTGCTATCTCTCTTTCTCTCTGGAGATAAATAAGCTTAAACAAAAACACCAAACCACTTACACCATGTTGATACCATTTTGCAAATTCATGATTTCAAGTTCAGGTTTCAACAAAGGGTAAAATAGTCCTTGGGGGTTTTGTGCCGTTCTCTTCTTCTCTACCTGGACGGGCGCCCGGACTCCCAGCAGACTGCCCGTCACGGAGGTGGGTCCAGCCATAAACAGAGCAAGCCCAGAGCGCGGCGCCACCACGCCCACGCAGAAGCCACACTCGCACTGCGTGGAGGGCGGCCCTCCAGCTCAACCGCACACAGCCAACCTCCCAGAGGACTCGGGAGCAAACCTTCCAGGGGCGTCTGGGTCCAGCACACCCCCCTCCGGCGCCGTCGCGATGCTCTTCATAGACGTGGATTCATAAATCCCACGTGAGGATGAAAATACAGCCTCGTCACTGCCGTGGGGGCACTGCTTGTGGACACGGGGCTGGGGGCTCCGCACGGGGGTGGCTCACTCCTAAATTATTATTTTCTGTAAGCTTTAGTGTTCCAGAGAGATTTTATCATAATGTAAAGTGCCTGATTCTGCAATCGTCAGGAAAGCAATAACTTTTCATTAACTTCATTTTTCATTTTTATCTTTCTTTGAGCGTTGCGGAACGTAGAGTATGATTTTAAATGTCATGTAATAACAACTCTCTAAAATTATCTGCCCTTGCTTCCATTTGACACTAATATTTGATATGTTACGTTAAGCAGATCTACAATTGTGGGTCTACGTCATTTTGCCTTGGGTGATAATAAGAGCTGTCAGATTTACATTTCCTCATTGAATTCGTGTGGATAATGACTACTGATTTTTTTCTTATTAAAAGAATATATGTAGTGTGTGTGTGTGTGTGTGTGTGTGTGTGTGTGTGTTGAGAGATACACACAGACTCAGAGACAGAAAGAGACACTGAGGGAAAAATGAGAGAATGGATTTCATCTGGCACCAAAAAAGGAAAAAAAACCCCAGTATTTCATATTTTTGACTTGTTCAAATGATTTAGATTTTGCAGAAGGGATTAAAAGCGGCTTCCAGATGAAAGCAACACACTGGCTTACTTTTACTTTGAAAATTAATGTGGACTCTACATACGAGTTTCGTGCATTTAAAAAGGCACATGCCGTCGAATCGTATCATCGGTGTGTACCTGGGGGGGCTCCTCCTGAGGACACTCTGCTGCCCACTGTCGCCTCACCCGTCACCCGTCTGTTCCCGGGAACCGAATCCTGTGTTTGTATTTAATGTAAGACACGTGCAGCCACATGCTGACTTGTCCTTTTCGACACCAGTGGCTTTTGTGGCATTTCCTTGGTCACCGTAGGGGCCACAGGTCTTCACTGATTTCCTGCTTTATCTTACGGGTGAACCTCAGAACCTGCAATACAACGATTTATGAGAAATACATTTTCATTGTTCAGAGGACGAAAATGCTTCTCAGATATGTCTGGTCTTCATCCACAGTCCCTGGGAGCACCTCAGGGCCAGGAAGGACACCAGATGTGTTAATGAAGGAGACTTCTGGACCCCACGCCAGGGCGCGGCTGTGGCCAGAGCCACCAAGCCGGTGATCAGAGGGTTGGAGCTGCCGGCCCCAGCCCGACCTCTGTGGGGAGGGGAGGGTCTGGGGGCTAATCAGTCGCGGCTACGCAAAGAAGCCTCCGTAAAAACCCACGAGGCCAGCCTTTCGGGCCTTTCCGGAGACCTTCCACACCGAGGGGCCAGAACTCTCCGTGTGCCGGTGAGCCGGGCCCCGAGCTCCGTTAGGACGGAAACCCGGCTGCTCGGCACCTCGCCCTGTCGGTCTCTTCCGTCTGCGCGCTGATTCACATCCTTGTATCTGTGAAGGAACCGGGAAGCGGACGTAAGCGTTCCTCTGAGATCTGTGAGCCGCTCCAGCAAGTTCACAGCATCGAAGGAGGAAGCCTTGGAAGCACCCACCTGCAGCCAGGTGGTCAGGGCACAGGTACCTGTGACTAGAGTCGGAGAGGGGGGCGGGGGGGCATCTTACAGGATGGGGTCCTCACCCCCTGGGACCCCCAGGTCCAGACCTCCTGGACTGCCCGGTGCGGCCCCCGGGCCCTGATGGAGGCAGGGGTCAGCAAGGCGGGGAGGGGGCAGGAGGGGTTCCGGGCGAGCAGGACCCACGGCTGCGGTGGCTCTCGGGAAGACATGACAGGGCTGTGCCCGGAGCACCCCTGTTGGCCAGCGGCCAGCGAGGGAGCAGGGACCGCGGCCCCACATGGCACAAGGCGAACGCTGGCTCCCAGAGCCCCCAGGCGGGGGCGTGGCCTGCAGCCCTGCATCGGGCCCGTGGCCCCGGGCGCACACCGTGGGGCAGGGACTCGCGACCTGCAGACTAAGCAGGCGCAGCTGTGAGCAGCTGAGTTAGCGCAGAGCGGCGGGTAGGGATGTGTGGGGCCAGAGGGCGGCCGCACCTTTGGGTGCGCGGTCTCCCCGGAGGCCGGGCCTCTCTGGAATTGGGAGTCCGGGGTGCCGCTGCAGCCGCCCCGCCAGTGTCCCTGATCAGCGTCCCGGCCGCCCCTCCATCCACACCTGCCCCGCTGACTGGCCGTGGACACCTGGGCTTTGGGCCCCCCGTCCCGTGCCCGCTGGTAGACGCACCTCCACGCGGCCCCTGCCAGTTAACGGAGGTTTCAGGAGGGAGGGGGTGGCTGTGGGGGCGCCTCCACCTCCAACCCAAAGTCCCAACGACATGGTTTTAAGTGTTGGCAGGGAGGCTGAGGGTTCTGGATTGGAGTCACCTGTTCCCTCAAAACTAACACGATGTGTGCAATGGGTGTATTTAGAAATCGTGAATTCCGACACTGGGCAGAGGGGATTTTGTTGGCAGCCTGGGACCGGGGTGGCCCCGTGTCCTCACCCGCACGGCGGAGTCCATCTGCAGTGGATTGAGCCCAGGTCGGCGGGGCCTGGAGCTGGTGTGGACGCGTGTGGACAGCCACCTCCGCTGTGCTGGCCGCAGGGGGCCGGGCCGGGTCGGGGGGCGCCCCGCGGGCTGAGTACCCCTTGTCTAGCCTGTTCTCAGCCTCACGGCATCAGAGCCCAAGCAGCCCACACTGGGCAGAGTCCAGGCGAAGCCGCTCTCCCATCTCCTAGGCTCACCAGCTGTTTGATGGGCAGCAGTCCATCCGAGGTGCCTCCTTCTGCTGCACGGCCAGGGGAGGGGCTGGCGGGGGACTCAGGGAAGGCTGTGAACGGGGCGCACAGCCGCACGCACCCCGGGGGCAGGTGCTCTCTGCCTCTCTCTCCATCTCTGTCCCCCTCTGTTTCTCTCTCCCGGACCCTCTGCTGAAAACGTCCCAGGCCCCCAGTCCTTGCTGCAGAGCCAGACGGGCACTCGGCACAGGCCCAGATGCCCGACAGCCTTCTCCACCTTCAAGGCAAACACGCTTTGTGTCACCCAATGCAACTGTCATCGGGTGGGTGTTGGTGCTGCCTCTGGCCGTCTGGAAGGTGATGGTGGCTAATACCCTTCACCAGGAGAAGCCGAAGTGGAGATTCGCACCCAGTCCTGCTGCCCCCCGCCACAGCCAGGGCCTGGACGCTTGTCTGTTCCCATCACGCCAGCACCCCTGTGATCCGGGGCGGCGTCCTTACGCTTGGGGAGCCTCAGACTCTGCACATTTATAGGAGGGATGCTGGTGTAGACGGCAATCCATAAACACCGGCCTCCACCCCACCAGCCACAGGAAGCAAACTTGGTGCTCTTGACCTGATGGGGCAGGGCCCACCCCCAGGCCTCCCACGGCCTGCACACCAGGTGCTCACCGGCTCCCCTTATCATTGGAGGATATGTGGGTGGCAGGGGATGTGGGTGCTCACTCCCCAAAGTGACTTCCTTGACACTGTGACAGAGGTGGGGCAGTCTGTCCAAAGTTCATGGCTGCAAATCCATGCGAACAGTGGCGGCCACAATTGGCATCTACAAGGGCACATACTGGAGCAGAGACGAGGGTGTAGAGTATACACAGGCATGTGTGTACGTGTGTGAGCATATGAGTGTGCGTGCATGTGTGTGAGCGTGTCTGTGTGAGCCTGCACATGCACATGTGAGCACATGTGTGAGCTCTCATATGTGAGTGTGCATGCATATGTGTGGTTGTGCATGTGAGCACATGCATGCACTTGTGTGACTGTGCGTGAGCATGTGCGCACCTGTGAGTGGTTGTGGAAGTGTGAGCATGTGTGTGCACCTGTGTGATTGTGCATGTGTGAGCACGTGCATGCACCTGTGTGTGGTTGTGTAAGTGTGAACATGTGCGTGCTCCTGTGTGTGGTTGTACAAGTGTGAATACATGTGTGCGCCTTGTGGTTGTGCATGTGTGAGCATGTGCACCTGTGTGATTGTGTGTGTGAGCATGTGTGTGCACCTGTGTGTGGTTGTGCATGTGTGAGCGCATGTGTGTGCCTTGTGGTTGTGCCTGTGAGCGCATGTGTGCCTGTGTGTGTATATACAGCACCTATATTTCAGCCATTCTTTTTCTCTGTATAGATTTTGAGGTTTTGGTTTTAGTGTGGAGAAATGCACTGGGCGTGATAAACCCCTTTCACGAGCAGAGAGAAATAAATACTTCCCACAAAGCGAGTCATGAAGTATATTTTTCCCAAGGAGCTCCATTATTTCAAAAACACTTTCTTTTTTTTTTTTCCATCTTTATTTCAAGGGCCAGGCCGGCAGAGCTCCCGCGCGGGTCTCAGCCTGTGGCCGGCCGGCCGGGCCATCGCTCACTTCCAGTGGGCAAGGGGGAGCACTTGGGAGCGTGAGGCCCCCATCGAGCCGACCGGCCCTGACACTCGTACAGACGAGACGGATGGGCAGTGGCTCCCGGAGCACGTGCTCACAGCAGGGTCCCCGGTACCAGGCGGCTTCTATCTTTCTCCTGCAGACGGGGATGGGGTGACCCCTTGTGTTCTGCAGGGTTACCCTCTGGGGGAGGGTTTCGCTGAGGGGGTGCGGGAGGGGAGGGCAGGGGACCCTCATGCAGTGTGTGAGCCGGGGCGAGGGCACGGCTGCCCCTCCTGACCTGCCCGGGCCCGGGTGCTGAGAGGTGACGTCCCCGGCCTGAGGCAAGGGCAACAAATGACCCTGCCCGGCTTCGGCTCGTGATGCCCACGTCGTGGTGCATCCGTGCAAGACAGCACCGCCCGCAAGTGCACCTGCTGTGGACGCGGCGTGCTGCCCTCCGCACGGCTTCTGTGACATGGGGCTCCCTGCAACGAGCACAGAAAGCACTGAGCTCCTTGTGTCGGACGCGTGCCCGTGAGGACGCTGCCCCTCCAGCTGCTGGTGGCTCTGGGCCATCTGACGGTGGCCACATCCCTTGGGCGCCATCTTCGCTGTCACAGGTGACCTCATGCCCCTGTGACCGCGCTTCCTGCTCCTCACATGGACACCGGCCTCTGGACTCGGGGTCCCCACTGGAATCTGGTCCCACCTCATCTTCACCTCATTGTTAGCAACCACAGCAGTTCCGGAGAGGCTCACGCGCACAGGAGCCCGGGGAGGCTCACGCGCACAGGAGCAGGGACTTGGGCGTCTCTTCGGATGACACAGGTCCACCCACAAACTGCACGTTTCTGAGCAAGTGCGAGTGCCTGTCTCACCATATAAGTCTATGCACAGCCACCTATTGACCTTCAGGTACACTAAGCTTCAGGATCACACTCTCCATCTTGAATGGAAAAAAGCCGGAGGTGACGGGTCCAGTCACCTCTGCTGCCCGGCGGCCCCACGTCTGGGGGACTGGAGGGCAAGCGGCAGGTGGACGGGAGCAGCCACTCTCCTGGGTCCACTCAGATCAGAAGCAGCTACGATGCTTTTAGGCTGAGAAATGCTTCTGTCTCCCCGCCCTTGCTTCTCGTTGCTTGTCCCTCCTGGTCTGATCAGATTCCTTTACAAAAGGTACGTGACACCTTTCGCGTCCCTGGCACCTCACGACCTTTCCGTGCGGAGGCTCAGCATTTGCCACAGCGCTGCTCTCGGACACCCACCACTTCGTACCAGCCTGATTCTACATAAGTTGGTTAGCCTCTCACTCTGGAACGGGCAGCTTTACCCGGGCCGGAGGCTGGCGTGCACCTGTTCCGGTGTCGGAACCCTGTGAGGTACCGTCGGCCGCAGGTCGGCGTGTGCGTCCCAGAGCTGCCCAGGCTGCACCTCCCGGGGGAGAAGAGACCAGCCGGGAGATGAGTGGGCAGCGACAGCGGGGGAAGGGGGAGAATTGCATTTATCACTTAGAATCATACAAATTCGATCTAAAACCAGTCACTTACTCTTTCCCCTAATCTTAACCGAAAATGATCGATCCCAACCCAGGTTTGCTTCTGCTGAAGCGGCAGGTTCCCTTGACTCGCGTGCGCCCAGCCACCCTCGCCGCCGGCACGTCCTCCCCAAACGTCGCCTCACTGCTGTTGTTGCAGGGACGGGATGGGGCCCTCCCTGGAGCCTGGACCCCGACGCTCCCTGACAGTGACGGTCTTCACCGTCAGCCTGGGGAAGCGCCCTCCCCTGTGGCACAGGCGTTACGGGAAGTTGAACGCCCTGACGAATGGCTTCTACGTTGATGGGTGCTTGGGTGTGAGCACAGTGATGCTCCTGAGGGCCAGCCAATTGAGGGAACCGTCCACCGGCTTGTTGGGGACGGTGCTGCTTTGTCTCGGGGGCCACAGACGTCCCACCGGCCAGCTTGCATCAGAAGCATGGACGTCCCACCGCACCTGGTGGCATGGCAGTTGTGGCTCCAGAAGCCACGGGGTTGGATCCCAATAATGCCACCGGCTGGGCGGCTCCATGGCCATGCCCACTCTGGGATTCATCTCCCTTCGAGATTCATGCTTTTTGTGAGACTGTAATAATACACATAAGTTCCACGGGACCTACGACCACATGAAGGGAGCAGGAAGGGACCTGATCCCCCACGCGGCGTGGGCTCTGCGTCTGTCTCTCTCAGTCTCCCCTTCAGGGTGACGCAGGGCTGGGGACGGGGCTCAGGGAGGGCTGGCCACTGCTCTCGGGAGAGGTGACAGACGTACCTGGACCTGCCGCGTGAGCGCTGAGCTTTCCGGGCCCTGGGGGGCAGTTTGCCACTTCGCTGCTGCCTCAGTTCTGTATTTTCTACGTTGAGGCTCACCACGGTCGGGGCATATTCTCAACAGTCGCCTTGCTTCGCATGCCCTGAATCTGATAATAGTAACAGACGGTTCAGCCAAGGCTGTATTTTTAATAAAGAAAACGCGGCTCGATTCACCAGAACAAGGCAGGATAAGGAACAGGCAACGGTGAACGAGTGATTGAGGACGTGGCCCCGGGTCCTGATTTCCATCCACGTGACACTGTTTACACCCTCGGGGATGAGAGGTACTGATTTTACGCCTTGTAACACTGTTTGTTTAAAAAACATTTTATTGAGCTTGGGCTGAGTTTCACCAGCGGATAAATTTGGACAGACGCCCTCACGAGGACGAGGGTGGTGGCCGGCGGTGCGGGCGCACTTGCTCCTCGGGCGAGCGGACGGGCTGCTGTTTGCGGGGCGCAGTCTTCTCCCTCCATTCGCTGCCCCCTTCACACCGCGGCGCTGGGACGAGTAGCGGGGGTTCCCCTCCAGGCCGGAGCTGGCGTCTTCTCGCTAGGCCTTCCCCGCTCAGGCCCTGCATGTGTATGGAGGAAACCCAATGCCTGCATTATGATGCAGCTCCGTTCCTGCCCTTTCCTGAAATGCTGGGACCTCTCGCCTCTGAACCGTGACAGCTAATTTCAGGGGCCAAGCTGGTGAGGCCGTGGGGTCCAGTTGTTTCAGCAGACAGCGTTTGGGGTGTTTCTCTGCAGGTATGTTCAGGTGGGAATCACACTGAAATCAGCAGATTCTGAGTGACATAGGTTGCTCTCCATAGCAGGGTGGGCCGCATCTCATCAGTTGTCAACCTCAAGAGGAATGACTGAGTGGAGGGATTCTGCTCCAGATCACAAGACAGGAACCTGCCTGGAATCCAAGCCTGGTGCCCTGGGGGTTCCTGACTCGGAATGGAGGCTCAGCTGTCCCCGGGTCTGAGGCCCCGCCAGCACCCCTCAGATTTGACTTGCCAGGCGGACGAGCATGTGAGCAGCTCCTTCAGGATAAATCCCCCTCTCCATGCACATGCACACACACACACACACACACACACACACACACACACTTATGTACACAAGCGCACACACGTACATGCACACACATGCATGCACATGCACACACAAACCCACACACATGATCGTGTCCACACACGTGCATGTACACACACGTGTGCACGCACAAACTCACACACATGCACGTGCCCACATTCACACATGTGTACGCACACACACACGCACACACGCACATCCTATGGGTTCTGTTTCTCTGGAAAACACTGACAATACACTAGCCCCAGGGACACCCCGGGTGGAGCCACCGGCACACACAGGGGTGTGAACACGCTGCCACCGGGGGAGGGACGGTCCTGCGGACGTGTTGGGGGTCCAGCTCTAGAGCTCGGCGCGCGCGGCGCCCGGGGGTGCGGCTGGAAGCGGAGAGCAGGAAGGCCGCACTTCGGCTTACTTTTTCCTGAAGTCGTCAGAACAGGCTCCTGAGGTGAAAGGGAAGCTGTGGAGGTGGGTGCAGGGCAGGTTTCAGGCCACGAGCCTGACGGGCAGGAGTGGACGTGGAGCTGTTGTCTCTGCCCCGGGGCCGCTCCACGTGGTCACCCCGCTTCGGACACGGGCAGAGAGGAGGGCACTGCGTGGGGCGTCCCGGCGCAGGCGGCCTTGGCCCGTGTTGGCGGGAGGGGCCACGTGGACGGGCGTGGAATCAGCGTGAGCCCCCAGTGAGCAGCACTGTCCCGGGGCCACGGAGGAGCCGAGCCGCCGCCACGGGCCCAGGGAACGCGGGCGGGAGGGCGTGAACCGTGACCGCCCGACGGGGCGGCAGAGGGCAGGTGGATCTGAACAGAATTCTTGGGACATTAACTCAGCGTAAAAATATTTATCGGAAGATTGGAGCTAGTGGCGGTGTTTCTATTTTTCTGCACTTTGGTGCCTTTTTGATCCTTTCGAGATCAAACAATAGCTCTTTTTTTCCCTGAAAACAGCGTGAAAACAGATTCGCCTTCTTTGATCCTTCTTGATCGCGGGAGCCTGTGGGTGAGACGTCGGGAAGTGTCTCAGAAGAAGGGTGTTGGCTTGGTCTACACGTTCTTGCGCAACAGCTCCAGTCTGAGGGACCAGAGCGGGGCGGCGGGGGGGGGGTCGTTCTGGTGAATCCTACCCCCGCCGTCGTTAAAGGGCAGGTGACAAATTATAAAGCATCCTTTGGGTCAGGTCCGTGCGCTGCGCTGCAGAGCCTCCCAGACAAGTGACCGCGCTGTTTAAAATCAGACTGACCTCTTTCACCTTAAAGAAAAGACCACATTGATTCTCAAAATCAAATCATTTAGAACGATTTTGTATGCAGTGGAGGCAAATACTTACCTTTGGAAAGTATCTGAAGAGATACTCATCTGTATTTTCATTGCTACTTGAAGTGTTTAGTCGTAGTCCCAAGGCCATACTTTCTGGCCAGCATGCATTGTAGTGCTCTCCCGGGACGTAGGGACGAAAATGGTATTTGTGCAAGAATTAATGAAGGCGTGCAAATGAATTTCCATGGAAATAATTGATTTATATGATGGAAATACAAACAATTAAAGGGAAAAGAGGGACTTTGTCATTTTTTGAAATGGCC
Organism: Hyaena hyaena; assembly: GCF_003009895.1. Taxonomy (NCBI): domain Eukaryota; kingdom Metazoa; phylum Chordata; class Mammalia; order Carnivora; family Hyaenidae; genus Hyaena; species Hyaena hyaena. The sequence continues at coordinate 755,672 of NW_024080903.1, read as the reverse complement.
ATAATTTAAGAAATGCTTTATGAAATCAAATCACATCGGAAATTTGAAGAGAATCGTGTCTTTTTAAACTAAATGCCACCCTGAAAGCTCTTAAGCGTGAATGAAAACACTGACACCATCACTGAGTTCGTACCGAGCACAGGGAGGCGCCCACGGCTCCCAGCCCAGCGGAGCGGCCGTGTCTTCGTCAGAAACGCGCCAGAGAAAAGGCAAGGAGTTTCCAATTCTGTGGAAGTCTGCTCTGGATTTTCACGGCCTGTCAGAAGTTTCTTCCGATAATGATCACATCCTGTAATTACTCCACATAAAGCGCGTGCACGTTTCCTTTCCTCATTTTAACATCTCGGAACCAGTTTGGAGCAGCTTAGTTCTATTACATATTTTAACTGGCATCGGGAAGTTTACGCTTGATTTGGAAAAAGGTAAAGTTATCTTATGGTATTTGGATTTTAGTTTGTTGTTATAAATAATTAATTGTGAACCAAGTACACATCTTGTCCTGTTTACCAAACTGGGAGCACCAAGCAGCGAATTTTGCCCTGAAAAACCGTGGAGGCAGGCTTGTCTTCTCTAGAGTCTAGGAGGTTCCACCTGGCTTGCCCTGAGCCCCAGGGCTTGATGGATTTTCCGTGAGCAGAAGGAGTGGGGCCTGGGTAAGCAGTGTCGGGTGAGGGGGTGAGGCTCCGCTCCGGGACCTGGTGGCCCCTGGCGACACAGCGACTGGGAGAATGTGTCCACAAGAAAATGGCCATGTGCAATATGAGTAACTGTTTCGAAGTGGACACGTTAAGGTTTCTCTGCAAAACATCACGGCCAGAGTTTGCAGAGGGTCCTGGAGGGCCTAATGTTGCGAATTTGTCTCAGGACACTCATTTAGAGACCTCAGAATTTTCAAGTTCAAGCCTGTCATCATCAGTTAACATGTTTTTGGGTGTGATTTTCAAACAGGGTCCTCAGAGCTGAATGCAGACCTCTAAGCCACACTTCAAACGTGACACCCTGCGTATGGTTAGAGACGCCCCCGGAGATCAAGCCCAGAGTGAGGCCAGTGGGGCCGGAGGCCAGACCTGCTTTTATGCTGTGTTCTTTCCTGGTGATGACATTTCTCCCGGGAACCCTGACTTTTGGTAGAATTTGACAAGCATCATGTGTTCAATGATCATCTACTCCTTCCAGAAGGGGACCTAAATCTGTGACAGAGCGGGAGTGTGTGCGTGGATGCAGCTCCCATCTTCTGATCAACTCAAAATCACCCCTGCAACGTAGCTGTGTTGCTTATGTTCTGAGATCTTTTCTTTTCTCCTCTTTCCCTTCTAGAACCTTCCACTCCAAAATCCATGGGGGCTGCTGCAGGGAGGGGTGGGCAGTGAGGCCCAGCTTTGGTGTCCGGCTCGCGGTGCTTTAGCAGCAGGCCAAGGGCACATCCTCAAGGGGAAAGAGTGTCTCGAAGTTGCTTCACACAACAAAAGCATTTTTTTCACTCTGCCAAGTCCGCTGCAAATTCGGGCGGTTTGCTGATGTCAGCTGTACATGTGGTGGTCAGTGTAAGGCTCCTGCAGCCTGGGGCTCAGCTCCATGTGTGGGATCCTGCCCTGACTTTTCAGTGCATCTGCCTCCCAGCGCCAGGTGTCACTTCCGCCCACGCTTCGTCGGCCGAAGCAAGTGGAGCAGGTGTCTTCCCTTCCAGGGGGCAGGTGCTCGAATGCCCCTGTTAGTCCAAAGCGGGGGAAGAACAGGCAAACCGAGGGGCACAGCAGGGCCCTACACGCCCAGAGTGTGTAGGAGCGGATGCTGGAAAGAGTCACGTCACAGAGGGAGGAAATCAAGTTCGTTACACAGGCAAGTAAAACAGAATGTGCTTGACCAAGTACGTAGCACGTGGCAGACCCAGGACTCGCCCCCGAGGCCACCGGTCCTTTCACAGACGATGCCACCAGCTGGTGTTGCTTTGGCAGGAGCCAGCCTCACACCGTGGAGAAGAGCGCCGGAGCCCCAGCGAGGACAAGGCGGGTGAGAGGTCAGAGGGTGCCGCCTGCTCCTGCAGGCGTTTGGCAAGTGGCTGCGGGGAGGATGCGCTGCTCGTCCCGGAGGAGGCGGTGGAGCGAAGGGAGGAGGGCACGTTGTGAGCACACGGGATGTAAGGTGGCCGGAGATCTTGCTTCGCTGCCTTCTGCAGGGTATTAAAATGGCAGAAAATTAGGGTGCCTGGGGGGCTCAGTCGGTTGAGTGCCCGACTTCGGCTCAGGTCATGATCTCAGTTCGGGGGTTCGAGCCCCGCGTCGGGCTCTGTGCTGACAGCTCAGAGCCTGGAGCCTGTTTCAGATTCTGTGTCTCCCTCTCTCTCTGCCCCTTACGGGCTCATGCTCTGTCTCACTCTCCTTCAAAAATAAAATAAACATTAAAACATTTTTTTAAAAAGGCAGAAAATTGAAGTTGTTCATATTGGGGGAAACCTCCATCCTGATGTTCTGAAGCTCGTAACTCGAAAAAGTAATAATGAGGAAAAGTGAGGCGCCATGTTTAGTAGCTCAGGACGCCTGGGTCCCCTTCAGTGCTGCCGCCAGCTTTTTGTCTCTGGGCAGTGAGCAGACACAGTGCTGGCCCGGGGCACCGGGGGCTGGTGGCCAGCACCTGGACGGCTGCCCGCTATGCACAGTGACAGTAAAATGCACACACGGCACCGAGTCAGGGGAGAAGCAGCCTCTCTCCTCAAGGAGGAAGAGCCTCCAAAACACGAGAAAGCCCGAGCAGCTGGTGGAGATGCCCGCAGGGCGGGGGAGCGCCAACGGAGCGTCCCCAGCTGGTGCCTGGCCACAGGTCGCCCTCTGAGCCCCCCAAGCTGTGAAACCAAGAACACACTGTTGTAGTTTTAAGCCATGAAGGTTCTAAGTGATCTCAAACTTGCAGCACAGAGTAACCGAAAGAAGGCTTGGTCATTCAGTCTTTCCTAAAACAAACATCCGTTGAGCGATTGCTCTGGAAAGACAAGCATGTGGGTATTAGGGATCCAAACCCCACGGCCCAGTCCTTCCTCCTGCAGACCCGTAATCTGCTGGTGGGTGGAGGGGAGAGACAGGCGATGCAGTCACTACTGAATTTGGAAGGTCTGCTTGCCTTCGCAAGCCCCTGACTCCAGCACGCTCTGCGAAGAGGGGGCCCAGGTCCTCCTTCCGGACCCTGTGGGTTTCAGGTCACCCTGCTCGTCTCCAGGACCCCAGGACCTCTGTACGTCACTCTGAGCTGCAGTCAGGTGTCCGCGCTCACACCACACCCCTGCAGGCCCCGCAGGGGATCTGAGTGTAGGACAAAGTCTCTGGGAAAGTGCTGAACAATCTCTAAAGATAATGTTTTTCCAGCCGGGCCTGAGCCCCTCCCTCTTCCTCCTCCCCCCCCCCCGGGCTCAGTGGGGCTCAGTGCTGTTGGGTGGGAATGACTCCTGAGTGCCCACGATGGGGCGCATGCTCACCCGGAAGCCCAGGCATCTCCAGCCGAGTGGCCACAACAGCCATGGTCACTTCTGCTCTCCCCACAAGACCGCCGTCCTGCCCCGGGGCTGCCCACAACAGCGGGTAACACCCCGCCGCCCACCCCCCACGGTCACGCAGACTCCCCTTCTCTCACTGTCCGTCCAGCAGTCTGTCAACACGTCCTGCGGATTCTGCCCCCAGCCCCGGGCTCTGCGCCCCGCCCTGACCTGCCCCAGCCTCGCACGCACACACCCACCCTCGCTGACGTGTAGCTCGGTGGGACCCAGCCTCCCTGCCACCTGCACCCCAGGCAGCAGCCAGTGACATTTGCATTTCTGAACATAAATCAGACCACAGAGCCCACCGTGTGGGAACTCATGTCCACCCCCTCTCCACGGGCCACATGACGTGGCCAGCCTCTCCAGTCCAGCCTGCCGTGGCCCTTCTCACTCGCCTCCAGCCGTTGTCTTCTCTGTGTCCTTGAGAGTCACTGTCCCTTCCCCATGTGTCTGTTTGACATGTTGGGGCTCAAAGTGAACACTGGTCCTCCTGGGTCCCAGGAGGGGCTGACCCCCTCACCCCTGGGTCCCAGGAGGGGCTGACGCCCTCACCCCTGGGTCCCAGAAGGGAACAAATGTTTCCATGCTTGGCCTCTGTGATCTGATAACATCAGAACCCCTCTGTCAAATTGTCTCTCTGTAACAGGACAGACTCCCCCCACAGCCTCCTGCCTTTGAGACGCCCACCCTTTGGAGGGGCCGCCGGGCAAGTGATGGAAGAAAGGGGCTCCCCAGTCAGAAGTGGGGGCTGCGGCCTGGCTGGTTGTGAGCATGCGGCCAGGACACGTGCTCTGATCCGTCATGTAGGGAATCCCCACCTCACACCCTGTGCAGGGACAGAGACAGCAGGTGCTTCTTAGCTCAAGTCGCTCAACGTCTGTGTGAACCTCAGTTACCACGCTAGCACTGCCTTCCTCAGCGTGTGTGTGCATGTGTGTGTGTGTTGCGTGCGTGTGCGCACGTGTGTAGCACATGTGAGTGCCTGTGTGTGCACACGTGTGCATGTGTGCACACGTGTGCATAAGTGCACACATGCCTATGACAGACATAGTGTCAGTGACTCAGCCGTGTTTCAGACGCATTGTTCCTGCGTCGAGCCGAGTGCACGGGGTCTCATCTGGCAAAGGCGCGCAGAGAACCGGAGCGTGCAGTCCGGGGAATCCATGGCGAGACGCAAGTGCAGGGGAGGCGTATTGCGAGTCAGCAGCCTGCTCTTCCCCAGCTCTATGCGGGGTCCTCCTAACACGGAGGCTCCTTTCTTTGGGGCTCGGTGGGCTGGACTTGCAGCCGTCTTCTACTTTTCCCACAAATAAAGAGTTTTGGGCCCAGCAGCCTGCCCGTGACATTGCGCTACTAAATTCGCATGACAGCCATGAAACGCTCCCATAATCAGTGACACGGGATGATTTTCCGCTGCTGACAAGCCCTCGTATTGAGTATGATAACAGTCACTCTGTCTTCATCCACCGCCGGAGTATAATATCAATCCATTTGATGATCCGGCCAACAAAGCCCAGCACCTCTGTATCAATCTTCATAGAGTGCCGCCTGATGTCTAACAAAGAGCCTGAAATGAGATCATTCAATCACTTTCCGGCGGCCTGGCCGCTCTCCTGGAGGAGCTCCCGCCGCCGCGTGCCCACCTTTACACACGGAGGGCTGGACGCTAATTGCAATAGAAATACCTAAATGCGGCCAGAATGCAGCAGAGTCACAAACCACACAGAGAAACAAAGAAGAAACGGATTTCTTAGCGCTCGCTGGTTAAAGATATAAAATTCATGGTGGCGTGAGCAGGGGGGGCACGGCTTCCATTTGGCGACGTTCTGCCTGTGTGCTCTGCTAGGACTCGGAGGCGGGTTCTGGAAATGGATGCTTACTGTCACACAGCGTTTTTCGGAAACATTTAAATAGGGAATCCATTTTTGTGTGGGACGAGCAACTAGCCTCATCCCCCGAATATCCTCTTGTGTTTTCCCTAAATTTAAAAAACAAAAATGCTTTAGAAACCTGAGACAGAGCAAGGAGAAATATGTCATCTCTAACATATGCAGGGGTGACATGGAGAGTCAGATCGTGAGGGCTGTATATTACGTATTTAAATAATCATAATGGTGGGGAGAGAGAGAAGACAGCCAGGGTCTCCTCGTTCTGTCCATTCTTATTGTGAGAAGTTTTAAAGCCTGTGAGTTTCTCTGTAACCAGAGAAAATGAAGACACAAATGATGCCGGGTGCCCCTCACATCTTCCCCCTGTGACACCGGGGAAACGTCGCTGTGCTCAGAAAAGTGGAGGCACATTTCAAGACCACGGCGGGCAGAACTCTTTAATGAAAGAGTCTGAGGTAGGTCTACAAATATATTTCAAAATGGAAACCTTTTCAGCTTTTAGGATTAACGGGAAAACTTCAATCTCTGCTTAATGCAATCGCCTACAGTTTTTAAGAACTAAAGGAACGACATGCTTTCATTAGTTTATGAGTAGAATATCCCATCGACTTCCGGCGCCCTTGACTGAGGTCACTTGGAATCCACACCTGTGAAAGCCCGTTGCCATTTTCATGCGTACATCATATCTCCACCTTTTGAGAGGAAGGGCATATTATTACAGCCATTCTTCTGAATTACCCCAGGAATCACTCACAATGACACGGGATATTAAGAGACTTTGTCATTTTCAGGTGATGGTTTGTCCCTGCTGGCCAGGTGCCAAGGAACATGTTAATTATTTCCCTTAATACCAAACCTTTATGCTTTAAATACAGTCTCTCAGAAACCCAGGAAACAGATGTGCAGCCGTATAATACGCACGGAGAGCCTGATCTGATACTATTTAGGTGGGCCGGTGGGATTCCAAGCTGTCAGCTGTACATAACAGGGCTTTTTTGCACATCTGTAGCTTAGGCTCTGACCCCTATTTGGCTTTTTATGCATTTGTTTTTCTCCTACTTGTAAGCAGCACAGGAAAACAATGTTCCAAATTGTTTCTTCCTGATTTAACTTGGGTGTAGTTTCCACACACACACACACACACACACACACACACACACACATGCACACACACATGGTTCTTGCTCCAATATTAGGAAGACATAGAGTGATAATTAAAACACACAGAATTCATACTGGATGCGTATAAATGAAACATGAGAAAATGCAGGGATCCTTTTCGTGCTTCCAAGGCAAATTTGCCTTTTTGATGATCTCAGAACCAACCAATGGGTGCATCAATCCATTAAGTTCTGTGAAGGTGAGAAACAATGGGATTCGTAAAGCATCCCTGGTTTCTATAAAGGTGCGTGAGCACAATTTGTACCTCCCTTAATGCACACCATTCCCTCAGGTCCGGGGGGAGTGAGTCCTCCGAAAATGTAATGGTCAGTTTTGCAATGTCACCAATTTTTTTCAATCATACAAATGCCACCAATTCAATTAAGCTCACGGGGTCCCTCGGCCAGGCTGTTCTGGAGAAGAGCACGTGGCTGAGCCTGCGCTGTCCCTGTGAGATATGGTTCAATCAACAGCCAAAGTTTTACTTGTCAGTTTTGATATATCCGATAATAGCTGTGGGTTGTTTTGCAATGTCCAATGTTCTGAGAAGATGGGCTTTTCATATTCTTTATTGTTTTTTACTGACAAAATGTTGCCTGGACTTTTGCAGTTTTGTGAAATGAAACAACACTGAAAACAATATATAATTTAATCCTCAAATGCCTAAGCGGACTTCCCCAACCTCGTGGCGAGTTTCGGCCGGGATATAATGAGTTCCTGCTCATTGATCTGTCATAAGCAGGCTTGGTGATTGAACATGACCCCACAACCAAAACACTACAACTCATTCGGGTCCCCTCGGCCCCACGCGAATCCATACGTGACATCGGGGGGCAGCGCAGCGATCCATAATTATATTTCACTGCCTCCCGGAGTCGGGGCTGACAGATAAAGAATAAAAATGGGTCTTTCCAAAATGTGCAAAGGCTGCTGTGGCTTTTACTTATGTGGCGGCACCGTGAGTTTATACTGCAGGTGACTTGTTTCTTCCCTGGGGACCCCCATCTGATCTGCTTCCATTCTTTTCTTTTTGTCTCTTCTGTTTTATGCAGAGACACAGTCACACCAGGTATTGACACAGAGTCAGCAAACCCCGGGACTTGTAAATCCAATCCTTGAGGCCCCCTGCCCAGGGAAGTGCACACAGGCGGGCACACAGGCAGGCACACACACATGTGCAAGATGCACAGATACACTTGTACACACACTGACACGTGGACACGCTGAGACACACACACGCTGACACGTGCACACACAGACACACTGAAACACACACTGACACGTGCACATACATGCCAACACATGCACGCAGACACACTGAAACACACACACTGACGTGCACACACAGACACACTGAAACACACACGCGATGCATGCACACACATATACGTGTGCACACAGACTGACACGAGCACACACAGACACTAACACGTGTACACACCAACACACTCACACATGCACACAGTCACACGCGTACTCCTGGGGAGGCAGTGTGAATGTTGATGCGCACACACCTGTGCGTCCGTCCCTAACTGCACTCGCTGTCACCAGGTACATGCAGTGACCATTGTCGCAGGTCTCGGTAAAGGACATGTCTGCTCCACCGTGACCATCACTCATGATGTAGGCTCTCCATGCACCTCCACGGCTCTGATCGGTGGCTGGACGGTTTCTCCCTGTGCTTGTTCATAGTGTCGGCCTCGCTGAGGTTGCTGTGGGCTGTCTCCCCGCGGTTTGAACAGGTGTGGGGTGGTGTCTGTGAGCGTGAACGTCCCGCCCCGCCTCCTTCGATCAGATGGGGGCTCACTTGTGAGCATCCTCGCCCCTCTGCACGCAAGGGCTTTGGACGTGGGCTGTGTACAGACGGACTGCATGCTCCTCAAAGGAAGAAAACTATTCTTAGACCCCCCCTCCCCTTTTTGTGTGGTGGGAGATAAATCATAACAAATAGAAGTTTATGAAGACGCTCTCTCTGCTTTGTGACGGGAAAGGCCTCTGACCGCGTGAGGCCAGACCTCGTCCTGGGCGCGAATGCGGCAGCCCGTCCCGGCTGGGCCCTGAGCTGGGCTCCCGCGTCCCGGAGGAAGGGGCGGGGCTCAGAGGGCCAGGGAGCTGGGCTCGGGTCTGGCGGGCCACGCGGTCCCCTCATTCCCTTATAATTACGCCCCTTTGGGCTCTGAGGCCACGACGCTGGGTCATCACTGCAGGGTCCGTGTCACGTGAAAACTGTTTTTGACATTTATCTTTCATCCTCACACGGTGCGGCCATTAGAATGTGGTTAGTACCGGTGTGCTTGAACGTATTTGACCCCACGTCTGTTCTCTGGGGGGCAAAGCTGCGGGGGCAGGAGGCGGGGCCGTGCGGTAGGCTGGTCGAAAGCAGGAGTGATGAGGAAAGACAATCAGACAAAAAGGTGCTGATATTAACCCAAGTGCTTTTTCCCAAAACATAGGGGGGGAAGGTGGAGGAGGGGTGTGTCCACCTGCTCCTCCTTCCAGAGCAGCAAATCAGGGACCAGCGCCTGCTCTGCGGACGTGGGGTGAAGGGGGGCTTCGCCCCCGGGTCTCCCAGAAACCAGCGTCTCTTCCTTCGTGTTTGTGAACCTAGGTGGGAGGGAGGGAAGCCTCCTGTCCGAGGACTCTGTCCTGCAGGCGGGGGGCTGCGACCCTGCAGGGGCTCGGGGCCGGCGCACCTGTGTCACCTCACGTGCACACCACAGTCCCGCCGTGGGTGTGCTGCTCCTGGCGGGGCCCACGTGCCCGGTGCCTCATCCTTCCTGGTCCTGCCCCCTCCACCTGCTCTGCAGATCCCTGTGGACCCCCACAGACCCCCGCACATCCCTGAAGATCCCCCAGATCCCCACGGACCCCCACAGACTCCCGCAGACCCCTGCGGTTCCCTGCAGACTCCTGCGGACCCCCACAGACCCCCGCACATCCCTGAAGATCCCCCAGATCCCCCGCACATCCCTGAAGATCCCCCAGACCCCCGCGGACCCCCACAGACTCCCGCAGACCCCTGCGGTTCCCTGCAGACTCCTGCGGACCCCCACAGACCCCCGCACATCCCTGAAGATCCCCCAGATCCCCGCGGACCCCCGCAGACTCCCGCAGACCCCTGCGGTTCCCTGCAGACGCCTGCGGACCCCCACGGAACCCCATGGACCCCTGGGAACCCCCATATCCCCATGGATCCCTGCAGACCCCCGCAACTCCCACAGATTCCTGCAGACCCCCGAAGACCCCTGTAGATCCCCCAGATCCCCACAGACCCCCCCAGGTGCCCCCAGATCCCTGCAGATCCTGGCACACGGGACCCAGGCAGGGGAACCGGGCAGAGCCCACACCAGCTGCCTGCCCCTTGGGTCACATGCCCCTGTTCTCTCTCGGCAGCCCTGCCTCCCGAGAAGCCATCACTTAACAATCTTTTCACTGTTTACTTTAAACACACGCCTTACAAGCCTCATCCCAGAGTGACCTATCTGTTGCCAACTGGTGAAATAATAAATGTTAGTGCCCCACTGCGCCCACGCTGCAAACAAGAGCGCCGGGACCAGGAGGCGCTGAGTGACTCCCCAGGGGCACAGAGCCTCTAAATGGCGGCGTTACACTCACGCCGAGGCCGCTGGCTCCAAGGCGCTGGTGGAAAATTATCACCTCGGAAGGAAACGCCGTTTGTCCCTCCAGCGTCGGAAACCTGGTCCTGCGGGAGCCCTGCGGGCCGAGCCCCCAGGGGCCGGCGGCACCTGAGAGCCCGGCCGGTGCTGGGACAGACGGGCGTGAGGCGGGACGAGGGGAGCACAGCCGTGGGGAAGGAGGCTGAGCCCCGGGCGGGGGGGCCGTGTCCGAGGAGGCCTCCACCCCGGCTTCGGGGGCGACGGGCTGCTTTCTCAGAATGCCGTGGGCACGCGGGACGTCTAAGCAAATCTTGATGCCACTTAATCTTGCCTGGGTTTTCTGGAATGATTTCAGGGGCCTAAGGAGAGGCTCCCGTGATGACGTGGAGCAGAGTGGACGAAACTCCAGCATGACGTTGGGGGGTGACGGGGGAGGGAGGGGCGATGTGAGAAATGTTTCGAGTGGGGGATGCAGCCTGAAGGGCGGAGGCTGGGGGAGCAGAAAGGAGGCAGGTGCCTCGAGGCGTGGACGTGGACTTGGGGTCGATGCTGGCAGAGGCTGTCACGAGGGGTCTGGGGACAACATCTCAGAGGCAAGTCTCCATTTAGGAGTGAGGAAGTGGCGAGCGCAGTGAATGAGCAGAGCTGCCCGCGGGAGAGGCCTCGGGAGAGGCGAGAACGAAGGGCCGCTCTCCGCTCCTTAGACGCTTTCCAACTAGGAAGTCAGGGCTTCTCCTGCTCTGCTGCTTCTAAACGCTGCTGCGTTCTCACCGGCCCTGGCTCCGTCGCCCAGAACATTCTCCCTTTGGTCTCCCCAACGCCCCCATGGGCTTGGCCCACGTCGCCTCTTCCCTCTCCTACAGCGGGCACCTGTGAAATCACCACTGGGTCCAGGTCTCTTTTCTCGTGTCCTCCCCTCCATCACCTCCTGTGTGATGGCTGCTCACCACCGGTCGAGCGTATTTCCTTGATTTCAACAACTCACGGCACTTTGCAAAATCTACATTCAAGGAAGAGGCTTAAACTGTGTTTGGGGGGAATGACTGAGCGAATGACATCACTTGGATGGATGTCCCTCTCCAGCTGGGGGACAGCGGGGAAAGCAGGCACTTGCCTTCATTTCTGAGCAGCTGGACGCTGCGTTCCGTGTACAAAACCACTACGTGCGGATGATGATGACAGAAGGCACCCGAATCACCCCACGTCTGCCTGTAGGCTTTTGGGGTCTCGGCACAGGAAAGGGAAACCAGGCAAAGCCCATTTGTGGGGGGAGGGTTGAGGTAGAGACCTAAGTTCAGGGGCTGAGAAGTCTGTGTGGGAGCCTTGCGACCATAACATGCCCTTCTCTCTCTCGTGTGTGGCTGGAGTCCATGAGGCTGGGCTGGTTTGCCCAGAGCAGGAGACACTCTGGATTTAACCAGCACAGTAGACACTACTTGATAATCACCTAAGACGTCCAGTAAACAGTCAAGAAAGTTCCCACCTTAACATTAACACTGAGCTATGGCCATAGCCAAGGATATGCTAGTAAATTCATAAGTAACTAATTGCCTGACTTAAGTAGAAACAGGCTGGGCCATTCTTTAAAGTAAGGTTTGCAAACTATGGTCCTTAGATTTAGGGCTAAATCTGGCCCATTATTGGCTCTGTAAATAAGGCTTTATGGACATGCAGCCCCATGTGTGGGGTAGCTGTGCCTGCTTTTGTGTCACAGACGCTAGCTAAACTTTTTACCACTTGGCCTTTGATGGGAGATGTCAGCTTCAAAGAACAAAAACAAATGCAGACATTCATAAACCAAATATCCACAATGTCCAAGATCCAAGGAAATCACCAACTCTACCAAGAAGCAGGAAATGTGATTTACAATCAGTAGGAAAGAAAAGAAGTCCATGGAAATAGAATAAAAAATGAGATAAATGATGGAATTAGCATGTAGCACAATGAATGTAAACATTCTCAATATGTTTAAGAATCTTCAGATAAAACATGAACAAAATCTGGAGAAGAAAGTACACATGAAAGGAAGAAATAAAATTTTTGGAACTGAAAATTGTGATAGATGAAAAGCAAAATCCATTGCAGTATTGCGGAGGAGTCGCTATCACGGAAGACAGGGTTGACGAGCTTGATGATGCAGGATGCAGCACCTAAACTGATGTCCACCAGACGTGCACACGAGGCACAGGCAAGAGCACGAGCAGACATCCAGTGACTGTGGGGCAACAGCATAAGCTCTAAGAACCTCAGAGAATCAGGAGAAAGATGAGGACAGAAAACACACTGGCAGAGATGCCAGGGTGGCTCAGTCGGTTGAACATCCGACATCAGCTCAGGTCATGATCTCATGGTTTGTGAGTTTGAGCCCCGTGTCGGGCTCTGTGCTGACAGCTCAGAGCCTGGAGCTGCTTCAGATTCTGTGTCTCCCTCTGCCCTTCCCCTGCTCATTCTCTGTATTAAATAAATTACATTTTTAACTTGAAAATTTGTAAGGAATGACCCAAGCCCACCATGCTTCACTGGTGAATCTGTCAAATGTCTAAGGAAGAAACTGCAACATGCAAACTCTCGGGAAAGCTGCATTAGGAGCACACTTCCCAGCGCACTTTCTGAGTGAGCACTTACCCCAGTACACACTGAGTCAGGACGAGAAGAGCTGGAGACAAATAAACCCAACGAACGGACGCAACTATTCAGCGAACTTTGGGAAACCAACCTTGAGAGTAGGTAGAATGTAACATACGACAAAGTGAGGTTTATCACAGGAGCGTATGATTGTTTTACCACTGGCAATCAGACAATGTAATTTACCATATTAACGGAATAAAGGAGAAAAACCATGCGGTTGTCTCAGTAGATGCAGAAAAAGCACGTGATAAAAATTCAACATGTATTCATCATAAAAACTTGCACTGATCCAGAGATTGAAAACAACAGCCTTAACCTGACAAAGGATACCTATGAGAAACCGGTAATGAGCATCGCGTTTAATGGTTAAGACTGAGTGTTACCCTGAACATCAGGAACCATGACAACCTCTGCTTTCACCACTTCTACTCAGTCCGCACTGAAGCTTCCAGCTAGTTCAACAAAGCAAATATAAACAAAATAAAATATATTGTTAAATTTTTAAAACTTAAATCTGTCTTCGCATAGAAGTGATCATTTAGGAAGAAATCTCTAAGGAAGTTACAAGCAACAGCGACAACAAGTAGAACAGGTAAAAGCTGGTTTAGGGAGGCTGAGAATGCAAGGTCGACATACAAAACTCTGTTACACCTATACGCCAGCAACAAAAATTTAGAAGTTAGAATTAAAAATATTGTCTATTACATAAAATACATGCATTTCTTAGAGATGACCTAACAATTTATGTTCAAGACATGTATACTGAAATGTGAGCCCTAAGCAAATAGTGAGTGATAGCAGGTCATGAAGATTTACAAATTCTCTCCCAGTTGATCTGGAGACGCCATAAAATGCCCTCCCCAATCTCACCAAACATTTTTGTAGAAACTGACATGTCAGCTCTAATATTTACATGAAAATGCAAAGAATAGCTAAAACAATCTTGAAACAAAAGAAAAAGTTTGAAGCCTTCAATTACAATTTCAACTTAATGTAAAGCTATATTAATCGGAACATTGTAGTACTGGTTTAGGAATAAACACACATATTGATAGAACAGATGGGGTCCACAAGGAGACCCGCACACAACTGATCAATTGGTTTTTCCAAAAAGTTGCTAAGGAACACCATGGGAAAGTGATCATCTTTTCACATATGGTACTGCTCACTCAGATGAATAAAACAATAACTTCGAATGTTGTCTCATAACATGAGATCTCAAGAATTAAATAAAAATCAATCAAGCTTTTAAACATAAAATTTTTGACTATAGAGTATCTAGAAGAAAATGCAGGATCTTTGAATCTTCAAGTAGGCAGGAATTTCTACATAGAACACAAAAGAAAACCTCAATGCATTGGATCCAACACTTAAAACATCTGTTCTCTGAGAGAGGCTCATATGAAAATAAAAGTTCAAGCCACACATTCGGAGAAATATTTTGAAAACATAGATCTGACAAATGTTTTGTATCCAGAATACTTACAGAACCCCTCAACTCGAAATGTTTTTACCAGAGATAAAATTCAGAGATGTATAGTGGGGGTTTGATCTGCTCACGGACTTGGGGTATGTCAGTCATAGTTGAGCTGACATTTGAAGGAAGGCTGTCTGGGAGACCTTTGCGTGCACTGGTCCCAGAAATGAAGGATGCTGGATGGCAAGGCCATGGGTGGGACAGAAGCTGGAGAGGCTGTCAGCGCTGGGCCATGGGGGCCCCGTAAGACCTTGGTCGGCGGCCTTGAGTGATAGAAGCAGATTACATGGTTTTTGCATCAGCAGAAGTGAGTAACTCGGGGACGTGCCAGGAGCTGATCTGTGGTGTAGAGAGAGCAGTGTTGTGCCTTTCCAGGAGCAAACGTGAGGGTAGGGACAGAGGAAGGGTAGGGATGGTTCCTTGGCCTGGAAGGGAACAGTTTAGACCAGAGTGGACCCAGCAGAGGTGCAGGTAAATAGAATTTGTGAATAATCTGGAGATAAATGGACAGCATTAGGCAGTGCACTATGTGGTAGTGAAATGTGAGTGGCTGGAAAAGTTACAGTTTGGGAGCAGAGGAGGGGGGAAGCCACAGTGTGGACATCCACACACACGTCCACATGTCCATTGAGCTTAGAGAGTCAGGTGAAGGGTTTGGGGGCCTGGGGAGGTGGGGGGCGCTCACGTTTGCTTGGACAGGGGTTGAAGTCGTATTGTCACCTGGAGACAGTGCACAAGAGTGGACAAGCTGAGGCGAGCAGAGCGTAGGAACTGAGTGTAGGGAAGGGAAACACATGGACCTGTAAACGACAACAGAAGGGCGTGTTCAGGGAGCTAAGAGGGGTCCCGGACCGGGTTGAGGTGGCAGCTGAGAGATGAGAGTGTTTCCAGATGGAGGGGGAGCCACCGAAATGACAACAGAAATACGCCCTTGGATTTTGCCACACGGAGGGTCTTCCTGGCCTTACAAGAATTGCTTCAGGGGCACCTGGGTGGCTCAGTGGTTTGGGCGTCCAACCCTTGATTTTGGCTCAGGCATGATCCCAGGGTCATGGTGCCTGCTTGGGAGTCTCTCACTCTCCCTCTGCCCCCACCTCAAATACAAAAGGAACTGCTTCAGTGGGACAATTCCCCAAATTCGGTCCAGCAATGCCTAGGCGTCCCAGGCACCTGCCGGGGGTCCGTCGTCCTACCCAGATGCCGCTGACTTTCCACCGGTTCTGTCCCAGGTGTCATCACGCCGCCAGCTCAGTGGCATGTTTTCATGATGAGGCTGAGGCTGATAGTAATGATTGTGGTGGTTTCATGTGGAATGGGGTCCATGTTTGGAAGACAACACAAAATCGTGCATAGAAGATCCATTCCAAGGGCAGAAGACACCAGTGAGTTTTCATGTGTGAGAAGTTTATCGTGATGGCTTTGGATTCCACATTCCAGCCCATCTTTGGGAGATTAGCACTTGCTGAGTTCTGGTGTATTATCAAAGCACACGGCACAGCTATCTGAAAATACTCCTCCCTTTCCAACTCCTCACCTGTGAGAGAACAGCCAAAGAGCATGAAATCGGAAACCACGGT
Source organism: Hyaena hyaena (assembly GCF_003009895.1). NCBI lineage: Eukaryota > Metazoa > Chordata > Mammalia > Carnivora > Hyaenidae > Hyaena > Hyaena hyaena. The sequence continues at coordinate 739,797 of NW_024080903.1, read as the reverse complement.
AGGTGAAATCATTACTGCATTTCCCGCTGGCAAGGGAAATATTAGGATGATGCCCTTTATAAATTCACTTCTTCTGAGCTGGCAAAACAACACTCTCATTGCTGGAAGTATAGAAACCCTGTAAAAGTGAAAGGAATTAGAAAATAATATAATTATGTCCTATTGACAAATTCAGATTTTCACTTGAAAATTTTCCTTAGCTTTTCCCCTGCAAGGTTATCTTTATTCACACTCTGTTCTTTTCAGAGCTTGAGATAATAAGCATTGCCCTCGACCATTAAGAACTGTCATAAACATGTTTGCAATGATTTTAACAACTTTTCACAAGAGCATATATAATTTATGTTATTAACACTGTTGCAATTTGTTTTTGTTTTTGTTTTGTTTACAATTACCGGTCATGTGGAAATGAATGTCCGTCATCCACCCATCATTCGCCCGCCTCTTCAGAGCAGACAGGTGACTGGAATATGAATCACTCGTTAGTGCACACTAATTTAAAAGCTTCAGATGCCTAGCTTGTCTGTTTTCTTAAATCTCTTTTTAGCTATCGTTTCTTTCATTATCTGTGAGAATGAGTAGCTCTCAGATATTTTACTTCTTATTATTTTTTGCATTTTCTTTAAAATTATTAATTTTAACTGATTTTACTTATTTTTTGTCATACTTGTAATAAATATATTCTTTAGTTCCTCATCCTTTTTTGGTCTATAAATGTGTTACAATTCTTTTAGCGGATTAGTTATTACAAATCCTTTAAAAAGTAGAGGATAGTTTGGGTCTATTTAAAAATATAATTGCAGGTGTACTTGTATTTTTTATGAAATTTTGGAACTTCTGGCCAAATAGATAATTTATTGGAACAAATTACTGCCATGCTAGAAATGTACTTTCAATTTATTGAAGTTGTTCTGAGGAAATACTGTGAACTCATGAGGAGTTTCAAGGATCCGATTACCCACCCCCCACGCCCCCAAGAAAAGACCCAAAGAAAAGTGGGTCACTGACCGGTAGTGTGAGGTGTGTCCACGGCACCACCACATACGATGTCGATACATTTGGGATGATCATGTCTCAACTATGAAAAATCATGCATTAATTTTCCCTCATAGGAATGAGTACAGGGGGGAAAATGAGGACCAAAATGTGGGTGGTTTTCTGGGGTGTGGAAATAGAGGCATGTTTCTCCCCCTAACTTCATGACTGATATTCCAAATGTTTTCCTAATAAAATCTAAAATTTTAAAAATACTCAAAAAAACATAAAAGATGTTAAAACCAAAAGTAAAACTGTTTTGGCAAAGATTCTTTAAGTTAATGAAAGTCAGTCTGGTAAGTGGCCTTCGGCATTTTTGAGTCGTGCTTATCAGACTGAGAGGGGCAACCCCATGGTCAAATCTGCCCGTGGTTCCTGTAACAGAATTTACTGCCCGCCTGAGCCCGGCCAGATGAGCAGTTTTCCCAGACTCATTTCATCCTGGTTGGCTCAACACCATATAGTTCATACCACCACACGCACATGCACACGCACAGTGAATTACGGGAAAACCCCTACTTTCAAGGAGCTTACTACTTAGGGGCGTGAGGCTGAAGGGACAAATGCGCCCCTAATAAAAGTATTCATCCACATCTCCTACAATAGCAACAGTTTCTAATTAGACCTTTTAAACATACAGTCAATGCAACCAGGATGTGAAATGTGTTCAAGTTAATGTTACAATTAGAACATTGGCATTTGCATTTACTGACTTTTTGTGCTTAAATTTGTAATCTTAACTTTGCTTTAACAAGTTTTTATGTTTAATCTCTGCTCCATTTTTTGAAATAAGAGAAGGAAACAGACAGTGCTTAATAGTGTTTGCATTTAAACAGCCTGTGTGAAGTTACCACCTCATTGAGTTGAATAGATTGGGAAGGAGAAATCACACTTTCCTCGGCTTGCCTTGCCTCTATCGCTGGAGAGCTGTCTGCCAGCCTCCCTCCTCAGCAGATTGGATTGGATTTTGTTCTGTTGTCAGAAGCTTTGCCGTCTATAAAATAGGGAGACTACATTTCTAGAGAGTTCTGGATTTGACAGAAAGGGGCAAGAAGGCAAACATTGGAGGAGCAGTGTTAAAATAGTATTTCTTTCCTCAACCAAAACATATTTCTGATAATTGTAAAGAATTGCTTTACATTTCGAGCTATGGCAGAGGCAGGGTTGGATCAGAGCCGCGAGCCCACGGCGCACCTTGTACCGTTAGGGTTTCAGCAACAGCGTTTGAGGGAACAGGCGGCTGGGCGAGGTCATGCTGAGTCCGTCCCTCGGCTGCTCTGTTCTCTGTAGGTATTTCAGCTCCTTAGCCTAGGAATGCCCAGTGACCTGGACCCCAGGCAGGGGTGGGGGCAGGGGCGGGGCGTCACGTCGAGGGGAGGGGCTCCTGATCAAACCTGCTCTCTGGGGATGGGGACTCCCTTGCCAGTGGGAGGCTCCTCCTTTCCTGTCACACTCCCTGTCCCCATGTCTTCTCCAGATCACCCGGCTTGTCCCTGGCCTTCCAGAGCCCAGGGGAGGACCCCCAGTTCTGACACTGCCCCTCTGGGTCCAGCCCCTAACAGACAGCCCCTGATGGCACTGGCCACACCCAGGCTTCCCCTGACCTGACCGCCCACCCTGGGGGACAGAGCCGTGAGCCTCAGCCTCCGCTGATCGACCCCAGGACCCCGAGACGGGAGGGACTTGAATGGAGGAGAGAAGACGTGGGGGCATATGAGGTGGACTGTGCTTGGAACAGCACAGCGTCCGTCAGCTGTGCCTCATTCTCAGAAATGGCCATCAGCTCCGGAGCCAGGAGGACGGCCCTGGCACTCACGCCGCCTGGGATCCCTAGTCTCTAGTCCCTCACTACCCCCGCCACCCTGGCCACACTTTTCTGAAGGTGGCGTCTGTGATGTTTTCACTCTGCCCTGCTTTGGGAGACCCGGGTCGAGTCCTCTGTGATCACCGGGAAGAAGACTGGCCTTGACTCCACTGGCCCGATTCCACCTGTCTCTCTGTGCCTCCCTGAGTGCTGGGCTCTGGGGAGCTGTGAGTCCAGGGCGCCCCAGTCCCCACGGCAAGGAGGTGCTACAGAGACACAGTAGGTAGTAAGGGGCTTCATAACCTAGAGCCTGTCACTGGCCTGTGGTCCGCGATACAGAAGCGATTGCTGCAGTCACATGTCCTTGCAGGAAGAGCTCTGCACACTCTGCACGCTGGGGCTCACTTCCTCTTACGGGGCCCAGTGGGGAGAGCTGGGGCTTGAGCCCCCACACCTGCACCCTGGCCGTGGCACCTCGTGCTCCAGACACTTCTCTGCATGCACGTACATAGAAGACAGAGCTGCGCTTACACAGCGGGCTTTCTTCGGGGCAGGAGTTGTTTCCCGTGAAGGATTCTCCTGATTAAGAAACAGTAGATTTTTGGGAGGAGTAGAGGTTTGGGGTTTTAGAATTCCTTATTGCAGGGGAAACGTGAATATTCTGATTAGATGTGAAAGTCCAAGGTCAGTGAAAGCATCATATACGTACAGATCATATCTGTACATTTGTATATAGTCTGTATCTGTGGGTATATATACAGTCATCCGATCGTATTTATATTTTTAGTGCCTTAGTTTTATAATATGCAATTCCTGTGCATAGTTATAATGTCAACACTGTGCGTACACATAAAATTTGGTATTATTATTATTATTTACATAGAGACAGGGAGAGCGTGTGGGTGGGGAGGGGCAGAGAGTGAGAGAGTGAGAGTGAGAATCCCAAGCAGGCTCCACACTAGCACAGAGCCTGATGTGAGGCTTGATCTCAGAACTGTCGAAATCAAGAGTCAGATGCTTAACCAGCTGGGCCACCCAGGTGCCCCCGGAACCACATATTAATATAACATGAGTCATATATCCATGTTTCCAATGACTTTTATAGATTTTACACCAAGCTTGAAAATCCAGCTTGTGTGTTTGACTTTGTGAATAACACTAAAAAATTTAGAAATCCAGCCTCAGGGATTATTTTAAATCCCCACGTGTTGAGCTGGGCTGCTCTCAGCCTGTGTCGTGGGACAGAGTTGGCAGCTACGGGGAATTACTCCCCTGCCGCTGGGCAACCGGGTGTGTCCACCTTGGCCTTTCCCACATGGGAGCTTTCTACATATTTTCTTCTTTGATGCCTTGAATAGTTCACAGGTGAGAGAAAAGGCACCAGGAAGGAAATGGACGGCACTGACCCCTCAACCCCAAGCGGGGGCGCTAGACCGGACCACGTCCCGTCCCCCAAAGGCCACCCTTTGGAAAGGGGGTCAGACATGGTTTCTCCCCGGTGTGGAAACTGAGGCCACAAAATATTGAGTAACTTGCACATTTATAGATTTAAATCAAAGTTATATTACTGCATTACACCATTGAACTATTTTTACTAGCTGTTAACATACATCTTATGAAAAAATCCACCCTATTGTTAAAAATGTATTTTTCCTGGGCTTCTGTTTCAATTAGGAACATGTCCAAATCGCCCCAGACCAGCTTTCATGGAGACAGGGGCCCAGGCAGGATGTAGCCAGGTGGCTGCTGGCCACCAGGCATGCTCTGTCCGAACAGGACAGGCTCCCATGTGCAGAGGGTAACAGAAGAAGGCGCCACCAAGCAATGTGTGTCAGCCGCGGCCACACTGGGCTGGAGCTTGGCCGCGGAGGAGGGTGTCACCCACCCTGGCTGCCAGAACTCTTAACCAGACAGGTGACTGATGGGTCTGAAGACGGGTGTTTGTGAGGATTTGGGGGTGACTTGGTAGAATCTCATCAGAAGAGCCTCAGGAACGTTGATCCAGATGTAAATGGATTGGCCCCAAATGTTGACACTCATTTCTTTCTTTCTTTTTTTAATTGACTCAATACAGATTCTGAGACAGAAATCCCATGAAATCAGCAATGTTACCAGAAGGTGCATCATTGTTGAAGAGTTCGCCCAACTGTGGACTTCCCGTAGGCAGGCGTTTGCTCCTCACATGGACTTTTTGTGTGTAGGCATCCACATGTCACATGGACCTCCGTGTGCAGGCATCCAAACATCATGTGGACGTCCCACGTGCAGGCATCCACATGTCATGTGGACTTCCTATGTGCAGGCATCCAAACATCATGTGGATGTCCCGCGTGTAGGCATCCACTTGTCACGTGGACATCCCTAGTGCGGGCGTCTGATCGTCATGTAAGGTCCTGGCCTCTCCTTTCTGCTGAAAGCTCCTGTGGCAAGGTCACCATAGAAAAGTGTTAAAATCTGATTTATTCATTTTCATCTGGAATCCTCAGTTGGTACTTAATGTGAAATAATGTGAATGGCATGTGCAGACACCTTGCCCAGTGTGGCAGATCTCCAGTTAAATTATCCGTGGTATTGGGAACTCGCAGGTCGTTGGCTATCCCAATTTAATTTGGGCAGTACAGGACACTTCTAATAATTAATACTGTAATAACACTTAATGATCTGCACTCATGCAATCTGAAAATCCAGCTAATGGTGCAGTTTTTAGTGATTGCACAAACAGCAAGTTTTAAATGTGTCAAATGCTGCTATTTCAGCATCCTGGTGGCATGCAGGAGACCCTGCCCGTGGGCTCTCGCTGACCCCGACCCGGAGCCTAGACATGGATCTGACAAGTGCGGGCTTGGTCTCCGGGGAGAGGCTGCTGTCTGGAGTTGGATGCAAGCAGGAGACCCGGAGAGAGCCACCCTCCTTCCAGAAGGGGCTGTGCTCACGGGCAGTGATCACAGTCACCAGAGAGGGAGCAAAGACATTGGAAATAAGGAACAAGATTGTAAAGACTCTTCCACAAACTTCATTAGAAAGGAATTAATATTTTGGAAGCCTGCCCAGCAGATCGCGATGTATCCATTAACCTTCCTCTCTGCCGATCTTCCTTTTCTACTTGGCACAACGTACCTGTTCTGGAAGCTTCTGTACAGACACAGATGCTCAGGCCTTTCCTGGAAACTCCCCTTTGAGATACAAAGTCCTCCGCTTCATATTTTGTTCAGAGCTAGGGTACTGTTTTGTTTTCTCTTTCTTTTTTAAAACAGGGAAGACATTAAATTGTACACCATGCATTATTTCCATAGGAACAAAAACTGATAGAATAGAGTCTTTAGAAATGCAGTTATAATTATTAGGGTAGCTACCGGCAGTGAGCTAGTGCGATGTGGCTTCTCCAGGGCGTGCACCTCACTGATGCCTCCATTTCGGGGGTCTCACCACCTATTACTTACTACTGAAAACATAAAGAAGGAAACGTCAAGGGTTGTACAAGGAACACTTCATTCTACCTCCAGACTGTTCACAAGTTCCCTTCCACATGCATTTGACACTCAAGGGATCTGACCCCTCACGGCCACCTTCTCGTGGGCGTGACCACAGGGCATCTACTGTCAGCTGCTGGCATGGCAGACGGGTACAGACGTGTTGTCCATTAATGTTTTGTTTGTTTATTTTTAAATATTTATTTATTTATTTATTTATTTTTGAAAGAGAAAGGGAGAGCGAGTGGGGGTGGGGCAGAGATAGAAGGAGAGAGAGAGAACCCCAAGCAGGCTCCTCACCATCAAAGAGCCCAATGTGGGGCTCAAACTTATGAACCCTGAGACCATAACCTGAGCTGAAATCAAGAGTTGGTGGCTTAACCGACGGAGCCCCCCAGGTGTCCCTCATTAGTGTTTTAAAGCCTTAGGTATAATCACTAATTCAAAAGTACTTAGAAAGTATTTTAAAATTCATTTTACCTTTTGTTCTACATTTACCCAAAAGGGAAACAATGACCTCTTTGTAGGAGAGGTTGATTTGTAGTTATAATTAATATTGTAAATGATTCGACTTCATTTTTCTAATGTGATTCCAGAATATTCACGCAGCGTTGCTGTTGACTTGAGTAAGTCCCTGCCCTGGGACGTGGCTCACGGACTGTCCTCGGCAGAGCCCACGCCGGCCAGCAGGAGGGGTGCCCCCACCAGGCTTCCTGAGCCGCGAGGCCGAGGGAGGCCAGGAGACCGTGCTCAGTCCACACTCTGACCCTTGCTGCACCTGCAGAGCAAGCTCCAACTCTTCCGGAAGCTTCCGTCCCTCCATCAGAGGCCCCTTTTACCTCTGGCCCTTGGTCCTCAGGGCTGCACATCGGTTTGCCTAAGAGGCACGGTCTCATTTCCAACGAGAATTAAATTAACTGCTTGAAAAAAGGCAACTCCATTAAAGTAACATGGAAGGTGCTTCAGGGCCCACGGGCCTGGGAATTCAGCACGAGGGCTTAAACCCGAGGCCCAAACTCGCCTTCGGGCGGCCAGACTTCGCGTTCGTGGTGGCCGTCTGCAGCCGGCTTTCCGGAGGACGACAGGAAAGTCAGCTAGCCGAGTCCACGCGACCCTCTGTGGGTCAGTGAGATTAGCCCACTTTGCAGGCGAGTAAACCGGGTCAGAGGAGCCGGCTGAGCGCTGGTGCAGCCCGCAGGCGAGTCGTGTCCCCAGTGCAGGCCGCCCTCGCCCGGGACCGGGAGCGCCCCAGAGGCCACGGAGGGGACCAGGCGCTGGACCTCGGCCTTCTGACGCGCCGTCCGACCTGACTCGCGCAGGTGACAAACGTGTCCGGACGTGTCGCCACGCAGGGGACAGCGGCCTTCCCGCTTCGCCCCAGCGGGGCTGCGCCGCGGCCACCCCCACGGACCACGGGGCGGAAGGGGCGCCGAGCAGCCGTGGAGGCGTGTGCTGTCTTGTAAGACAGGTGCGCCTTTCCGCAGGCTTGAGTGCACGTAACGGAAACAGGATGGAATTGGCCCAAAGTTCAGCCCTGGGTGGTGCGCGTGCATTAATCGCCTTAATTCCTTCAACAAGTGTGGAGAGCACTCCGGGTGCTAGGGCTCCACGCAGACCCGGGGAGCGGGGGAAGGCGAGGCGGCGGCCTGGGGGGTTCTCGGGGAGGACGTGGATGCCCCGCGTGACCGCGTCCCAGGGGCCGGCTGTGCGGGGAGGTGCGTGAGGGGCCTGACGCCAAGACAGGTGCGGAGCCCGGTGACCGTGGTGAGCGGGCCCGGGGCGGGGCGGGGCCTGGAGAGGGGCGGGGTGGGCCCCGGGGCGGGGCGGGGTCTGAGAGGGGTGGGCGGGGCCTGGAGAGGGGAG
>NW_024080903.1:710652-731169 GCF_003009895.1 Hyaena hyaena | reverse complement strand
GGGGCCCGGGGAGGCGGGGCCCGGGAGGGGGTACCGAAGGCACAGGTCACCCGTCGCCGTCTGCCAGTGTCCCAGGCAGAAGGTCTGGCCTCAGGGACAGAGGGCGGCTGGGGGCTGGCGACGGCCTACCTGAATCAGAGCACGTGCTTTCAACCTCTCTGTTCTCGCCCCAAACACAGATTCTAACCGTTTCCACCAGGTAAGGTACCTGACTTTCCACTTCGGCCTCAGCTCTGCCGCGCGGCGGAGAGCCCGCCCGGGTCACGGCTGGGCCCACGACGGGCCGCCCGCTGCTGGGCCCCCGGGGGGCGTGAGCAGCTGGGCTCGGAGTCCGGGGACCCGGGGCTTCCCTGCCGGGTCCCAAGGCCCTAACGGGTTTGGTCACGAAAGAGAAGAGGGGCTTCAGTTGGCAGATGTTAGTTTAAATGGAAACACCAGACAATTTAAAATGAACTTGAAAATGTTGACCTTGGAATCAGGCCACGGATGGGCTCCTTACGGACAGGTGTTCCCACACCAAACATTTTCTAGAAGTTCCTAGCTGCACTCACGACTTTCTCTGGCCAAAGCGTTGTAGCCGCATGAGCGGAGGGGGCCACCCGCACACAGTCGGGTCACTGTCGTACCCGCTCCACCGTCAGTGGTACCACCAGCCGCCCACTCTCACTGCGAGAGTATTCCGGAAGGTTCCATGTCCCCTCTCCAGCGTGGGCGCATGTGGGTGGGAAGAGGGCTCCTTCTTGCTCCTGTAGGAAGCCAGCCTCCCAACCACAGCAGCCTTCCATGAGCTGCATGTTCACAAATATGTATCTTGCCTCAATTTGCTAAAAGGGAGCTCCGTGGTGGCCCCTGGAGGGGTCGCTGGACGCCGGACATCACAGCTCAGCGCCGACTCTCGTTGGGCATTGAGGACATCTGCTTTGTGGAGCGAGGTGCTGGTTCAACAGAATCAAGATCGGATGTTCTGGTATCGTACAGAGCTCAGACAGAGCAGAGATTTCAAGGTAATCGAGCCGCAGAGGTCATCGTAATGTAAAGTAGGTCCTGGCTTTTGGTTCATTTTAAATAAAAACAAAAGTACAGAAACATGCTTCTACATAATGAGAGAATATATGTATGCTTTAAAACTTATAGGAGAATACATTTATAGCATTTCAGAATATCAGTAGATACCATTTCTGTTTTGCTTTAAAAAATACAAATAGAGGATTTGAAATGATTGTACTCATACATCTCAGATTTAGGCCTCTGAAAAAATTTTTTGCTAAAAAAACATTATTTATTTGTTTACTTAAAAATTTTTTTAATGTTTTATTTATTTCTGAGAGATAGAGAGAGAGACAGCATGAGCAGGGGAGGGTCAGAGAGAGAGGGAGACACAGAATCTGAAACAGGCTCTAGGCTCTGAGCTGTCAGCACAGAGCCCTACACCCGGCTTGAACCCATGAACCATGAGATCATGACCTGAGCTGAAGTTGAACACTTAACCAACTGAGCCCCTCAAAAAAACCTAATTTCTTTAAATCCCAGAAAGCTGACACATCATAATGATTTCTGTTATAGGTATATAATAGATAACATTTTACATTTAAAATTTGCAAATATGTATTCTAAACATTTAAATATCAGTGTTTTATACAATTCCTGACAGTCGGAAGTATGGTGATGAACATTAAAATTTCTGTAATTTATTAATACATTTTAAATTCTTCTTTTTACAGCAGTTGTGTAGCCACCGTGCCTGCTACCCTCATGTTAGTATCACTGTGCTCAGATAGCTGTGTCGAAAACATTAGTTATACTATTCTAGTTAGGTTCTTTTCTTCCTCTTCTCAGTGATGATTTGTCCATGGTTTTATTAGAATGGAACATAAAATGCTCAGTAACTGTAAAAATTGAGGTCTGATATCAAACGAATAAGTCTCATCAGAAACAACATGGCCAGGATGGATTCTTTTTTATTTTTAATATTTTTCCTTTTCTAAAAAAATATTCCTTTTATTTTCCAAAGATGCATTTGAGATTGTGAATGTCGAATGGAAGTAATTTCATTCATAAATAAATATAAATGGAAAGTAAGAATCCTTCAGGCCAATAAAGCCAATGTACTAGCGGGTCAGCTGGTCAGTACGGCCTCTAAGGATAAACAATACTTACTTCTGTGGAACAGATTATTGATGCTGGCATGAATTTAATTGAGTATTATTTGGATTAGAAGGTGCTACTTGTCAAGCTATTGATTTTACATGTGCTAATAAGATGTTTCCATTTTACCCTTTTTTTTTCTTTTTTNTTTTTTTTTTTTTTTTTTTTTTTGAGAGAGAGAGCATGAGTCGGGAAGGGACAGAGAGAGAGGAACAAAGAGAATCCCAAGCAGACTCTGTACTGTCCATGCAGAGCCTGAGGCAGGGCTCGAACTCATGAACCCTGAGATCATGACCTGAGCCGAATTCCGGCACTTAGCCAACTGAGCCACCCAGGAGCCCTGTCCATTTTACCTTGACATTAAAATAAAATGTTTCAAATGCTTGCTCAAGTTAATTTATTTGGGTGAAATGTATTTTGATATCCTCAGGCCCAAAGGTGCAAGAAACTTCCAACTTTCCCATTAGGATCCACTCACATTGGCTACCTTCATGCAAGTTCATTCTTGAGCAACAGTTTATGACTTTTTAGCGCAGTTCAGTCTTGGGTGAATGGCCCTGCCCACTGGAGCGACAGTAAACACAAGAATGTTAGCTTCCCGAGACGAGCAAACTTTGTGTGCGACTTCGGGATAGAACACGTACATCTTTTCTAAAAAGGACTTCAGGTGGCATCAAGCCCCTTTTCTCTTGTCTCCAGCTTCCTTTCAAGGCTGTATCTGAAAATTATGAATTACAATTAAAACTAATAATTGGAAGACATGTCAGTTTCTGTGAATGAGACTCTTGCAAGCGAGTAATGTCGCAGTCACGACTCACCCACAGTGGTGTTCTCCACAGTGTTTATCTGCTCAAAGTCGTGTCCTGACAAACAAACAAGAGATTCATAATATAAATACGGAGAACATGAATGCAGTCCAGGGAAGTGTACAGGCTGATGATGTCGACTGACCCTTGGGACCGTGAATCTGCCTTTATTTTTCCCACCCAGATGTTTTATCCCCCATTCTTTACAAATGGACTTTCAGTATTTGTTGTTTATCAAAAGATGCAAACATTTCATATGAAGATATGGGTACATGTTTAATGTGGAATGTGTGTAAACATATGTTAGAGGCCACACTCAGCTGGGAACCTTAATGGGGAGTTGTGTTATCGATGTTAGTTAACTCTGGGCTCAGGCTGAGTCGCTAACACCCGTGGGTCACGGTTTCTCGCCTGATACATTCTTGAGCTTTGACACACAGGGTGCCAGCTGCACCTGTGAGCAGATTCGTACCTGTGAGTGACAGGTGTGTCCTGGCCTGTCGCCCCGACCCCACGAGGGGTGAGCAGGTGTACTGAGGGCTCGCCACGTCCTGCGGCTGTGCCTGACTCGGGGGGGGGGGCTGGGCCTCCCCTCGCCTCCTGGACCCCCTTCCTCGCCTGCAGACAGGAACAGCATTGGTGCCATGCCGAGCCCTACAGGAGGTGGTGTGCCCTGCGCTTGACAGTCACACAGCTGGCATCCACAGCTCCCAGCCGGCCGGTGCCAGTCACGTGGCCGTCCCGCAGCCGGGCGGGGCACAGCCTCCAGTGATGTCCTCCTCCGCCCAGGAGCCCTGGGGGGTTACTCCCCCAGGGGCCTTCCAGCCCTGGGGAAGAGTGGGGGGCGAGTACTTCCTGGGCTCAGGTGTTTGACACAAAGGAAACCCGGCTGGTCAGCCCAGTGGCTGGGGGGCCGACTCATGACTTCAGGACCCTGCCTCCATTTCAGAGGAGAGGTTGTAAATGTCCGCAGTGAATGCTAGACTACAGAGTGAGATGGCATATCCAGCTCCTACTTCACTTCTAGAAGCACTCTGCCTGTGAAAGGTGCTGCCTGTGACCCTGGTTCTGAGGCTGCCACTGGCCTCGGATGGTTATTCCAGACCCTTATTAACCCAGCTGGTTTTACTGGTGAGGAAACTGAGGTCCTTGAAGGCCAAGGTTTCTGCTCTGCCACTTAGCGTCTGAGCAAACACCAGCCTCCAAGTTCCTTGACCTCCAGCAGGGCTCGCAGCTGAGTGACAGCAGATGGTCCGGCACTAACCCCAGTGCGACAGGCACTGCAGGAAGGGATTACAGACGTGGTGTTCCCGTGTCTCTCCGAAGCAGGCACTGGTCTGTTTCACCTCGTAACTGGAAAATTCCTTAGGACGACTCTGCCACCATGTGTAGACGCAAGACCGTTTCTGTCTGAATGTGTCACGGGCAATACTTGGTTGGAGCCATCTTATACAACCCAAGGATGAAGTCCCCTCAACAAGCAGAAAGGGGCTGGTGGTGATCCCGGGGTGGCTTCGACCAACAGGGCTGGTGAGAGCCAGGGGGCCGGCACCGGTCCGTCGAGGGGAGCTTGTCCGTCTTCACAATCCTAGCTGCTTATTTTCATACGGTGGAAGATCTTTGCCCGCGATTAATCTTCCCTTTGAACTGGGCCACTTTCAGAAGTGATATTCCCATCAGTTCTGTTCTGTGGGCTTCCTGAGATGCTAATGGATTTAAGGTTTGTTATCATATTCTGGGTTTTCCACAACAATCAGCCAGTGGCTGGGGCACACCAGGCAGCTCAGAGCCGCGACAGGCACGGATGTAGCTTCGTGGAGTCGGGTCATTTTTCATAACCCTGTTTCCCTGTCAGCATGTCATAGCCAGTAAAGAGCTGCTGGATCCACACACAGACATAAATCTTTTCTCAGCCTCGGCTCACCGCGATTTAATGCCACTTTGCTCGGCCACCGTGCTCACCAGCTTAAAACACCTTCTGCGGGAAGAAACGCATACTTATTATTATTACGGAGGAGTGGGTGAGATTTCCCCCATTGCAGGCTGACGGGCTGCCTGGCACATTGTCATTTATCATTGTACACTAGATCTGTCAACTAGAGAAACAATTTCAATAAAAAATTTCTGCATGAAATTACTTCTCTGGAGAGCAGACTGGTTGTGCCTTTTGTACGCACGTTCTGTGTCTCTGTGCTGTTCTTGTTTTTTCCTTCTTCTTTTTTTTAATTTTGGCTGTGAAAGGTACTTAATGTACCAAAAACAATTTGTACAGACATTATTTTACCCATTGCAAGTGTGTACGCCTTGCTGAGGTCCCCCTTATCTAACTGTTGCTAATACATTTTCATGCTGTGCTCTTACGGCTTCATTTTACAGTTGAGGAGATCACCCGCTCCATGCTGTGCTGGAAATGGGACCCTCGTCACTTGGGTCCTTGGAGTGCAGTTAACATGTGAAGCACAAGCAGCAGAAAGTTGAGGCGTTAGAGCATCTTCATTGCGGTTGCACTTCTTGCTGCAAACTTGCCTCGTTTGATCTCTGGTGTCTGTAGGAGGGGCCGCGGCAGCGGTGGCTGCCGGGACACGGCGTGGGCAGCAAGGGCAGGCCCCCAGCGCCGACCACGGCAGCCAGGCGGGCCGCCCGAGCCGGGGGCGTCGGAGAGCCAGTGACACGTCGGTACCGGGGTCCCCACGTAGCCATCGTGGCGGCGGCTCCGCAGAGAAGGCAGAGATCATTTCTGTGGTTCACTGATAAGCCCTAATTGTCCTTACACGTGTCTGGCTTCTCGCGTGCGCCCGGGGGCCGGGGGAGGCCGCGCGGCCCGTGGTCAGTGGAGCCAGCTGGGGCAATAATTGCTGTGAAATTACGCTCTGGGCAGCTGCGGGGGGAGCCCGGCCGCCAAGGCTCTTGTTTTCCACGCTGTCAGGTTTTCACCCAGCTATGGATTTGTTGTCATCAGCTCCTGATGATTCTGCTGACACCACTGTCAGAAAATGAATTTTTCACTCCCCACTTCGTTGACTCCACTCCTAGAGTGTAACTCTGTCAAAAAAACGCCACTCTCCGGGCCGGCTCGCTCACTGGCTGGTGATTCCGGCCCTGCTGCAGGCTGCCTGCTGGAGCCCCCCGTCCCCCGCCGGGTCCCAGCGGCACAGGCACCGCTCACAGGCACCTGCCGAGAAGCCGCGAGCCACCAGCACTTCTGAGTCACATAAAGGTGAAGCCCACTGCCTTGGCTCGCATCAGAATTCATGCAGAATGCAGGGCATTTATGGCAACGAGCAGCTAGGCTTGATCAGAAGATGGAATCGGGTATAAATCATATTTCTTGCATCCCTGGAGTAGTTTTAATATCTGATCTATAATATCTAATTGACTCCTCATGGAAAAAAAATATATATATATATATTGAGGCCAAGGAGTGAGGCCAAGTTAAAAACCAACCCACAGGAGAATCTAGAAACTCACAAAATGATATACGGCCCATGAACATTTCCTTTGCTGGATTTATACTTTCCACACAATAACAAAATCTTAATCTACAATCACTTTGTATAACGGAGCTATGAAGGGAAACTAGTCATCAAACAGATACGGTTGAGCAAATAGTACTTGTTGAGTGTGTTGGCTAGTTGTTGAGTCAGTGTAGTGTGACTAAGGGCACACATACAAAATCAGAACTGACGGAAGGGGCTGGTAGGCGCTTGGATGGAAATGGCGAAGTCTGCTTTGTGCGAACTCGTGCTTCTCTGCTTGCCCGTGACTCTGATACCACATCGTCCCAGTCCCCAGCATCCCTGCGGGTAAGGACGAGGCTTGTCACACTGTGTAGATGAGCGTGGGGGGCTGAATGGCTCCCCAAATCCATGGCCCAGAACTTCAAATGTGACCTTATTTGGAAATAGGGTGATTGCGGGTGGAATTAGTCAGGTTAAGATGAAAGAAAATGTCTATCTCGTGTCTATCAGAAGAAAGACCCAGGCACACAGAGAAACGGCTGCGTGAAGTCACACAGAGACCGCGGGGACACAGCCGTAGGCCGGGCCTCTCCCCGGAGACCAGGAGAGGCAGGGACCCTCCCCCAGACTGTCCACACCTTGACTGCAGGCTCCTGGCTTCCACCTGGGAGAGGAACATCGCTGGTGTGGACCTTCCATCTGCACTGCAGGGTTCCATCGAGAACACTCAGGAACACCAGCACTGTGCGCTTGTAGCAAAGATTTGCACAGAAGGGTCACTACGTGCAGGTGCTTGTGGGGGTGGAGCTGAGAAGCCAGAGGGACGGAGCCACCAGCAGGTGCCGAGAGCAATGTGGCCTGAGCATTAACGGGCCTTGGATCACCTGGATGTGCTGCTAAACTGTGGGTCTGACCTGGTAAGTTTGAGGTCCAGACCGGGTTCTGCATTTCTCAACAATCTTCCAAGTGATATTCTTGTCTTTCCTCCATGAGCCCCATTTCCGGGGGTGATATTTTAGGCCCTGCCGTTCCAGAACTTGGTGTTCTGTGTGCAACAGTCTGGTTGGGTACTAATTAGATATCTCACACATAAATCTCATCAAGTGGTAGTAATTTAAATATCAGATGAGGTAAAAAAGAGACAATCCTGTAGCTGGTGAGGCAGACCATCCCCTCTTCTACATCTTTCTCCCCAGAGCCGCTTACGAGAGTCCAGCATCACACGGCTGCTGTCACATAAGACCCCCGAATGTCAGCTGTTCCTCATTAATCCGTCCTTCCTTCAGCAATGCCACTGCCTCCTGAATAGACTCTGCGTGGGTCCTCTGCGAGATTCTCACTGAATGATGTGCCATGATATACAAAGTAGGATCAAGCAATGTATAAAATAGACAAAGCCTTCATATTGTGAACAAACAGAGCACAGTTGTAAAAATCAAAGTTGCGGCAAATGGCATGAACGAGAGCGTGTCGCCCGAGTGTAGGACAGAAGGTTGCCAGCTAGTCTGGAGGAAGGCCCCCTAGAGGAAGGGACACTGGGACTCTGTCCTGAACATCTTCCAAGGCTATCTCTTTCTTGCTACTTATATTAGCTCTTCACAATCTCTCTGTGATGGTGGGAGGCCCGCCCACAGTCCACACCGACAGGAACCACACCCTCGTCGCCACATTGGCGGGTCTGGTCTGCGTACACCTTGTGGCTCAGGGCTGTGGAAGTGGGTCAGCTTTCTAGTTATCCCCGGGAATGATGCTAACAAGACTTAGGGCTGTTCAAGCACCAAGCTCCCTGAGAATGATCTTCCTGACGCAGGAGCCTCAGGCAGATCTAAGTCTAAGACAGGAGTCCAAGGACAATGTCAAGTCCAAATGTGAGATGTCTGCACTGAGGCTGAATTGCTAAACTGACAACCTGGTGGCCGCACTGAACTCAACTGGGTAACTGGTCACATGGCCACGTCCAGCGGTGAGGAGCTGGTGTCAGAGGCAGGCATTGGCCACACCACAGCTGAGTGTGTTTGCCTGTTTGTGGAACAAGCCTAGACCCTGGGTGGATTCAGAGCCCCAGAACCATGTTTAATTTATCCAGCATTTGGCAGGGCGCATAACCAGCTTTGTGAGGTGAACAGAGAATGATGAGTCAAAACCCCAGATTAAAACATCTGGGCTTGAAATTCAATTTAGGCAGGACGATAGGATTTAATAATGAGCCAACTTTTGTAAGGGAGTTCCCTTTACATGTTATTTCTCTGATTGGAATTGGTCTCAGAATCTAGAAGGTTCACTTCAAATATGTAAATAGCATCGATCATACACAACAGAGCACGGCGGTGAAGGCGCAGGCTTCCGCTTCCCTCTGCAAGCTATTCTGGCTTCTGCAGAGGCACTTTTCAAATAACGTTTACCACTGCGGAATAATAGAACTAAAGGACTTACAGAGGTTCTGCTGGCCTGATTATTCGATAGATTTTCTCTTACAGTTTTTTTATTAAAAGGTGTGAAAAAATTGGAGGAAAATATAAATAGTAAGAAAGAAGAAAATGACAATTATCTAATTCCCAACATGCAGAACTACAATTTGTATTTACTTATATCTTTACCTCCAGTCTTATCTTGTTTCCTTAAGAAAAATTCACCCTAATGTTTTCTGGAAGTTATGCATGCATGGAGTTATAAACAATTCAGATAAAGCATAAAACATATGAGTATAAGATGCATAAAATTATAATCAGAAGTAACCTTCGTAACCATTAGTGAATATTGTTTTAAGTATGTTTATGGTTGTGCACAGGTAGAAAGATGGCTGGTGATACTTTTATTAAAATAAGATAGTACTATCGATATTGTAATGAAAGTTACTATTTAATTTTGTTTTTATTTAAGTAAATGGAAAACAAATAAAGGGCATAGTGGAAAATTCAAATAAATGTTTCTTTATTACAAGAAAGAATCCAGGAAATTAAGAAAACAAACTGTGAAACACAGTTAAAATAAAACCAGACGTGGGTGGCTTTATAAGTAGAGATGTAAGCATCCCTACCTACCAACTTCCGGTTCAGCCACGTCCACGGTCAGCCTTCACGTGGTTACATGGTATTACTTTATGTGACATATCGTCCCCTCAGGCGAGGTTACATTAGGTTACATTCCATGACATGATGCAGGTTACACGGCATTTGGTCCTATAATGCTGCATTCCCTGGCTTGTTCTGGATAGTTCTTGAGGTAAACTGTTTCAATGTGAATCTACGTCCCCTTAACAGACCTTTGCAGTCTTAATTATTGTAACTGTTGAATTTGACTTTTGCTGCTAGAGTCACCCTCTGGTCTACAGGAAATCACTTCCGGATGTAGTAGCCGTGCCATCTGGTCCTTACCTCTTTATGTTTAGATAATATTCTTATACTGGCACGTGTTCTTAGCTTAGATATTATCAGTCAACATCTTACGAAGGAAGAAAATCTGGTTCTCTTAAATCTCTCCAACAACACAAGAACAAATACTTCTTTTCATCCTCCTGGGACGTTTCTGTGACACATTTTGTTAAATAAAAACTAGTATAAATATCACATCATGTTTTTGTATGTTAGCTCACTGCTGAGCCACCTGGGACAAATGTCTTATATTCCTGCAATTAATAACTGTCTTTCTGTTAGCTTAGTTTTCTATGTACTTGACAATAATTCAGCCTTAACATTCTGACCAGACCATGTATTTTCTCAATAAGGTTAAATCGATGGCATTTTATCATTAATTAAAAAAAACACTTAAAAACATGGGAGTGGGATTTATTCTTCAGAAGACCTCTGACTCTTGTACTTGGACTATCGTTCTTCAGGCCTGCGGTACTGCTGACCTCCAAATTCTGGAAATTTTTTTTCATGATTTTATTGAACATTCTCTTTGCCCTTCTCCAGCTTAAGAACCCTACTTCCTGGCTATAATGTCCCTTCCTTTTGTCCTCTGATCCAAATGTGCCTTGGAGCTAAGCTTCCCGAGCCCTTATCCTATGGTCACTTGAGCTGGGTATAAAATTATAAGCTGTAAGTCTTTGTGGTTTTGAGAATTCTGTAGGATTGCTCCCCATTCTTTTGGCACCTGCTGTTCCTCTGGAGAAACTTGATGCCCTTCTAACACCTCATCTTTCTTCTCTGGAAGTTTGCGGGATTCTCTCACGACCCCTGGGTGATGACACCACGCTGATGTTCTTGGACGTGAACCATTTACAATTCACTCCATGGGGACTTCAGGGTCCATGTGACCCCTCAGTTCATGGAACCTTCCTAGCTTTATTTCTTTGCTAATTTCCATTATTTCTTTGTTCATACTCTCTCGATTTTAAAAATTACAAGTCTTGCATTTTGAAGAAATACACAGCCATGACTTTTATCATATACTTTTTCGGATGGGGGTAGGAGGTTGTGTGACGACATGGGTGTGGGCGCATGTGGTCTTTGGACAGCACGTGCCCAGCCCTCCCCCACCCCCCAGGCTGGCAGGGCTCAAAGAGCGTTGCACTCCCCCCACACTGAAGGGTGCTGCCTGGCTTGGCCCAGGGCGCTTCCCCACAGCAGCACGGCTGGGGCCCCCCCTCCCGCTGCCCTGCTTTGGGGCCCAGGCCCTGACTTCCTGCCGAGTCCTGTTTCCAGTCCGTCTGTTGGGCACACTCGTGCTACAAATAGGACCAGAAGAGTGAAAGACGTGCACAAGGGAGTTTTTCTAATTATTATAAAGATATTCAATCTAAAGCAACATACGTTCCCTAAGAAGTCGAGATGAACACTAATACATTGTGGGTTGCTCTATTTTCCAGAGACAGTTTTATTTCTATTTTCCTAACTTCTTAAACTTCCAAGAAACTGTGGGATGACATTCATCATAAATAAGAACAGAGGTGAATGAAACCAGGTCACAAATTTGCAGGGAAGCCAATGTTTTAATTATGTTGTTTTAATTCAATTATGCTGCTCTTTTTCTTGCTTTAATAAATGAATCAAGTTTCATTTCTTTTTCCTTTTTATCATTTAATGCATCTACATTCAGAGAGACAGAAGATGAAATGAAGTAGAAAGGGATGACCACAGCATCTATTGTAAGGATCTTGTGCTCGATATGAGGCAGTGTAATACCACCTTATGGTACATGTAATGTGTCGGAAAATATACTATAAATCCTGAAACAACCATTAAAAAAGAGGCATAGCAAATAGGCCAGTAAGAGAAATCACACCAAATTATAAAAGAAATGCACACTAAGTTCATAAGAAAGCAACAATAAGAAGAAAAGAAAACAAAGCCTCTGTCGGGTGGAAGGCGCTGTGCTGGGTACCTGACTTCCTAGGCCTGGATCATCTATGAGAGTCGGAGGAAGTGTGGAGATGCTGAGAAAAAATGATCAGAAAGTTCCAGAAGGAGCCAGAAGATTAATCTCCTCCAGAACCAGATTGTTTCAGGTTTCCACTGAAAATATTCTGGCAGACACAATGAAGTCTCAGTTCCATATAATATGTAAATAATTTTTCTATTCTTAGGTAAATATATTTTATATCTGGTATTTTATATCAGATATATTTTATATCCGACATGCTTCACACGGGTTTGTGGAAACTCAGTCTGTTGAAACTCAATAGATGAGATTCAGAGAGTCTACAAACTTTCCGAATACATACACAAAAGTTTGCATATTTGGCCAAAAATGCAATCCTTTGAGGTTTCAAAGGATTTTATGATACCCTTGGCCCAGTGATGTCAACCCCCCCCGCCGTGTCTCACGTGTGTCCCCCCCCAGGTCAGCACATTGATTCTCATCCAGTATGTTAACCCACGATTCTGGATAAACCACCATTTACAGCGATGGCTTCTAACACCTCCTTTCTTGGTGTGGACTTGTGTATAATTTTCCTTCTAAACCACACATGAATGATTTCAAAATGAAAACAACCATAAAAATATGTTTCTTTAGGGCTTGAACCTTCACTCTCGTCCTCACATATTGAGTCGTGTCTGCGGGCTCTGATCTCAGGCAAACACTGTCTCAGGCCCGCAGACGCCTCCCGCGCTTCATTAGCCTCAGAAACGTGGGAGGAGCAGACATTGAAGGGACGAGGGAGCGCTGCAAGCAGTGGGAAGTGAGTATTTAAGACGAGCCATCTCTGTATCATTACAGTTCATCTGCACTGTGATCATCTGTGTCGCAAGCCTTCTCTGAAATTATCTTTTGGATGATTTTATATAAAAGACAGTTTCTGATAAATCTGGTTCAACAATTACTGTGCAGCATAAGTTGTGATTAGAGGAGTTGAATTGGAAGTAATGAAGGTTTAAAAATAGAAAACAGATGTAATATTTTAAATGACATTTTCTGGGTACTGTATTTATTTCCCTCTTTCAGTAATTAGCAAAATGTTTTCAGTTTTTTAGAACAGCTTATTACTGTGAACACAATAAACCCATATGTGTAAAAAACAAATAAAAAATAGGGAGAAATGGGTGATGACACACTTTGGGTTGTGCGGATGAGGAGAACCAGTAAAACAAATAGATGGCCGCAGGAATACAGGGCCCCGCACGTGAACAATTCACGGACAGATTACCGATATTCAGGCTGTTCTGCAGATTGGGGTTGAAGCAGACCGCTTCGTAGGGACACGTCGGGGGCACAACACTCCATACTGTGCCTTCTCACTTTCAGGTGCAACGTCTGGGCCGCTGTGACCCTGCCGTCCGGGCCATGCCTGTTCCTGGGGTCCCCCACCAGTCACGGCCTTAACTGCACTTCAGAACAGTGACATCATCTTATCTCAGCCCACGGGAGCCGCCCCGTGAACCGGTAAGAGGCGTGAGTGTGCGCTGGGGGTGCAGGTGCGATGGAAGCCAGGCGGAGGGGGGCTGGGAGCTCCTGTCCTCACAGGGCACAGGCGGTGGACAATGCGGGACGTGTCCCTCCCCCTCCTTCTGTGACCTGCGCCCGCAGGGGAACAGGGAAGCACGCCCTGGGCAGTCTCGGTGCCCGGCAGAGGGGCTGCTATTCCGGAGCAACCTCCAGGCACTGGGCCACCCACGGTCTTCATCCCCACGTCCCGGACCCGAGCTCCGGGCGGGACACACAGAGCAGAGCCCTGTACACTGTCACCAGCCACACGTCATGCGCAGGCTCATGACGAGAACCCCACTGAGGCCCCCGTTCCAGGAGGGCAGCGGAGGGAGTCCTTTCTTCACGGAAAATCGCTGCTCTGTGACGGACAGATACCGACAACTTACAGCGGAGGCGGGGCCGGTGGCCTTTAGAGAGGACACACAGGGACGGGGTCCCCCCAGAACACCCCCTGCCTCACCTGAGCTGGGCCGCTGGCCCCTCGCCCTGTGCTCCCCGGCCTCAGGCCAGGACGCATGATTCATTCTGCTCTTTGCCCTTGAGGCCGTGGAGCAGTTCTGGGCACCCATAAATGTCACTGAAAGGGTGACAGATGGGGGCGGTTGTGGTGGCCCCGGGGATTCTGGCAGGGGCGCCCTAGGGTCTCCCGTGACTGCGGCAGCGTCAGAGGCTCAGAGGGGAGGGGCCGCCAGTGACAGTGACCACAGGACACCTGAAGACAGGGTGCTCCCCTGGGCCAGCACACTGTGCTCCCCTGGGCCAGCTCACGGTACTCCCCTGGGCCAGCACACGGTACTCACCCGGGCCAGTGACAGTACTCCCCTGGGCCAGCACACAGTACTCGTCTGGGTCAGCACACAGTACTCACCTGGGCCAGCACACAATACTCACCTGGGTCAGTACACAGTGCTCACCTGGGCCAGCACACAGTACCCACCTGGGCCAGCACATAGTACTCCTCTGAGTCAGCACACAGTGCTCACCTGGGCCAGCACACAGTACTCACCTGGGCCAGCACAAGCTCAGAATCACACACGGACCAGGAGGTCCCACACTAATTGGGGTGCGGAGTAAAGCATGTCTAGAAATGAGGTATGTAATATTTTAGGACCTAGTAGTGAAATTATCAGAAGGTGTCTTTTTCTTTTTTCTTTCAAAACCTTATCTCATTTAAAATCAATTCAGGGCTCATATTTTTGCTGTGCAGATTTTGAGTCGTCGTTGTCGACCATCTCTCTGCTAAGGCGGTAACACAGGGATGTTTTCTGCACAAACCAGCAGCCCTGGAGAGGGAAGGCTCTGCCCCGCCTGCTCTCAGCACAGCGCTCTTCGTACTTAGTGCTCTTCATCTCCCTGGGCCCCGCCCTGACCTTGGCTCACAGCAGGCAGACTTGGAGACCTGAGCGTGCAGGCCTTCCTCCTGCGGGTCTGCCTTGTCCACAGAGCAGGAAACGTGGAGCCAGCCCAGAACTGGGCTTAGCCTGATATTTGTTTGAAAAACGCACCTGCTCTACCTCAAAAGGGCTTATGTACTTGGTGCCAATTCTACTGCAAGGATTATTTCACAATCTTTTCAAGCTAATGCAATTAGCTCACAATAATTTACATCGGTTTCGAATTTTACTTTTTTTTCAAATATGACTTATGTAACATAAGTTTAACTTTTATGGATTCAATTTTTGAGAAGAGTAGAATTAATGCCGCATTGGAGCACAGTCTCAGGTTGCAAAGACGCCTCCGTTCCTCTCCGTGTGGTGACTAGTGAGATCGGCAGACAGGGAGGGACCTTGTGTTTGTGAAACTATGTGATTCTTGGAAAGAATTAACACTCTTGAGTATGTTTCTTATAGTTCCATCAACTGACAGCTCAGCTTTGTGACAGCTGCATATCTTTCCTACACACCCTGGGACCCGAGGTCACTGGATTAAGTGGAAAGCAGTAATAACGAGTCATGTGCTAGCATCACAAAACGGGTTCAGAACTACTATCTGGTTCTGTTCAAGTCTCGGGCAATCTGATAATCTGACCCATCTGCACCCCAAAGAGGCCCTGCAGGGTACAGTTTGGGTGTTTGGTTCATGAGGAAGTTACTGGAAGATGAGAGTCTGGAATGTAACCAACATCACATCATCAGCATCCGGCACTGGCACACGACGTGGGAGGGCTGGAGGCCGGGGTGCAGCTTCTCACCACGGGGGCTGGTGGGGAGGCAGGAAGTTGACCGGTTCCTCTCTTCTGAAAGGAACACCCTCTGCAAACGTAAAGACAGGATCTAAGTGAAATGTAGCAAAACGGCAAGGTGGAAACACACCGGCAACAGCTCTTAGGTCCACACTGGGCTTGGTTTTGTTCACCGCACGGCCATGTGCTAACATGAGGTCCACGTGCCAGACCGGTCGTGGCAGTGTGAGCACGAGGGCCACAGGGCTGTGCATTTTCCCAAAAAGCCGCGGCCCTGGAATCGAGCTGTAAAATCTGAGGCAGATTCGTAGGTGGAGCACCCTTGATGGAATGCCTGCAATTAAGCCCGGGCCTCATTAGCTGAATTGATATTTGCCACGTTGGAAGGAGAGCAAAATTGACTTGAAAGGTCCTTCCATTAAGTTGAGAAACTTAACAGAAGACCATGGGGGAGGGGAAGGGAAAGTTGTTATAAACAGAGAGGGAGGCAAACAATGAGAGACTCTGAAACACAGAAAACAAACTAAGGGATGATGAGGGAAGGGGTGTGGGGAAAATGAGTGATGGGCCTTGAAGAGGGCACCTGTTGGGGTGAGCAGTGGGTGCTGTAAGCAATGAATCATGGGGACCTATTCCTGAAGCCAAGAGCACACCGTACACACCGTATATTGGCTAACTTGATCATAAATTTATATATATATATATATATATAAAAGGTCCTTCCATTAAAATCCAACAAAAGCACAAAAAAACTAGTTGCAGTGGGAAAAAATTCCAAATTCTCCCATGTGGTATGAATCAGAAGAACATAGACACAGGCTAGTTTCAACCGAGGAGCCTCTGAATCACAGACAATTGCATTTTGGGAAAAAGTCCCGGGAGCACTTCCTCTGCAGGGCAACGGGTGTGTCTGGGGCAGGGCAGTGACTCACATGAGGTTACCTTGTTTACACACGAGAAATGCTGATGCATGTTGGGTTGCAAGCATTGTTTTCCTTCTCTTAATTGGAAGTGTGGCAGCAGGCTGGCTGTGGCTAGGCACATGCTCGTGGAAGGTCAGCCCCGCGCTCCGCAGGGAGGAAGAGTCCCATCAGAGGTCAGGAGACATGTGGAAGGCATGGCGGACTCCTCCCTGAACCACCGGGTCTTTCCAAAAGTCCGGGATTCCACGTCTCAGAAAGTAATGTCTAGAAAACCTTTCCTTTGGTTCAGACGCCTCTCGGCATCACCGCTTCCCGTGCCGTCTGCTGTCTCCCAAGTTCCAGCATGTTCTTTCCTTGTGATCTGCAAGGATGGAGCACAGAGGCGGGAAGTCATTTCTCCTGCGTTGCCAGAGCAACGGATCGGCGGTCTGTTTAAGTCCATCTGTGCTGCTGTAACAGGAGCGCATCACCACCCCCCGGGCGACATAGATAACACACACTGAGGCCTCATGCTCTCAAGCCTGAGCGGCCAAAGAAGGCGTCTATGAGGGCCTGCCTCCCGGCTGCTGCCTGCTGTCTTCTGGCGGTGTCTATCTCTGAGGTGCGCTCTGGCCCTCCCCTCCAGGGGGCGCACCGTGAGACCTCCACCCTCATCCCGTCAGCCCCCCAAAGGTCCCCCCTCTGCACACTAAGGCGTGGGGGGTTACGGTTTCAGCGTATGAAGTTGGGGGGCGCAACCGTTCCGTCTACAGCACAGTCCTTACATTGCGTCGTTACCTAGGAAACAACCGTGGTCTGGAGTAAAGTTCTATGCACTGAACAGGGTGTGCTGTGTGTGCAGCAGGGCGGTCGTAGGTCTGCAGCCACTTCTCACGTCGGCCAGAGTGTGGCTGCGTGGGGTGGAGGTGATGGGGGCAGCCCGCCCGCTGGAGGAGAACCCACAGTCACGGGGGCCATCTGCCGTGCCGGCGACAATCCAGGCTCTGGGCCCGCCTGGCCAGGGAGGCTGTGCTGTTCCTCCTGGAGCCCGGAGTTCTCGAACAGGAGAAAGAGGCTGCATGTTTGAAGAGAAAAGTAAAGTGTTTCACATTTTGAGAAAGAGAAAGGGCCGACTCCATTTCCTTTGTGCCGTTGCTGAGTCCTACTTGCAGAGGTGGCTTCTTCTCTGAGATACTGATTGGCGGATGGGAATGAGTGTGGATGGACTCTCTCTCTCTGGGCTGTTTTGTTTGTTTGTTTGTTTGTTAGTTTATGTCTGGCTTCTTTCACTCGGCACAAGTGTTTTGAGATTTGTCCGTGTCACTGGGCTCACTAACAGTCTGTGCATGTTTCTTGTTGACTGGGGTGGTGTCGTACGCCTGTGGCCGCCATTCAGCCCATGGCTGTCAGCTGTGGCCGCCGTTCGGCCCGTGGCTGTCAGCTGTGGCCGGGTGGCCTCCCTTCTGGCCGAGACGGGGCTTCTCCACGCGTGTGCAGGGACACGTGCTTCATCTCGCATCAGTTCACAAGGGCGTGGGTGGATGGCAGGTAAGCTCGTGAGGAGATGCTTGTTAGTTGTTATGGAAACAGCAGTGGCAGCCACCGGGAGTTGCCAGCACACGCTTCCTGAGACGTCTGAGGTTACCGTGCTGACCGGCCCAAGCGCTGATGATGACCAAGAGGACACAAAGTGCACGACATTGAGACTATGATACTAACAAACCTGAAAAAATGGCTGTGGTAATTAGTCGTTCGTAGTCCCCTGTCCCCCCGTTCAGCTGACGGGGACACGGGCCTGCGTCACGTGGATGAGAAAACAGCTGAGTTACGGCCCCAAGCACCAGGCGAAGTCGCAGAGTGCGCATGTCCTTCTTTGGGGCAGGTGGGGGGCGTGTGGGAGAAGCTGAAAGCGCGGTCACTGATAGAGGCAGCGGCGAAGTGACCTGTCCCCATCTCCGCAGTAAAATTCAAATTGATCCCTTTATAAGTCTTTCTTGACCAAATCTGAGTGGAAACAAGGTGAGAGGAAGTGGAATCACAGACGGGAAAGCGGGAGACGAAGCTAACATTTATCGATCCTGCGGAACAAGGAATGTGTCAAGAAGTAAGTGGGGTGTGAACATTAATTAGACACGAGGAAATCTTACCGGAATAAAACAGTCCTGCTACAGGCACTTGCCATTTCTTGGAGGCTGGCCGTGTGCCGGGCGCCGAGCTGAGCACTGTCTGCGTACGATCTCCCTGAGTCCCCACAGCGGCCCCGAGCTGTGGCAGCCGTGGGACAGGCTCAGGGGGGACACCCGGCCTTTCTCCCTTGTTTCCTCGTCCCAGGAAGGATCATTCCTCACGGCCACCAGCCTACAAAGCGGATGCAGAGCTAGCTAGCTCCAAGGTGCAAACAGGTGGCCTCCGTCCTAACAATTTCACTCAAGGAGAGGGTGGCTCTGGAAGGAGGCAGCACCTGAAGAAGGCGCTGAGGAGGCGGCTGGGGGAGGGCTGGGGGTGGCGGGGGCCGATTTTGTGCGGGTGGGTGGGATTCTGTCTTCACATCTGTGCGGCCCATGTCTGTCTGGTGGATTCTTGGGGTAGAGAATGGAAAAATGAAAGGAAAGGATGCTGGCAATGGACGACCCAGAGAGTGGAGAGAAGTGAGAAGGACTTAAAACGGTTGTCAGCACCGGCCACCGGCCAGGGGTGTTGCATGGGGGGAGGGTAACATAACCTCTTTAGAGCATTAGCTGAGACAAAGCGAGCAACTCTTCTTGGCTTCTAATCCGTTCTCAGCCCGAGAGGTACATTTTCCGTCTCTGCTGGGAAAGAGGGAGCCGGATCTTGCATCGAGCTCTTTGCCCTTTTCACTTTTCATTCCATGTCGAAATGAAAAGGAGAAAGGAATTTCCTGTCCCGGAGCTGATAAAGCACACACAAACATATCATCTGGAAAGTTCAACCTTAACTGCAACCTTTTCACATTCTTGAAGATGTGGAAAAAAAATTGCTGTCAAAGAATCTCCAGTCTTCGCGACATTTGCAGAAACCAGGCTAGCAGGTGGGCCTCCAAACCCTCCTCCCGGGAAGCAAGGGCCGGCAACCTGGCAGCAAACAGGGACTCCCGTTTCTCTCCGCGTCTGATACGGCTCTGAGGGGCTGGGGAACAAGGAGAGCGTCCCTCTCCGTGCCCTCGTGCCCGCGGTGGCGGCCTGTCCTGAGCCCGTCTCACGCACAGTAGCCGTGACGTGTGGGGCCTGTGGGGCGGGGCTGCCTCTGGTGGAGCGCGGCTCATTCCTCTTTCTGACCGCTGCCCAGATACGGGGCTGACAGCTGGACTCCATCACTTGGATTAATGGGTTAAAACTTGACATCTTTTTAGTATTTTAGGTTTTATTTTCTTTATCAGCCTGACTTTCATGCTCAGGGTGCTCTTGCTACAATATTCTTTTAAAAGTACACTTGTCAGGGTCCATTTGCTACCAGCTACCTTGATGGTGACATCGGCCATGCCTGTGGTTTACCTTTTGACCTTATAGAGGCAGCAGATGGGTCCAGTAATAAATCCCGATTATTAGTGAGCGAGCCAGTAGCTCGGGAAGGCAGAAATAAAAGTCGGGCAGTTTTACACTGCGATTCTTGTTATCTGCTCTGACACGGAGCAGCGGGCCCTGTCAGGGAGGGTGACGGGCGGCTCAGACTGCTAGTCTCCCCTCCCCCGCCTCTTCCTTCCTTCCGCCTGCCCTTCCCCGCTTCCTGCCTTCCCTCCTCGGTCCTTCCTCATTTGACGCGCAGCTGCCATCCTCGCTACTGGACGATTTCACGGGAGCTCAGTTCTCACCCGGCCTCTGGGGCCGTGCTATGCGATCTGGGCAAATCCCAGGAATTCTCTGTGCTTTGGGACATTTAACAGTTCCGAATGCTTCAGAAATAGCATGTGAACTAAGGAAATACATTTATAACATGATTCATGCTCTTTCAATACATTTAAGAGACCATAGTCTTCTTCCCTTGCTCCCTTCCTCTGTCCTTCTCCTTCCTTCCCTCTTCTCTTCTGTCCCTTGTGTCTTTGTTTCTTTGTTCCTTTCCTTCCTTCCTTCCTTCCTTCCTTCCTTCCTTCCTTCCTTCCTTCCTTCCTTCCTTCCTTCCTTCCTTCTTTCCTTCCT
>NW_024080903.1:620558-710557 GCF_003009895.1 Hyaena hyaena | reverse complement strand
TCTCTCTCTCTCTCTCTCTCTCTTTCCTTCTTTCCTTCTTTCTTTCTCTATGAGCATCACAAGGATGCTGAAATGGTTTCAACGACAGAAGCAGAGGCCTTGTCGGCAGGTGTGGGGAGAAGAGGAAGACGAGCAGACAGGCATCCTATTTTTGAAATTCTGAGATACCAATGTTCTACATTACTAGGAAATATATAATATCCACGTTACATACTCATGTTTATTTATGGATTTTGAAATTTTGCTATTTATGTAAAATTCATAAACCTCTTTTAAATTTCTATTGATAAATGAACAACAGGTGATAAAACATTAAGAAACACTATCAGTGTGTCACCTCATTTTTCCAAAGGGTTCCAGATTGGCTTGTCGTAATATGGAAATTCAGTCTGTGTCCTTTCTGTTTTACTTGCTTTTTAAGGGTTTCCAAAAAGCCTATTTTTAAACAATTTGGAAAACTCATGAAATAACACTACTTTTGTGACAGTTTTTTTTGCATTGTTCAACTCCTTATTAAGCTAAAAGTTTTGTTATATATTTATAAAGCTATTTTCATTTTTAGAGCCATAATCATTTTACATAACAGCTCATAAAATTAACATTCAAGGCTTTCAAAGCTTTTCAGCATATGTAGCCATAGGTGTGCAAAGGACTTGGATTGCGGGAGTGAAGTGGCAAAGGATGGGTGCCTTTTATAGAAATTTCTCCATTTCAGTGATAAATATATCCCCAGCGCAAGAAAATATTATTTTGAAAGTACAAACTGGAATTCTATCTCAAAAAAAGTGCTTGTCACACAGTTAAAGTTTTTTCTTCTCCCTAATAGAAAGTTAACTTCTAGACAGAATAAAAACAAAAGACAAAAAACAAACAAAACAAACAAATAACAGCAACAGAAAACCAACATCATCTTGAGTGTCACAAATTGTCCTGTTACTTGCTCACAAATTATGTTTTTACAGTGACACCCTGACACCGTTTCTGTCCCAATGCTGAAGCCCCGCAAGGGGACTCTGTTGTTTCCTTAGTGATCACATCAGGGGAGCCGTTACAAGACTCTATGTGAATATTAATTTAATAATAAATCAATAGACACGTCTGAGCCAATGAGTGATCTTACAATGATGGTTTATACTAAAACTGAAGCAGAAACTATCATTTTAAAATGGGAGAAGTGGACGTTCATTAAATGAAACACGCAAAAAAATCGTTTTTTATTAACGTGTGTGTGAGAGACATTTTAATTAGAACTTGGTACGATGTAAAATCATTGGTTTTGCTTTATCAGTGTAGAGTGCACCGATTATTTCAATTTCTGTGTAGAAAGTAGGAACGAGTGGTTTGTACAAAGAAGGGTGAATATCTCTACACATTGTGTTACTGTGCAGGTGAGTGTGTTTGTGTGTGTTTCAGTTGTGTGTGCTTTTTGTGTAAATACCCGGTTGTTGTTATTTAACAGATACAGGTGTTTAGGGTTTTTTTTTTTTTTCCTTTTGCAAAAGCAAAAATAGCGAACACCCCAAGGGCTAATGTGTTAATTATCAGCGGCTGTGCAACCCTCCCAAATGCACCTCTTCTATAACCCCTGGAAAAATTCTGACATATTATACACTGTTTGAATTAGCGTGAATCAGTAAACAACACACTGGTGCCAGCCCAATAATAGAGGAGTGGGATGCATGCTAAGTGACTTTGCCCAGCAGTGCCAAGGGGAGCACCGAGCATCATCGATTTAGTTCAACTTGAAAGCACCTGAGTTCCCAGAAGGCACTGCAGAAGCCAGTTCAGGGCTGATAGGAAAAACCAAGGCCCTTCCTCCGTCGCCTGTCTGGCTCACGTGCGTGCACCCACACGAGTGTGCGTCTGTGATCTAACGAAAACGTGAATGAGCACGGAAACAACCACAAGTAGTACAAGCAATGTCACTGTGTGTTTAGATCTTTTTTAGATGCGGCAGCTCTGCGTGTGTGTAGGAGCGACCCTTATAACGAAAGCACGCATGCGATCAAGCAACAGTCCTGAACAGTAAGCAACCACCCTGGCCTGCACAGGACAGTTAGTAAATGAAGGCATATTAACATTCACAAACTATCCATATCTCTCTTAAAAAACATATTTTCCTTCAAAATTTGCACTTTATGGTGCTTGGTCTCTGATAACAAACCACTACGCCAAATATCTGTTATCTCCTTATGCTGCACAGCCTCACAGGTTTCAAACTATTTAACCATTTATGATAAATGTAATTTGGTTTAAGTGTATCCCCAAAGATTCAGCTACATAATAGACTCTCAAAGACTCAGCTACACAATAGACTGTCATATTTTTAATAGCATTTGCCAAGTTTTATTCATAATCAGGTTGTCTTCATCTAAAGCATAGTAGGTACTCAAGCGGGTGTCTCGAGTACCTGCAGTTTTAATTCAGGGGGAAAAACATGGAAGAGAGAAGAAATATTGCCTAACGTTCAGGTAGGTTTGGAAGTAGAAGAGTTATACTTTCTTGATCATTTTAAATCTATTCTTTTCTAAGTATAAGAATGCTTTGACATCAACAGAAACTTCTGATTTCCTTGCTATTCTGTTACGATTAGCACAATGGTGGGCTGGGCAGAGGTTTAGAATAATATTAGATAAATGAGTGAATTAACAGATGAATGGATGAGTATCTCAAATGTGAAGTGAATATGAGCAGATTGGGGAAAAAAAACACCAAAAGTTTCCTAAGATCTTAATTTCCTTTGGTAAAGAAAGTTTATGATTCACACAATAAAGTATTTTTATCTCAAAAGGTTTGGGCCTGTGTGAGTGTCACAACAGAGGGAGAATTCATCGGAACTCTGGGATCCACAGGGTCTGTGCGTCTGTAAAGATTTGTGGTACTTAAGAGATGATGGTCTGAGACATATGGTTTAATCGTGATGTATTTAAGCCTTTTCTTATCTGCTTAAGAATTTATTTTTCCTCTAATTTGATTTATTGTTATTCTAACTTGAATCACTGTTTGTCTTTCCTAAAAGGATATATATATATATATATAAATGTCCAAATTTTCAAAGTGCCCCAAATTAGAATGCAGGACGTGGGGGGGCGGGGGCTTCAGGGGTTGAGGGCCGGCTCTGGGCACCACGGGGGCGCGGGGAGTGTGTGGGCGGTCTCCACAGCCCCTCCTGGGCAGCGTGGTAATCCTAAGAGGAAGATAATGAAATGGCAGAAGGGCTCCGTGATTCCTATCTTGACGTTATTATGTCTGTGTCAGTCCGGCCTCTCTATTTCCCTAAAACTCTGCCTTTATCATTAGTCCTGACAAGGCCCTTATTTTTAGAACAGATTGAAGTGAGCGATAAGAACTCAGTGCACCAAGGCTGCGAGCCAGTTCATCATATTTCTGTGGTGTGGGGGTCTGGTGTGGTGTGGTGAGTGCCAGCTCTGAGCATGGACGGCGACGATCAGCAAGGAGCCGAGACGGAGAAGTGTAGGTGCTACGTCACCTCAAAACCCCCGAAACTCGGTGCAAACATTGTGTGTGTTTCATAAAGAAGCCAAAGGCGGCCGTGTTCCTGAGCGTGGTGGCCTCCACAGACCGACTGATCGCACAGGACAGACGGCTTCACACAGGAGAGACAAGGAGGACTTGCCCCACGAAGAGTGGACGGTCACTCCCAATGGATTATAACTCACGAAATCTCTAATGTTCTGGGATGGCTTCGGACCATCTCTGATCTGTAGAAATAACTTCTTCCTGTGGTTTAAGCTAATCATTTAAAACATTTACGTCTCAATACCATGGGGTTTTATGGTTCAAAAACTTAACGTCAGGCACTGTTTCCGCATTTCTGGATTGTGGCGACTGCCAGTTTTGCAGGGATGAGATGGGCTGAGTTTCTGGGGCGTGTGCTGAGTGTGGCACGAAGGAGGGTGTGCCTTCTAGAAGAGCCCCTGGATTCCGGTTTGGGCTGAAGGTTACGGCACAATGCACGGAGCTCTGGAAACAGGACAGTGCCTGCAGGCGGCAGAGAACTCGGTGATGACAGAGTAGGGGGGGAGCTTGACGATCCGGTGGGACATTCACTGGAGCTGGAGGAAGAGACAGGAGCCCTCAGGCAGGTAGTGGCTGTGAAACCAGAGGGCCACTCGGGGACCATGGTGTTTACGACATGGCGGAAGGATGGTCCCAAGGGCTGGGGAAGAAGGAGCCACTCACACTGTGGTCGCCCCCCTGCAGGGGCTGGACCCCCAGATCACCTGGGTTAGCATCGATCCGCCCTGGATCCACGACTTGCGCCATTGTCTGTTATGAATGGATGCCGGCACTCATTTTTCATGTTGGATATTTGAGCAAAGGATTTTGAGGCCAGGAGTGCAAACTTTGAACATGGCTGGACGTCCACCATCAGTGGTCACAGTGCAGGCCCCGTCCACCTCTTACCCTCTGCAGCCCTGAGCTTAGAGAGCTTGTCGCTCCCCCCCCCCCCCCCCCCGCACTGGCTGGAGGATAGACCTCTGTGGAGGCCCAGCTCGGGCACTGCACCTCTGAGTGGTCTCAGCGACTCCCAGGCTGAGTCCCTCATTCCTACAACCCTTCATCACCGCAATTATCACCCTTACTTTCCACTCACACGTAGGACACCCTCGACGTGACAGATCCGCATCTTTCGCTGTTACGTCCTCCCTCATATTGCTCATCTTCTCGCACCACGTTTCAGGACTGATCAACCTGCTTCCCTCATATTAGCCCTGTTGATCAATACCTGATTAATTTCAGTGCTTGATAAATGCAGTACCTGAAGGCCAGAGAGGATTCAGGAAGTGTTTGCTGAACGGATGATGGCACAAAATAATTAGATCCAATGAGGGGCTGTAACATTTCAAGATGATAGTTATTAGGTTCACATTTTTAAAACCTGCAAAAGAGATAGAACATCATTTTATAAAACAAATATAGAAACATGAAAATCCAACCTATTGCAGGTCAACTGGCAGAATAAGCAGACACTAGACATCACCCTGTAGCATAACATGCTTAGAATATGTGTGTGTGCACATGAGTGTGTACTGTGTGTGCATGTGAGTGTATACTGTGAGTGTGTACTGTGTGTGCATGAGTGTGCATGTGAGTGTGTACTGCGTGCATGAGTGTGCACTGCATGTGTGTACTGTGTGTTCATGTGTGTACTGTGTGTACATGTCAGTATGTACTGTGAGTGTATGTACAGTGTGTGCACATGAGTGGGTAGTGTGTGTACTGTGTGTGCACGTGTGTGCTGGGTGAGTGTATACTGCATGTGCATGTGAGTGTGTATTGTGTGTTTATGTAAGTGTGTGTACTTTGTGCACATGTGAGTGTGTACTGCATTGGGCATGTGAGTGTGTGCATTGAGTGCATGTGAGTGTGTAGTGTGTGCACGTGTGTGCACGTGTGTGCACGTGTGTACTGTGTGTCTGTGTGTGCATGTACACACATGGATGAGTGTACATGTGTGCACACCTATGTGTGAGTGGTATAAGTTTGTGTGTGTTGTGCATGTACCTTGTGTGTCTGTGCATGTGTTTGTGTGCATACTATGTGCATAGGTGTGCATGTGTGTACATGCATGTGTGCACACGTGTGTGTGTTTGAGTGTGTCTGTGCATGTGTGCACAGTGTATAGCTACATTAAAAAGTACATAGTGGAAGTGAGAGAAGGGTACTTCTCTGGAGAGAATCGATAGTGAGACAGGAGCGGCTTGCGGGACTCTCAAAGCTGAGGCAGTACCAGGACTGGGTGCCCAGGACTGGCCGACAACAGCACGGCTTTCGAGACAGGACCTAAAGTCTTCATCGCACTCAGGGCAGACGTGATAAAGCCCAGAGAACGGAGAGAAGTGCGGCCATGATGGAGACGATGATACTGCAGATATTTCAAGAACTTACCGTGTAATTCCCGCAGAAACTTTTTTCTAAAACAATATAAATGTTTTTGATATGTAAGTTTTCCTGAACTGAGTTAAATTGTTGTGAATACATACACCCGGCGAGGCCGGCCGGGGAGACACTGCCAACCGCCCATCCTCAAATAGCAGGAGTGGACGGGACCCCTCACCTCTCCCCGTGCAGAGCGCCATCTCTGTGCGGACAGGCTACCGACTGGATTCTCACTCGTCTCTCTCGCCATCAATGTTTTAATAAATATCCTCCCTTTTATGAAGAGGTTTTGCTTTTATGAGGCAATAGAAAATGTAATGGAAATATTGACACGTTTGTCTTTCCTCAGCAACAAAGCCCGTAGACAACACATATGACTATTTACGAAGAGTGCAGTGCAGATCGGAAATCCAAGTAACTCAGCTCTGTGGTTCACCAGACCATGAGTCTCAGCAGGTCCAAAGCCAAGGCTCTCCCATGAGCAGTGGTTCTGCAGGAGCGACCTGATCCTGTCTGGCTCCACGGCCTCCTGGATCTGGCCCCACGGGACACCGTCAGGAACTGTCCTCAGGAAGGGAAGCCCAGGAATGTGCTTTTGCCTGGGGCATTTGTCCGAATCCTCTGAATTCTGAGAGAAGAAGACTTAATGTTCTTTTTGATACACCATTTTCTAGAGGAACTTCAGACGTGTGTAGACCTGAGTCTGAACACGGTACTGATTGGTGTGTCCACTTCCTTCTTCAGCTAAATCACAGTTTATCATACTTACATCTTCTTAAGTGGTTTCAGTATTGACCGATTGATTTGAAACTCATTTTATGGAAATCTTGCTGTTTAATTAGATTGCTTTCCAGTACCTGACAGTCATGCTT
Organism: Hyaena hyaena; assembly: GCF_003009895.1. Lineage (NCBI taxonomy): Eukaryota > Metazoa > Chordata > Mammalia > Carnivora > Hyaenidae > Hyaena > Hyaena hyaena. Next base: position 703,781 of record NW_024080903.1, on the reverse strand, counting down.
TTCATTAATAACAAGTGCTGTTGTGGCCACAGAAGAGGCTGTTGTAAGTTCTAAAAGCCGACTTCATACACAGTCGATCAAAAGCCGGAGACAGTGAGCCCTGGACCCGCACGCATGGCCACCTCATCAATTAGGAGCAAATGGCCAAGGAAAGATGTATTCTTAGCATCTGAGTAAATAATGGAGACAGATAAATGAAATTTACTAAATCAAGATGAAATACATTTCCGAGCCTATGTCAGCCTGGCTCTCAATTGAGGATGGAAATGAAATTGATCAACGGGCCACAATGAAGGAGCAAAGGTCCGCGTTGGAGGCCACTTATGCTCTGGTTAATGGCGTGCTTTGAAATGATGGGACATCAGCATTATTATCTCTAATATATCACTCACGGTATTTTTGGTTGTTGATCTCTCTCTCTCTCTCTCTCTCTCTCTCTCTCTCAAGCTTTCTTCTGATGACACGTTCACATCAATGTGGGCAGAAGTCCACGCTTATCTTAAAGATCCCTAAGAAATCTCAAAAACAATTTTTGATTGGCTTTTTCTCCACATGTAATGCTTACATTTTCCATACTGTTTTCACGCGTGGAGATGTGGACTCTCCTGAGGGAGGTAAAGGTCCCCCACGCCCTCTCGCGTTGAACACAGAGTGTGGAGGAGCATTGTGGGAGGATCTGGGCCATGGCAGCCTCAGTCCCCATGGCAGGGTCATAGGCGCACGTGCATGCTTAGTCTTAGTCATGACAGAACGCCTCCTCTGTTGTTACCTAGATCTTGCCTTCCGACGGCGAGAGAAAGAACAACGACCCCACAGGCATGTGGCCGAGCCGGCCCGGGTGTGGGCAGGATGCTCTTGGCTGTGGGGGCTGCTAACCCCGGGGACCAGGCGTCCCCGCGCGTGCTTTCGGCCAGCACTTGCTCCTTGCCCCAGCGCCAGGCGGAGGCCCTCAACAACTCCATGGAGCAGACGCAGATCTTGAGACGGCAAAGCACGTGGCCCCACAGCCGGGATGTGGCAGAGCCAGCATGGGCTCTGGCGTCTGTCCCTGAGCCCGGAGCACGACCCATCAGTCTTACCCAAACACATCCTTGCTTAACTGAAAAGCACCAATATAGAGTCTCCCATCAAGCTTTCATTTTCTATTTGGAAAAAAGATAAAGGCATATATTCTGTCCTCGCTCCTGGGGTTCTTTTTTTTTTTTTATAAACATTTCTTTTTTTTTTTTTTAATGTTTTACTTATTTCTAGGAGAGAGAGAGAGAGACAGCGTGAGCAGGGGAGGGTCAGAGAGAGAGGGAGTCACAGACTGAAACAGGCTCCAGGCTCTGAGCTGGCAGTCAGCACAGAGCCCGACGCGGGGCTCGAACCCACGAACCGCGAGATCATGACCTAAGTGAAAGTCGGACGCTTAACTGACTAAGCCACCCAGGCGCCCCATAGCTCCTGGGGTTCTACATTTTGTGTCACAAACGTGGAAGAGAGAGGATTCATTCAGAGCAGTTTTATCATCAGAACGATGCAGGTTTAGGGGTGGGGTCCTTAGCTCACGGCCATCCCGGATTTTCTGTTTTGTCTCAAGCTCAGCGTGGCTTTGACTTGCCCTTCTAGACACGCACATTCTCCTGGCCCTGGGACCTCATCGTCACCCCGCTCGGCGTCACCTGTGGGCCCTGCTGCTCGCTTGTTGAGGCGATGCTCCCCAAGCAGTTAAATCCTGAAACTCCTCCTGGAAGAAGGGCCTTTGTCCCTCCCCATGTGCTGGGGACGGGGCCCGAGGACTCCCAGGCATGTCTGCAAATATACATTCCAAGGCTCACCCTTCACACTGCACGTGGGTGGAGGGGGCAAGCCAGGTGCCTCTCAAGGGAGGCCAGTGTCCCACTTAATCAACTTTTACTTAGCATTTGCTCTGCGCTCTGGATGATGTCAGCTGTTGCTGAGGAAATTTCAAAGCCGCATAAGACACAGCTTTTGGTCACCTCGAAGAGACGTGGCAAAGAACCACCGACAGGGGCTTCAGGGACTTCGTTTGTGTCACAGGTTGTCAGGGTGCCCTGAACCCCACATCGGCCAGAGACAAAGGAGTTAAAGGGCCCTGGAGCCCACATGGGACGCCCTGCTGTCTGGAGGAGTCTGGACGGGGTCTGGAGAGTCTGTTAACTGGCCCGTTGCTGCTTAAAAGGCCTTGGCGGTGGGAGAGGAAAGTGTGCAGGAAGGGGACACGGGGCTTCACTCAGAGGCTGTGTTCTTCTGGGAGAAGCTGGGAAGTATTCTTGGTTTGGGATTGGAGGGCGTGGGGGGAGGGCAAGCCTGAGCTCGGGACCATGGTTCTGCTGGTGACGGAGTGGTAGCAGCGTCAGCCGCCTGGTCCCTGGGGGCCCCGAGTGTGGGCAGAATCAGGCTCAGAGGCACGTCGGGAAGACGGGACGGCAGTGCGGGCACAGCCCCCACAGGATGGGTATGGACCGAAGCCACCTGGCCAAGGGGACCCCAAGGAGAAGCTGTGCATGGCCGCCGTCTCTGGGCACCGGCACTGGGCTGGGATGTCACCTCGATTCCGAGTCATGGGCCACACACTCTTGGCATGGTATTTGGGTTTGAATCGGTTGTCTTTTTGATCAAAAGCCACAAAAGAATACATGTCCGGTTTCTCCCGAGAGCAAGCCATGGGGAAGAAGCTCGCAGGCACTGGAGGCAGGAACATCTCTACCAGCTGGAGGCTGAGGCCCCGCCCCCAAAATCCCTGCTTCCTGTGAAGGCAATGAGCCACAGAGTTCGTGTGCAACGGGCTACAGTCACACTCGCAAACTGGGTCATTGGTGATTAATTTGTTGCTGCTGATATGGAGAAGCACCCAGCGCCCAGCCAGAGGGCTGAATTGGTGCCGGACGAGATGTTTGGACGAGATGTTTGTAGGAGACGCGAATGCGCTGTCTTACGTGGCAGGAGGCCGTGGGGGAGACGCCTGCCCCCTCTCTCGTGGCGGGCTTGGTGGCACCCAGTGCCATCCCGCAGAACCATGCTGAGGTCCTGGTGTGCACATTGTGCCCAGGGGCCCTGGGCGCTGTGGCACTCGCACAAGACGGAGCGCCCCTGACCCGCCCGTCAGCCAGCGCTCCACCCCCGCTCCGCAGAGCGGGTGCCCAGGGCGGGCAGCCCGCTGGGAAGAAGCAGGCAGTGGGCCTGGTGTCTCTGCCTCCGTCTGCGTTTCGTCAGGTTGACAGTTTGCCTGTATTTCCATTCCTTTCTCCTCACCTGGACCGCGGAACACGGAGCAGGTTGGGGTGACTCCTCTGCCCGTAAGGAAGACGTGTCCCTGACAGGGTCCTTGGCTCCACTACAGCCTTCTGTGGCCCCCAAACGTCCGGCCTTAAAAGCTTGACTGTGGGATGGAAAACTACGCCAGCCAGTCCCGGTCTGAGATGAGAGCTAGAGTCTGGGGTCGGCAGAAGAATGAGGGGGATGCCTTGGAGGGGGCATGTGGCCAGTCACCTGGAGTCTCTCGCTCCCCTGCCCCGGCCGGCGGTTCACAGCACACCCTCGGACGAGAGCCTGGAGGCTCCGGAGGCTGCGGCCCCGCCTGGCATGACCTGCTTGGTGGCCGTGGAGGAGCCAGGATGCAAACTCCATCCTCGGGACCTTTCGTCTCCACTGTCTCCTCCTTGCTTCCTGCTGTGACCGAGGCCCACACGTTTTTATTGTTTTACGTCTTTCCAGTTTTCGAGGTCATCGCTATCCTCTAGACCGGTGGGGGGAGGGTGCAGGGATGCCCCGGAGGTGGCTGGCAAGGCTGTGTGCCCACGACGGCAACCACCACTGGCTCCTGGGAGCCCTGGGTGCGGGGAGGGCCCTGTTCTAGAAGGAAAGCTCGTGGAGCAGAAGGTGGGTGGTAACTGCTCCGGTGTCGGTGCAGAAACGACGTTTAAGGTGTGGCCGCCCCGTTGCCTGGCTGTGTAGCCTGGACAGCTCACCCAACTCCTGAAAATCTTAGTTTTGAGTCAACAAAAGCAGGATTAGGGCGGCATTTGGCTCATTCTGACAGGACCATTAAATCAAATAATTACGTTCATCACATACTCTCGAGCCCCTTCTCTTCCTCCCGTGTCTTTATCTTTTCCCGTTTACGTGGTGAACACGGGCTCTTGACTGGCACCAGTGCCCGTAGATTAAGTAGGGACCCACCGCCTTCCGTGGGAGGTAATGAGGGTGGCGTAGACCTTGTTGCAAAATTGAAGCCTGGCTTTGCTACTGTGTATGTCCAACCCAGAATATGATCTTTAGCATCATTAGATCACACACTGTGGCAGAAGCACATGCCCCAGATCACGTGCAGAATGGTCCAGAATATGCACCAGACATTTATGCTGAAAACACCTTAAGTTCTAGGAAACAAGTTAAGGAAAATAAAGAGATTTAAGCTAGATAACTGTCTTTAAAAATCATTTCATGGGGAGCCTGGGTGGCTCAGTTGGTTAAGCATCCGACTTCGGCTAAGGTCATGATCTCACTGTTCATGGGTTTATGCCCCACATCGGGCTCTGTGCTGACAGCTCAGAGCTTGGAGACTGTTTCAGATTCTGTGACTCCCTCTCTCTCTGACCCTCCCCTGCTCACGCTGTCTCTCTCTCTCTCGCTCTCTCAGAAACAAATAAAAAGAAATTAAAAATCATTTCAAAGCAAGAGTACATTTTTCTAGGTCTGGGTGGGGCCTCTATCTGGGAAACAATGTAAGTCTTCATGCCCACGTTTCTGGGCACCATTCTCGTGCCTCAAACAGCAAAGAAATATGGCTTGTGCCATTATTTATTTATTTCTATTTTTTATTTTTTAAAATGTCTCTTTATTTTGAGAGAGAGAGAGAGAGCAGGGCAAGGGCAGAGAGAGAAGGAGAGACTCCAAAGCAAGGTCCACACTGCAGTGCAGAGACTGATGTGGGGCTGGAACTCAGGAACCACGAGATGGTGATCTGAGCTGAAATGCTTAACCGACCGAGCCCCCCGGTGCCCCGCCTTCTGCCACTTTTTAATGCAACATTTGATTTCCCACATGAAAATGTCAAAAATAAAAAAAGAGAGAGATGGTTTTCAACTCCTCTGAGCTGTACTAACGTGGACTCCGGATTAGTGCTCTCAGAAGGTGTGGACACGGAAGCCACAACACAGAGAGCAGGAGGCCACGTCTGGAGCTTCACAGACGCAGGCAGCTGGGGCAGCACACACGCGGGCGCTTCCTCAGTTTATCCCAGTGCGCCCCGGGGCTTCCGAAGAGCCACTAGCACACAGCCTCGTCTGTGGTCTGGCCCCGCCGTGGCCGCTGCCGCCGATGGCGGGACGCGGTCCACACCCAAGACGCTCGTGTGACGCCGCCACGCGCTGTCACATCGCCAGGTCGCCCCGCCATTTATTAAACATTTTAACCAGAACGGAACATTAAAGGGGCCTTCAGATTAGGAACACAATTGAAAAACCTCTAAGAAAGGAAATATCTTATTAATTCATTAAGTCAAACTGCTTGTATCTACACTTGTATGACTAGAATTATGGTTCATTAACTTCATTTCTTTATATGAGTTAATTAGCTCAGAGGAGGCCAGAAATTAATTACCAGCTTATATAGTTTGTGCAGAATGGCATTCTGTTTATTTAGTTTCTCCTATTAACTTTTAATCTCTTCAAACAATAAAAGAGGTAATTAGTATTTTATAAACAAAAATGAAAGCAACAAAGGCAAATAATTTCCCAAATCCTGAAGCTCCTGTGAGGACCTTGATAGATGGCTGCTTGAAGTCGCAGACCTTGTCAGTGTGACGGATCAGTGACAGGAGACAGGCGTGTGGGGGGTCCTGAGGTAGGAGCCCCTCGTCCGTCATTTGAGAGAAGATGCTGCAAATACCTCACCGAGCCGAGCACGGCCCTCAGATGCTTCCTGCTGTTTGAGAATACTTGCCCATGTTTTCAACTACAGTTGCTGCGTAAGCTCTGTCTCCAAAGACATTTGAAGATACACTTACAGGAAACAAAAGGCGTATCCGAGGAGTCTGCTTAAATATCGAATGCTTTTTTACAAAAGGACTTACTCCGTTATCATAGAAACTTAAAATAATAGGTTGGCTAATTTTATTACCTAGAATATGTTCGTCCGTGCAATTGCTGATACGTGGTCTATGGTGTGTGGTGTCTGTTAAAAGAAAAGGCGAGGGTTAAAATTTTGACCGGCACCGAGGAGGCCGATCTCCCTGAATGAGTGAGAGTTGGGGCAGACTTGTGGTATTGACAGAAAGTAACCAGATGGGTATTTTTGGGGTTAACGTGTTTTCCGAATTTACAATCACCATATAATTTTGAAACTTCCGAGGGGATATGCACAGTATGCGTGTTTAGCCACTTTCTCACAAGATATTTAATGAATTACAGGAGTTATTTAATCAATGTATTTTGTTAGCATAACATTAATATTAATTAAATGTTCATTAAAAAAATTGGATTTTTAACAGCCTAAAACCGAGGGCTCCAAGCACAGTGAGAACAGCTAACGCCTTCTGCACAGCAGGCCATTGCCTCCCCGGAAGGCTTTTATCAGACAAACTTATATTAGTAGAAAATATCCTACAAGTTCTTTTAAGACACATTATTTCCTTCAAAATAATAACGTGAACCGAAAAGGTCTGCTGCGTTTGATTCCCCTACGCGGAAAATGGGAACGTTTTCTCCATCTCGGGAGATCTGCTTCACAAGGTTGTACATACGTCTACTCAATCCTGTCAGATAATGGAAGAGAGAAAGAAGAAATCAGTGTACCAAATCTTTTACATCCATAAATAATGTCAAAAGAAAACACCGACTATATCCCTTTTTTCCTGGGAGGAACAAAAAAAACAAAATTGGAACTTATTAAAGGAATTTTTTAACTCAGATGAAAACCGTACAGGCTTGTCCCTTAAATTGCTTGAAAAGCCCCTTCTGTAAAGGGTTTTCAAAGGCAGTCAATGTATGTGCTGGATTGTATCAATACCTCCTGACTGAAACATGGTATTTTCCACTAGCTATGCGGGGAGCATTAAATTCTTCATTAGATGGGTTTGAATCATCAGAATTGATTTTAACCTGCGACAAAATGGGATTTTTCTTCCTGAGCTCTGCGCTGCCCTGAGCCTTCTCTCTGCTTTTGTCTCTCCGTCCTCGTGCTGGGGAAAAGCTGACATCTTCCCCTGATTAACAGATAGGCATGGGTACTTTATTGCCAACATTAGCCTCCCTGCACAAATCACCGAGCATCAAAGAGGCAGAGAAGCACCCGGCTGCTCACCGTCACCACGATTTCCAGCAATCGGGGATGCGAGAGAGGAGAGGCTTCAGAAGGGAACCCGCTTGGAGCAGGGGAAGGAAACCCGGGCGCCGAGTAAGCGTCGTGCGATTCCCCCAGCCCCGTGCCCTCGGTAGAGCCAAACAGAGACCTCGCGTGCGGGGTGCGTGCGTGGGTGTTTGGGGAGCTCCAGACAAAAGAAACGGGTTGTGTGTGTCTGAACTGGAGCCCTGGGCCAGCCCCTCCCAGGCAGAGGGACAGTTCCCTTCTCCCGTCCCTGAGTGTCTCTGCGTAGCCGAGTCAGGCTCCACCTCCGTTCTGATCTCGTGTACATTCTGGAAGCCCCCTGCCCCCCCGTGCGTCCCCAGCCCCGCGTCTCACTCCTAACAGGTGTCTGGGCGCCTGCCCCTGCTGTGTCTGTTGCTGCGTGGCTCAGAGACGTGCACTTTGTCCCCACACTGGCCACCTTCGTACACTTCTCTTCTTTGTGTCTCTCAACTCCGTTTCTGTTCTTAAAAAGCAATGGTGTCTTCTCATTACTTCTGAAAAGGTTTAATCCTGAATATAAACACCCCCACACACCCCCACGGTTACCTCGGGGGCTGTGTTCCAGCCGCACCCACGGTCTCTTCTTCTGTCTGGGGGTCCAAGGACCAAAGCCCAGTTGCAGTATCCACACCCAAAGGCAGCAAAGAAAAAGAGAAAACGAGGGACCCCATGTTTTCAAAGTGAAATTTCTCATAGAACCACGTATATTTGTGTGATTTTTATTTTCCTTAAAAAATTTTTTTTTGTTTATTTATTTTTGAGACAGAGAGAAACAGAGCATGAGTCAGGAAGGAGCAGAGTGAGATGGACACACAGAATCTGAAGCAGCTCCAGGCTCTGAGCTGTCAGCACAGAGCCCGACGCGGGGCTCAAACCCCCGAACCACGAGACCATGACCTGAGCTGAAGTCGAAGGCTTAACCGACTGAGCCCCCAGGCGCCCCTGATTATTATTTCCTAAAGGAGATGAAAATGTTAGTAAATACTCACCAGCTCATTGTTTATTGCACATAATGCCATTTTTGAGGGTGAAAACATTTTTAACTTAAAAACCTCAGTCTGGGGGGGTTGATAAAAAGATAAGGCCACATTACACAGGCATATTTCTACTTAACATCAGTGATTTTTGGAATGAATGTCAATAGCTTTGTGTGCTATGCACTGAGGTGGCTCCAAGTCCTGAGCTTCCCTGACGCATGGACTGTGGCCTGAGCCAGGACAGGAAGCCGTGGCGCTGGGGGTGGGACCAGCTCCAGCCACCAGCCAAGGGCCACAGACAGGCCCTCGCCCAGGCTCCCAGACCCAGTGGGCAGGGCTGAAGTGAGCTCGCCCGCTCGAGGCCCCCCCAGAACTGAAGGCGCACAGCCTGCGCCTGGGAAGGAGGGCTTCACCACCGCGGTCCCTAGCAAGCTGGGGTGCCCCCCAGGTCCCCCCGTGCAGGCCACCTCATCACCCAACATGGGCAGGATCCGCTCTGCTCTCGGTTCCCAGCACGCCCTCCCGCCAGCTCCTGTCTTAGCCTCGACGGCGCCACCGCTCACCTCTGTCTACAAGGCAGGGGCCCCCGCAGTCCCCAGATGTGGGCTTGCAGGTCGACTCTAAGATCTTTAGACTCTGACCAGACCAATTCTGCTTTAGTGTGGGCGTCTCAGGATAGTTTCAACCCTGAAGACCCGGAATCCTACACATTTCCCAACCTCTAGTGCCTCTGAAATCGAGGAAAATGGTGCCATGTGATCTCACTCATCTGTGGAATCTGAAGAACAGAACAAATGCAGAAACAAAGAAACAAGCTAAAAAAACCCTTCAGACCCTTAAATATAGAGAATAGACTGATGGCGGCCAGAGGAGACGGGTGGGGGGTGGGCAAGATGGGTGAGGTGTTGAGGGAGGTCCAAGCTCCCAGCTGTGGAATGAGTAAGTCACGGGGTAAAGGCCAGAGCACAGGGATGCCATCAGTGGTACTGACACGGGGTGGGGGTGGGGGGGGCTGTGCTTGTACGTCCGGCGCTGCACACGGGGGTGCGGGGTCACCGTGCTGTCCGCCCGAAACCAGCTAGCACGGTGCTAACTACACTCAAATAAGGAGGGAGGAGGAGGGAGGGAGGAAGGTGGAGAATCCACGTGCTGACTTTGGAGATACCCGTGTTACTGGAAATCAGGAAGATGTTTACAGGAATGTAAAGATCAACTTTTCTTCCCCATCTTAAGGTTTCAAAAGAATAACATTTCCATAGAAATCTAGAAAAGCCAGTAATTCAGTGAGGATAAGTCACTGTGACCTCATTTAAATCTATTTTTAAAAACGAAGTGAAACACCTAATCAGGACCGGAACCGACATGTATCTTACTGCACCGAAGCCTTATATTTTGTCGCCCCAGGAGCTCGAGGAGAGGGTGTGCGAGGCGAGGGGGTGCAGGCGGCAGCGGACCCAGACCCGCCGCTGGGCACGGGGACTGACCAGGCTGGCTTCAAGGTGGCTCCTTGTTGTGGGACCGTCATCCGTGCCGAGCGTCACGGCAGTGTCGCGGCCGATAGCGGCGCGTTGGAGTGCGCCCTGTGCTCTCGGGCAGCCCGGTGAGGTCGAGCGAGTGGTGCCGTGTCCCGCCTGCCCGCCGCTCTCAACCAACCGAGGACCAATCGACAGCACGTAGCAGTAAGGGATGGAACAGATTCTCCTGAGTCGTTTCCAGGTACGTGAGCCGTGATGCCATTTTACTTCAGTCTGTGAAATGAAGCTGCAGGGATTCGGTGAACTTAAGCGAGCTCGTATGTCTCATGGACACAGAGAGATACTGGCACACAGTAAGCGCTCAATAAATTTCCCATTGCATTACAAGCATGGTGGAAGTAACTTCTTTTTTTTTTTTTTTAATATTTTTTATTTATTTCTAGGAGAGTGAGAGAGAGAGACAGTGTGATCAGGGGAGGGTCAGAGAGAGAGGGATTCACAGACTCTGAAACAGGCTCCAGGCTCTGAGCTGGCAGTCAGCACAGAGCCCGACGCGGGTCCCAAACCCACGAACCGTGAGATCATGACCTAAGCGAAAGTCGGACGCTCAACCGACTAAGCCACCCGGGCGCCCCTCGCATTTCTTACTTCTGACAGTGCTGTCACGTGGCTCATCCTGATACTGAAATCTTGAGTTTCCCTCACTGATCTATGAAACTATTCCTTTCAAAGAAAATACAATTTTTCCACTGTATCCTCTTTTGAGTTTTTTTTTTTGTTTTTTTTTTTTTACCTTCTGTTCTCTCTGTCTGTGGCAGCAGAATACTGGCTCCTAAAATGTCCACGTAATCATCCCTGACCCTGCGAACGGCACGGGCGTCAGGGCTGCAGGTGGAATAGGTGTGCTAATCAGATGGCCTTAAAATAGGGAGATTATCCTGGAATATCAGGGCGGCCAACCTAGCGGCAAGGGGCCCTCAGTCTGGAAGAGGAAGGGGAGACAGACTCCGTCAGAGACGCCGCGTAAGAAGCGGCCCACAATTGCTGGCTGTGAGGACAGAGGGGGGCACGAGGTGAGGGCCGGGGGCTCCCAGCAGAGCCGGGGGCTGAGGACTGGATCCGCCCGCCCAGCGGACACTTGTGCTCAGTGCGACCCACATGGGGCCTCGGAGCCCTGTGACTGTGAGATAGTCCGTGCGCTTGTAAACCCTACGTTCCTCGTGTTTTTACAGCATCGCCAGGATGTGCTACACGCTGCCTCCGTGTTGACTGGGTTCTGGATTACCTCAAATCCTTTTCAGGATCCTCAGTTCTCTTGAATCCATCTTGTATATATTTAAATTAATTGAAAATATTGCATCAATGTGCGCCGCTCGGCCATCACTAATTCCCCTTGGACTCCACGTGATCTAAAACTTCTCACCACGCTATGTAACTGGTGCCCCTAAACGTGCTCTGTGTTGGGTCCCTCTGTGTCACGAGACAGCACGTTCCCGTAGCCTCCACCCCTCCACCCCTCACCCTCCACCCCTCGCCCTCCATCCACCATCACCAGACATGCCTGGCCCCGGGGGCTTGTGCTCCCTGAGAACTTAGTCTCTCTTCACAGCCCCGTGGAAGCCTTGTGTCTGCGACTCCCACACCTGTTGGAGTGGACATACCCGTCCACACGTACATGCACACTTGGGGAGAGGACCCCCTCGCTGGGAGGAGCACAGACCCAGGGGCTGCTGGGGGTGCGTTGTGGGGAGAAGCCCTTTTTCTAGGGTCTCAGCCTGAATTGCACTGATGTTAAACCCAAGTTAAGTAAATGATTCAGACGCCTAACTTCAGCGGAATGTGTTTTACATCATTGGGCTCTAGACAGAGAACCATAACCAGATGCAGTCGGCGTATTTCATTTCACCACTTAACTTTGCCACGTCCTGTGTATGCGCGTTCCCTTCGCCGTGTGCGAGCGCACACGCGGCTCAGCAGTGATGTGTATCCTCACAGCCAGCTGGCGACCCAGCGCCGTCAGCCTGGTAGACCGACCGCAGCCCCGTCCCACCGAGAGGCTGCCGCCTCGGCTCCCGGCCTCCTGCACCCCTGCTCTGGAGCTCCGCGGCTCTGTGATGCACTGATGCGCACGGCAAGCAGGTCCCTACCTGCAAATCCAGGAAATGATCTTTCTTCTTTCCTCTCACTCTTGACCAAGGTTATTCGCTTTATCATGCGCGGATTTTATTGAGTGACGCCAAGTGAGATGCGTAGAGCAAATAATGACAGTGCCGCGGTGATGAAGTGTGCGGCAGGGTCGCCACGGCTTTCCACGGAACAAATTGAGTCACATCTACTTCTCATCCATTATTTAGGGGTGATTGGCCAGGCTTGGCTTCTATAGATTTGATAATCATTCAGATGTCCATATTTAATATGTAACATAAATTTCTCATTTGGATGTCGATGGCTCGTCACCTCAGAACAACAATGCATAAAAGGAGAGATAATGTATGGGAGCTCAGAAATATTTGACATAAATAAATATGTAAAGGGGAGATAATAAAATCTGTTTCTCTCTGCCTGCCAGCGAGCCTTCACGTCAGACTGGACAGCCCATCTAATGCCGCGATTTTATGCAGCTGTATCCTATGAATATCGGCCTGCGCACTGGAGATTAAGGCTCAGCAGATGTTTCTCTGCAGGCTAACAAATATATCACCCCTGATAACGGATGACAAATGCTGTTCCATATTGTGTCAGACAAAACCAGGGCTCTTGTAAAACAAGTGTTACAGCTGGAATGGGATATTTTAACACCGTCACCTCAGCAGAAGATGCACAGACTGTCGCCCACTCAAAAGGTACCTGAAGACCCAGCCGCAGCCCGACCTCTCCCTGTCTGGCAGGGTGCAAGCGCAGCCCGGAAGGCTCTGGGAGTGAAGAGCAGGGCTCTGCTGGGAGCCACCGCTCCCAGAGACCACCCGCCCCATTTGCTGCGAGTTTCCAGTCAGCCACCAGTGTCCCTTTTTCTGTGGGGGCCCCAGAGCCCGGGCAGAGCACGTGCCAAGGCTGCGGGGGGCAGAGTCGTGAAGACAACCACAAGCATAGGGTCGAAATAGCTCATCGCTTTATTTACTCCGGCTCTCTCAGAGCTGGCTAGATTTATGAGTGACCAAGAGATAAATGTCCCTGGGACAAGACAGGCAAAAAAAAAAAAAAAAAAAAAAAGTGCTCCTTTTATGAAATATCACCGTGGGTTAGTTACTGAACGTGGTGGTTACGTATCGCCATTTACGTGGGTCATTCCTGTGTCAGTGCTGTGCTAATGTCACATCCCCCACAGAATCGCAGGGGAGCCGGGCTAGTACTCATTTCTCCCTCTCTACCCACTTGTTTATTAATGGTACGTCTTTCCTCTCTTCCTCGCCCGCAAAAAAATAAATTCTCTCCGTAACCTTCAGGGCCAACAGGCTTCCAGGCAACTCAGCAGTTATGAGTTGGGTGCGATATTTTTATCGTTCGCCTCTTCCGGACCAGGCCGTGTGTGCCTTCTGGCACTCCAGAACCATCCGCCGAGCTGCGGGCTCAGGTGACTGGTCTTCTCTTCTGCCGACAGAGATGCTGAGAAGGAAGCAGAGAGCACAATGTGACAACTTTCCGTCACTTTCCGACTTGTTAATGAACTTTTCCTCACCTCCCCCACTTTCTGAGACTTAGCTTTCCCGTTACCGTGTTTTCCCCAAGCAATTCTATACAATGAGACGGTAACAGTTGTTTGTCTGATAAAGCACGTACTATTTAGAACACAGATGTTTGATTATTATTTATTTCTCTCTGAAGCCCACTAATTCAGTCCCAAATGATCTCTTTTTCCCTTTTGCTTAAATTTAATTTGGAATCTATGTTGTTGGTAAGTGACAGACAGTTTAATTATTAATAGGATCCTGTAATGCAATGCAACATAGCTTTAAACTCTTTGGGGGCCCGAGCACCACACCTCCTTCCTCCCTTATGCTTCTGGGGCCTCCGGAGGAGTACAAAGGTAATTACAAAATGCATGACAAACCTGCACGTTTCGCCTTCTTTCTTCAACATTTGTGCTTGCCTATGATTTTATCAAGTGCCACTCAGATAGCAGAGCGGCCATGAATCAGCGAGGCCTTTGGCGTGTCCCTCTCCCTGGGACCACGGTATTTATCCATATGTGCGTGTGTATCTAACTGTATTTCATACGCGGGGACGTGGACATTATGTTTATAGTCACAGAAGAGGAGTTCACTTCAAACCGCCACTGCCTAAAGTCACCGCGGGAGCATCAGGAACGGAACCACAAGGGACCCGTCCTGGCTCAGGGATGGAGGGAAGCCTACACAGAAGGAAGCAGTGAGCTGGTTTCCGAGGCTTGGACGGGACACGGTGAGCTCGGGGCTGGTCCCAGCAGGGACCTGTTATGCTCCCAGACCACGTGTCATCATTGCCGCAGGCTTGAGCATGTGCCCCTCGGTCTGCGGACTGTTTAAAAAGCAGCCTCTCTCATAGCCGCGCGCGGGGCAGGGCAGTGACGCACACGCTGTCTGCTGAGGGCAGTGCGGCCGCGTGTGGTTCGGTGCGCGCTGCCCGCGTTGGGAAATGGAAATGCTCGGGGCTCTCGTTCGTGGAAGCAGGTGCTCCCGAGGCACCTGACTTCTCCTCTCTGGGTCCTGGGCCGCTTGGGGTCCCGAGAAGGGCTGTGAGGGGAGCCAGCGCCCTGCTGATTTAACCTCCCGAAAACACCTACCCAGGCGGCGTCCTGGTCCTCGGCAAGTGTGGTCCTTACTGCGTGCTCGCTGCCTCCGTCCCGGGGCCCAGAGCGCCTCCCTCACCACCGTCTTAGAGCCGAGCTAGTGAGTAGGTGCTCAGCTAAAATCCCCACTCGGACGCCTAGGCCTGGGGCTGCGTTCTGCAGATAAGTTATGTGCGAGGTTGGTGTTGTGTCCAGGGAGTGGCATCGGCGGTGAGGGAAGGCGGCATGGACGCAGAGTCTAAAGGACAAGTCATGGCAACGGGGCAGGACAAAGACCACGTCCGAATAGCACACGCTTAGAAACGTGGAGCCTCGGGTCTCCTTCATACGGAATTTGGGGCCACGCGGCTGCTATTGAGCCCAGAGGACCCACGTGACGGGGCTGTCGGCTGAGGCTCTGGAGGGGACAGAGAGGGACCCTGCCCAGCCCCGGGGGGCCCGTGGAGAAAGCACGGAGGCCGTGGCCGTGGCATGGCCCACGGCTTTGTCCAGGTACCAGTGCCGTGGCCCCAACCACAGGGAAGTGCAGCAGCGGCGACGCTAGTGTTTGCTTCTGGCCCACGCGGGGCCCGGGGTGAGCGCCGTGCTAGGTCACCTCTGTCACCCGCCGACTGCAGTAAATACTTTGCACGAATGTTTTACAGTTTAAAATGTCACAAAAATTGCAGCTACTCTTTGTGCCGAGGAGGACACGGAACTTTAGGAGGATTTGGATTCTCTCCGTGTGCATATGATGCCTTCCCACCGCTGGCTCTTTTCTCCATTTCTCCTTTGTGTTTATGCCGCCAGGTGAGGGAGAGAAGGCAGGCAAGTCGCTGCGGACACGCCGCATCTGGGGGACGGTTCTCCCCGTCCCCAGGAAATCAGGTTCATGTCTGGTTTACAAAACCTCACTCTGACCTCTAGCCTTCCAAGGTCAGATGAACAGTTCCTTTTCTTTTCCTCCCGTGGGAGTGCTTTCTACAGTATTTGAAAAGTGAGCTGTGGTACGCTTTGGAAAATGGAGCAGTATTAACATAATAATTAAAGACCTGGTGAGGCAGGAGAGGGGTGGGCAGAAGGTGGGGGAGCCCAGACACACAGGGCACTGGGGCTCCTGCCCGGGGAGGAGGGGGGGAGACAATGTGTTCCCGCCATGACGATCGGCCGCACCCTGGGTATCACACCTCCGTCCCGAGAGCTCCGTCTGGGAAGGAATGGTCTCCATGTTCTGAGCTGTTAATCGCTTTGCCACCAATAGTTTGATTCAATACATTATTTCCCTTGATGCTGCTTATTTTTTCCTCTACTTCTACTGGCATAAAAACAAACAAAAAACACTCTTTAATGAGTGCCTTCTTACCAAGTAATGTTTGATTATGGAAAACAAAACAAAACAACAGAAACCAATTGAATAGTGGAGCCAAAGTGCCTGGACTAATTATCCCTTCTTTGAATAAAACCCTAATGAAAGGATTATGAATTTGATTTAATATGACCACATGAGAATATTGTGCTTTCCCCCACTAACTACCATATCTAACTAGAGTTTACAAATGGGAACATTTTTAAAAACCCCATCTAGATTTTCAGGGTAGCTGGGGCCATGGTGAGCCACTCCTTACCAGGAGAAGGCTGGATCTGAGAAAGTGGTTCCCCCATGTCTCCATTAGCAGAGATGGGTGTCAAAGTTAACGGAACAGACAAAATGTGTCAGTGTTGGGGTCTGCCAACGCCGTTGTGCCGGCTAAGACGTGCTCCCGCCGCGCCGGTCCCTGGAGGGAGGCAGGTCCGAGGTGAGAACATGGCCGCGGTGATGTGGACTCTGGAGAAGGGCGCTGTGGCCCGGGACTCACCTGGCACCGTGCGGCTCTGGGGCATGTGGGTGTTTCAGCTTCAAACACTCTTAAACGGATGGAGTGAACATGGCCAGAATAGAACTTCCCTCAAGAAGCCACTGCAGTTAGGAAGCATGCACGAAACATGCTTCAGAGACCCTGCGCTCGTACGGCCTGGCCACTCGGGGAGGCCACATAAATAAAAATGCATGCGCAGATTCAGATCGTAGTCTCGGGTGTTCTGTCCATTCAACACACAAACAAAGCACCGGCTGAAGTCGGGAGAGGGACTTCCTTCCCCAGAGTGTCCTTGCGTCAGAGTCCCACAGGGACAGGCGTACTCGGTAAAGGATGACCAATTCCTCATCTGTCAGATCTGTTCACGAAAGACTCGGATCCACCTATTAGAAAGGCAATTTGATTTGTCACAGAATACTGTAAGCATAACTAAGATAATGTCCTATCTGCAGCTGAAGCTATTTTCTGTGAAATTAAAACACTGATTTTACTATCCCAAGGTTTTCCCATTAACATAATCTAAGAATTGTGGCTTAATACTTCTGTTAACAATCATTTCATTCCATGCAGTGGGTGTGCGGACAACGAGCTGTTGTTCAGCCCATAGCATTTTGAACGTGATCTCTTAGACCTGGGGTTTCTCTTGACCGTGCTTCATCACACACCCTGAAAATCACAGCAGTGGAATCTCTGCCCTGGTGTGTATAGGATACGAGGACAAGGGGGAAGCAATGATCATCTTCCAAAACCACGATGGTGCCAACGCCTGGACTGTCCTATGTTTTAAGAGTGTCCTCTGTCATACAACGTGCCGAGGTGGCGGATTGTAAGTAACTCCGCATGGGCGAACACACAGCTCACACGCACTGCCCTGGCCTGTGCCGAAGGGGTGCGTGTTTTTCAGAAAACGATAAAAGCGTGCAGTATCTGGGATGTTCGTTCTGACTCTGCCTCTCACTGCCAATGGGATTTGTGGCATTCCCCCCGCCGGACCTCAGAGCGGGCGTTTCTGAGATGATAACCCATTTTCAGCTTGATGTATGTATATGAAAATGTGTGGACAAATGTCCAGAACTAGGGAGACTCTTCCATCGACTTTAAAAATGCTCTCAACTATCTTGCGTCGGTTTTGACAAAATCAGAATGGCTCTGGGCTGTGGGTCCTTGTCCCCAATGACCTCCCCACTCCCCCACTGGAAACACGGGGGTGACAGATTAAATCATTAAATTATATTTGTGTTCCAAATTTGATTTTTACTTTCTGGTTCACTGATCACGGGAAGTCTTAGGCCATGTGGAGGGGATGAACTCTTAAATGGTTATCTGATCTTAGTTTACCAAGTTTGCCATTTCCATTAAAGTGAACTATTAGGTTTTTTGCATGATCAAGAGCCTGGTTTCACGGAACTGAAGCTTCCTGCTTCACCTGCCACGGAGATGGAAAACACGAGCGCCATCTCCTAGGCAGGGGGTGGGGACGGTGTTCTCCAGTGTGGCGAGGGCCCGTCATGTACTTCAGCGTGTGTTGGCTTGTCCACTTAGTAGAAGGTGGCAGCATACTGTTCCTGGTAAGTCTTTATGCTTCGGAACTGGATCTTTAAAAAATGAATTTAGTCTAAATTTGTAAGGCCTTTTTATTACTAATCATGGTCAAATACAGAAATGTTTCAAGTCAGAATGATGGAGATACTGATTGGAAGGCAGAAGTCAAGTTCTTGCAGTGGATTAGCTCTGTGATTGTGGACCAGCCCCATGAACTTTCTAAATTTCCAGGCTCTTACCAGTGCAAGGCCTGCATACCGTGTATTGTCCGTGTATCACTGGGTGACTCCTCTCATGTCAGGCCTTTGTCAAATTTCGATGTAAAGTACAGCCTATTACACTTTCTCGAATAACATAAGGCCTGAAAAGACATTGTTACTATCCAAATTCCTGTCTGACGCCTCAATGCACAGTGTCCTCTTTGCTGATTACTTAGTCTTGAACATCCTGGGAGCTGCGTGGTCTTCACTGTGCCACTTTGTGATCTTTGTTCCAATAGTGAGATGATGAAGAGGAGAATGTAAGGAGAGCCACATGAGGAGGAAAGTGTGCTGTTCTTTGGGGCAGAGGTGGAGAGGGAAGCCAAGGACAATCATGGCAGCCATAGCCAAGCTGTGCACACCTGTTGATCTTCCCTCACGTGTTTATGAAGTGTGGGGAGATTGTTCACATGGTCTCACACTCCTTGACGGTCCTTGGTGCTTTATTTGTTCTTGGCGTTAATGGGGTGGGCATGGCCTGTAGCCCCCCAAGCCGTGGGGGCAGAGCGTCCTGCAAACTGGCAGAACCAGAGCCCTCCTGGAAGTGTCACATCTTTCCAGAATTAAATCTCATGCTGACAGTTCCTCAGTCCCAAAAAACAAGTTAAAACAAATCACATTTTTTGAGGTGTCACAGTCATTGTCCTGTTCTACCACGAGTCCTCTGATTTTTCCTTCTCCGTCTTTCCTCCTGCCCTTTGCCTCTGATGAACTTGCCCAAACACTTGCTAACCTGGGCCTCGTCTGTCTACAGTGACTCCTTATGTAGCCGTATTTGTCGCACGTCAACTCCACCCAGGCTGACGCAGGATCTGGAGAAAAAGATTGGGGCGTCACTACAGATACCGTGAGCGAGGTCCTCGAAGGAAAATGGAAGCCACAGCTCTTCCCTTCCAGGAAGTGTCGACTCCTTTCCTGGCTTGCTCCCTCTTTTGCAGCAAAATAAAGACAAAAGAATATCAATAGGATCCTAGGCTCTGTGTCTAAGGATCGCGTAAAGCCAGCAATGTGCCCTGTGTGCCCCTGGACGGGAGTGAGTGCAAACACGTTCTGTGGTGGCTAACGGCAATAATAGGACTATTGGAAGATTTCTGATAATTCAAAATTACTGGAATTAATAGTCTGAAGTACAAACGTCTGAAAAGTTAGATTTATGACATTTGTTCCAAGAACATGCATCTAAATTTCGAACATATAATATAAATCCCTTTGAGAACAAGTAGTCACATGAAAATCCTGTAGTCCTCTCCTGTTTTATGGGGGGTCATTTTGTGGTTAAAAATAAGGGGAACATTATTTAAAATTAAGATATATTCAGGAAAGGTTAGATTCCAAAAAACATGCACTTGGGACACCTGGGTGGCTCAGTCAGTTAAGCATCTGACTTTGGCTCCAGTCATGACCTCATGGTTTGTGATTTTGAGCCCCGCATCGGGCTCTGTGCTGACGGCTCAGAGCCCATGGCCTGCTTCGGATTCTGTGTCTCCCTCTCTCCCTGCTCTTTCCCTGCTTGTACTCTGTCTCTCAAAAATAAAAATAAATAAAAATAAAATTTAAATTAAAAAAAATTAAAATAAGCACAAAAAGGCATCATGAACTTGGCTTCTATTCTATGCTCTGACTCTTCTTCATGCTGCAAATTTGCAAATGCACAAAGCAGATCGCTAGGCACCAGCTCGGGGGAGCAGGTAGAGGCAGGTGGGGTGGCCATGTGGCTCGTGCCCATGGTTCTCCCGAGGCCTGTGGTTGTGAAGATCATGATGAGTAAAGACATTTCAGAAAAAAATCTCTTTTTCTTCCTGCACTGGTCGGGCCCCAACTATGAAGCCTCAAAGTTTCTTCCACCAGCTCACATGTGGACCGACAGCCTGCAGTTTCTCAGGATAATTCAGGTTTCTGACACCTGTGCGGGTTTGGCGATGACCATAAGTAAGATCGATAAAATCTGTGGCCACACTGGTGAAGGGGCAGAGAGGTAGGAATGGACTTTCTCTAAAAATTAATTCAAATATTACAGAGTAAACATATTTTTTGTCTGTGTGAAAGAGAACAAAGCTGTTCGTTCCAGAATGTTCATTATCTGAATTTAAAATTCTCTGTTGGAATTTTAATGTCAGGAACTACACATATGACCTTTGTTTTTCACTTTTGAGTAGAATGGTTTAGAAATACCTTGCCTGCTTTCATAAACACAGAAAGAACTCCATCCCTCCAGCTAAGGCGTCTTCACGATGCAGGGGTGGGGTCAGATTTTATCTTTAAATTGGTCACATTGGTTGGCCGACATGTTGTAGGAAAAGATTAGTGGATCTATTTGTCATATTTGAAGCCAGCCGCTCATATTCCCCACGACAGCCGTGTTATTACTGAGCAGTGCATAAACATAGGAAGTGGGACATGTCGAAAGCAAATCTTTAGTGAATGTTGTATCTAATTTTCATGGATGGACATGGATTGGACAGTTTATTCTCAGGCAAATTCCAAATGCAAATTGCATTATAATCTCCCCTAAGGATTCTGTTCCTTAATGGTCTCTTCACTCCTTAGCCACCCACTGCCAGTGACCCAGATCCCTTCTAGAATGAGCTGTCCTCTGCAGAGGAAGCCTTGCCCTGGTGATGGATTTACATGGAACTGTCCACGCCCCTGCTCCCCCTGGCTCGTGAACGCTGAGGTACCTCTCACAGGAACTGGTATGGGGTGAAGCTTGCCTGCCGATGATCTGTGTGCCCCCAGATTGTCCCCGTTTGGAATGCACCAGGCAGCCTGGGGACGGTGACCCACGACCACACTAGGTCGCACTGTAAGGCGCCATTTAGCCCAGCAAGCTCCAGGTTCTGTGACCATCGAGGGACAGACACGTGCAGAGTCAGGGATCTTTGGAACAGACGGAGGGTGCACACCAGAGCTGCCTTCTCTCTGTAAACCCTGCACCCCGAATGGAAAGAATGTGTAACTTGCAATAAAGCAGAGAGGTGAATTCTAGTTAGGGGGCAGGACACCCCCACTTGGACAGTTTTGCTGGATGTAATTGATTCTAAGGCAGCCACATATTGACATGAGAAAAGAAATCAGATTAGCTAATAAATTATCATGACTTAATCTACAAGTGGATGGTCTAATGGTGGATATATGTTAAAAGAAAGACAGCTGACCTCTACACGAAGCCATCCCAAATAGTCTAGAGTGAAGGGCAATTCTTCCTGGAGGGGCTATGGGGGACTGCTTATTTCTATGAATACATAAGCAAGGGGCTCACCTAGACCAGTTCGAAATAATAGAGAACACACTGGCCAAGACGCCTTTGGGTGGCTGAGAGGAATCAACGCAAGCAGCTCTTTGCCTTTCTGGTCTGAGCCTAGGTGGATGTAGCCTGGACTTGGGGAGCAAAGTGCTGGGAACAGGCAGCTTCTGCTCCCCGCCCCCATCCCCCCACCACAAAGTCCACGGAGCAAGGAGGGCGCGGCTGGCTTCCGGGGGGCGCCTCTGCTCTGGAGCCACCATGATGCTCTGGCTCCCCTCCTCCCACCCCCTCTCTTTTCGGTCAGATCAGCTTGGCACGAGCAGCACAAACAAACTTTGTTAACGGCTTTAAACTTGGAAGGCTCGCTTTTTAAATATTTGCCGCTACATAATTGAAACAGCTGTTTTAATGAGGTGCCTACTGTCATCATTTTACCCCGGCTGAGCTGGGTGACAACAAAGCAGTAATAACGAATTCAATAATAATTAACTCGGGTCATCTGCTCATCTGTCACGGCCCATCAGCTTTAGGGAGAAAAATCCCAGTGAACTTCTCTCTTTTGTGAGCTTTCCAAAACTCTGCAATAAAAGGCTCAGAGAGGACTCTAGGTAGCCCTTCAAAAGTTCTAAGCAAACTGGTAAGTAGGTTAATTAAATTTTATGCATGTTTAAATGCTAATGATTACATTCCTGACATTACAGTGTAATCTGATATGGAATGATGTCATGCGAACCGCGGTTTTAGTGCCTGAACACATCCCCATCCCCACGTCGTGCGGCAACTCTGGACCATTTATCGAAGGGCAGCACGTTGACAGTTCTGGAAAGCTGGGTTTTCACTCAGGTCCCTTAACTTGTCTGATGCATGTTAATCAGGGAAAGTCGCAGGAAACAACTGCTCGAAACCCAGCAGCAGGCGGGGGTGGGGGGGGCATCACAAGGTCTGCTTTTTGATGCCCTGCTTCTACATTCACACTCCTGGCGCTGTGGGTTGCAGGAGCATCCTGCTTGCGGGTCAGGATGCTAAAAATGAAAGTAAGGTCGCGTTCTCCGCTTCACGCGACACATTCACCCTCCCGCTACGTCCCCCACCCCGGCCCAGCCTCTACTGTTAGCAGCGTTTCACAAGACTGTCGATATTTTCGAGCGAGGAAAGACACGCGCACACACCAGCGTTTGCTATTATAAAAATGACGGACATGTGCCAGTTATGCATCAGTTTTGCAGACAAATTGCTCGGGCTTCACGAGTAACGTCTCTGGGCACAGAGAAGGGTCCTGGGCACCCCCCCACCCCCCCGGGGGGAGTGTTACAATGAAAATCATGATCTTGCAGGTCTGGGCTCCAGCCTGAGAGTCTGCATTCATACGAGGCTCCCAGCTGAAGGGGATCTGAGGGGAGGAGGACCCTCCTCTGAGGACCGAGGGGAAGCACGTTGGTCAGTTCTGGACAAAAGGAAGCAGCAAATGTGACACCATTATTCCAAAACGTGGGGCCTCCTTTCTCCACTCAATTCATTTTTCATTAATTATCGTCATACCTTGTGACAAAGACAGACAGAAGCCCTGTTATCTGCATAATGGCCTTACTCCTCACGCGTTATTCCTTCTCACAGGAGACCTGGGGTCTTTGATGCTCATTGTGAAGCTGATTTTTAGACTTTCTGCTTTTCGTCTAAACGAAGCTTAGCTGATGGAGTACTTTGCTCTTTGGTTTTATGTAAAGCAGAGACTACAATATATTTAAAATATTAGACATTCAATCAGAGTATAGCAGCACTGCTATTACAACTAATAATAATTATAGTAATAAAGGATTGTGGCTCTGTACTGATAAGCACAGAGATGGGGACATTTTTCCCATTCTCGAACTGAGACTCTGAAACTCTTTGAAACACAAAAGGGAAGGGTCCTATTAAATTTCGAAGTCTGGTCAGATCCTTTAGGAGCTCGATTTTGCTCCACGTTTGAGAGCACTACATCTAATAGCCCAGGCAGAATCTCTCCTGATAGGAGATCTCCTATCAGGGAGGCTTCCCTGTTTTCCAAATTGGTAAGCGCTCGCTGATATTTCAGCATTATGTCGGATTATGAAGGAAAGTTCACAACTCAAAACCAAACAGCCCACCTACTGCTAAATGCTTGATTCATAATGCGATTTTCCACAAATTAAGCATTATTGCAGTGTAGGGTTTTTTTCTTATTTTTTTTTCGTGAAGAATAGTCAGCTCAAGCCTTCTGTGCATGCGATTAGAACAAGGATATTTAAGACAAATAGCACCAGCAGGGAAAACGTCTGGCAAAGTCCCCAGTCACTAGTAAACAACCCACTCTGTCCCCACGGCTTCGCTGCCTGATATGCCGAGAAGACCTTTAAAATGCCCGGTGTGTTTCAATGAGCATCAAAATGGGGACGCAGCAGTCAGCCGGCACACACACACCTTGCCCGGGAGTTTTACTGTTTTCCACCGTCTGCTGACTTCATCAGCTTTTTGAAGAGGTTCAGAAGAGTAAGTAGTTTTGCATTTCAACATTAGCCCAGAAAAAAAAAAGGTGTAAAGTGACATTTGTTTCCTTGCTCTGTAGGGAAACAGAGGAAGGTTGAGTTTGTTCTGGGCTAGTCTTTCAAGCTTTATTAACACCAGAACAGCTGAAAGTCTGAGATCTTTAGCTGGTTAGGCAGCACATGGGCAGGTTATATGAGGGACGGGATTGTGATGAGAAGCTCTGAGATAAACACACCCTCACTATCAAGAAGAATATGGCTCAAAGAACTAACTGTGAGAGCTCCGACTGTAAAACCCTCAGAAGAAAACAAGGAAAAAAGCTTCATGACCTTGGATTTGGTGATGATTTCTTGGATGTGACAGAAAAAACATCTGCCAAAAAAAAAAAAATAGACAAATTGAACTACATGATAATTTCAAAATCTTGTTCA
Source organism: Hyaena hyaena (assembly GCF_003009895.1). NCBI lineage: Eukaryota > Metazoa > Chordata > Mammalia > Carnivora > Hyaenidae > Hyaena > Hyaena hyaena. Next base: position 679,394 of record NW_024080903.1, on the reverse strand, counting down.
CCAAAGGGCACTGTTGAGACAGGGAAGAGGTAACCCGCAGAAGGGGGAGGGATATTTGAAAATCAGATGCCTAAAAAAAGGTTAACATCCAGAATATAGAAAGTACTCCCCCAAGTCAACAATAAGCGATCCAAATGGCAAATGGGCAAAAACAAAACAAAACCAAAAAACCCATGAATAGTTCTTTGCAAAAAGAGGGCTATATCAACACAGGAAAATGCACTCAATGTTACCAGTCCTTAGAGAAATACAAATCAAAGCCATGAGATAGCACTTCACAGCCATGAAGATGGCTATTATTCAAAAGGGCTGGAGAGGGTGTGGAGAAATCGGAACGTCTGCATTGCTGGCGGCACAGAAAGTGGTGCAGCTCTCCTACAGGAAGCACATGCAGCTCATCCAGACCGTAACCACAGAGGGACCAGATGACCCCGCGGGTCCACTCCTGAGCGTACCCCCAAAAGCATCAAAAGTGGGGACCTATGGACACCTGTGCGCCTACATCTACCAAAGCATTGTTCACAACAGCTGAGAGGTGGAGACGACCTCAATGTGCACTAACTGGGGATGGATGCATGAGCCAGGGGCACGTCTACACTGGAGTAGTACTCAGCCATGAAAGGGGTGAACTCCTGCCACACGCTTCAGCATAGACAATCTTTATGTACATGCACGCATCCATCCCGTCAGGTAATGTTTCTCCGTCTTCTGCAACGGATCAGACTCTCTATGAAACATTCATGATATGGAGACAGAGCATAGTGCTTCCCTCAAAAAGTTCCATGTTGGGGGGCACCTGGGTGGCTTAGTTGGTTAAGCGTCCTACTTTCGTTTAGGTTATGATCTCGCGGTTCATGGGTTCGAGCCCCATGTCGGGCTCTGTGCTGACTGCCAGCTCAGAGCCTGGAGCCTGTTTCAGTCTGTGACTCCCTCTCTGACTCTCCCCTGCTCACGCTGTCTCTCTCTCTCTCTCCTAGAAATAAATAAAAAACATTAAAAAATATATTAAAAAAAAAAAAAGTTCCATGTTGGTTGGAAGACCAGTCAGATGAGCAAAGAAATACAACCCGGTTCTCCACTATACCGAAATCACAGAGAAAAGGTCTCCACCATTGACCCAGTATGTATGAATTCATGCACTCGTTCATTCATTCAGCAAATGTTCTGTGAGCACCCAGTGCGTCCCAGATAAGATCCCAGGTCCAAACACCACGGAGTCACCTCACAGAGCACCGGGCAGCAGGGGAAATACATATGTCAGGGGCAGCCACAGTGCCCTCATCTCACTATCTAAACATAGCCGATTGGCGTCACACACTGCACACTGCAGTAGGCTCTGTGCGGGCCGTCTCCTCCCCTGTCTGAAGTTGGGGAGCACGCGTGTCCCGTGAGGGCTGCCGTCCGCAGCCACGCGAGAGCGCTGCAGAAGCGAACAGCTAAACACTCAGCCTCGCTCAGATGCACTTGGAGGGGAGGGAGGGGAGGCACGGATGCAACGGAACCCCCAGCCTGGCTTGCATGCCACCCGCCAGAATCCAGGGGAAGGATCCTCACTGGGCAAAGTACCAGCTCCGAGGGCCGTGATGTCCATGGTCTGTGTGCACCCGGCAGAATATCACGTGCACATATATGACATCTACTCAATCTGAGCCAAATAACACTGTACACATGCTGTGAATTTCTCAACTGAAAGCAAACGATAAAGGTGAAATCTCTGTTTCTATAAAGCAGGCCTAAGTAGGCTATTCTGATCAAAGCAGGTGGGATTGAGGGTTTCTCCCCAAGTGTCATCATACATGTGGACAAAACCAGACCGTCATGAAGGGTGTAACCTGGTAAGTGCGTCTGCTTCCCAGCCGTGTGGCTCCCGTTAATTCCCTATTCCCCTTGCAGAAAGGAAGGTCTCAGGTACGTATATGAGTATCTCATCCACGGGCACCTCTGTCTCTGCAGCAGACTGAACACACACACACACTTCCAGCATGTGTGTTTGCTGATCTCTGAAGCCCTTCCTTTCCAATAACCCATGCACCTGCTACTCCACAAAGTCCTGAGAACAGCATGTATCCTTTCCCTGCGGCAGCTTACGGTCAAGTCTGAGAAGTGAAGCAAGAGACAAACAAAAATAAGCATGGCCGTATCCCACACGATTCGGTCAATTTACCTAGTTCCCTATCCTCACACCCGAGTCCTTGTCTGCCGGGACCCAGGCTGCTCAGGGCGAGCCCTGTAAGCCCCCGGCTGTGAGCTGGCAGAAACCCAGGCATGGAGGTGACTTGTTTGGAAACTTTCAAACAGAATCACTTAGATAATACATCTAATACAAAGAGAAATCAGGCTTATGTTTCATGTGCTTTTATTTATTTTTATTTTTTAATATAGTTTATTGTCAAATTGGCTTCCATACGACACCCAGTGCCCATCCCAACAGGCGCCCTCCTCCATGCCCATCACCCGCTTTTCCTCTCCCCACTCCAACTCCCCATCCACCCTGTCTGTTCTCTGTGTTTAAGAGTCTTTTACGGTTTGCCTCCCTCCCTCTCTGTTTGTAACTATTTTCCCCCTCCCCCTCCCCCACGGTCCTCCGTTAAGTTCCCCCTAATCCTCCTATACGTGCAAACATATGATATTTGTCCTTCTCTGCCTGACTTATTTCGCTCAGCATAACACCCTCAAGGTCCATCCATGTTGCTACATGTGGTCATATGTCACTCTTTCTCATTGCCATGGAGTATTCCATCGTATAGATAACCCACATCTTCTTGGTGCATTCGTCCGTTGATCATCACACAAATACACCTTACACAAGCTCTCCCTGTGTTGGTGGTGGCGGGAGAATAGATTAACATCTGCAGCATCGGCTCTTTCATCCAGAAGTTGTTCTGTGTTTTTTTCTTTTTCTTTTTAAATGTTTTTTTATATTTGAGACAGACAAAGACAGANGCCAGATTTCATTCTTTCTCATTGCCATGGAGTATTCCATCGTATAGATAAACCACATCTTCTTGATCCATTCGTCCGTTGATGGACACTTAGGCTCTTTCCATGTTTTGGCTATTGTTGAGAGTGCTGCTATGAACACTGGGGTCCATGTGTCCCTGTGCCTCAGCACTCCTGTGTCCCTTGGGTAAATTCCTAGCAGTGCTATTTCTGGGTCCTAGGGGAGTTCTAGTGTTAATTTTTTGAGGAACCTCCACACGGTTTTCCAGAGGGGCTGCACCAGTTCACATTCCCACCAACAGTGTAGGAGGGTGCCCGTTTCTCCACATCCTCGCCAGCATCTGGAGTCCTCTGATTTGTTCGTTTTAGTCACTCAACTGGCATGAGGTAGTATCTCATTTCATGTGCTTTTAATGTCTGTCCTTAGTAGCTCATTTTATTCAATTCTACAAAGAGGCCGGGCAGTGACGGGCTGGGGTGGTGGGGGGATGGTGCTCACCTCCTTCTTGTGGAGTGAATGGCTTCAGCAAACTGAAGAGCCTGCCCAAGCCGCCCCACTGCCCCGGACACTGCAGTCCACCCGCACCCCGTCCGCCATGTTCTCCTTGCACACGTGTCCTTGCACCTGGGCAGCCTCTGAGCAGATGCGCTGCAGCCGAGGGGACAGGGTGTCCTCAACAGTGTCCTTAAACTCAACCGTGGGCTTGGGGCAGCTCAGTGCCAATAACACCAGATGTGTCTGGGCTCGGCCAGCTTCCACTTCTCACTCCCTGGTCCACGTGGGCTTAGAACCAGCCGTAGGGCTGTGGGGAAAGCCCAGGGACAGGTGGCAGGTGCCACGCTGACGGTCCCCCTGAGCCCCAGCTGGGAGTGAGTGTGGACTCCCAGCCCCATGAGCGGGCCGGCCTGGAGCACCGGCCCAGGGGGCAGTAGAGATCTCGCAGGCTTGAAACCCCCTTCATTGAGCCACTTGGCTTCCCAGACTGTGAGGCTCAGTATGACCTCCTGAAGCCCCACAACTCACAATTCCGGGCGAGTTATTACACAGCAGTAGGCGACCAGAGCCCCGGTCCTTCCGCAACTGGAGTGGACACTCTCTCTTGGGTCCCCGTGTTTGCTGGCCCAGCATTCACGCAGCAGCAGCACTTACGTTCCGGCCACATCACTGCCTCCTCCTGTGCCTCGTGGACCCTGATCATTAAAAAGAACCGAAGAAGAAAAGCTTGCTTTCTCTTTCTCTATAGTCACATTTCTTAGCATGCTCATCTTTAGCCATGTTTGTTGATTCGTTATTTAAGTCTGCATCACAACCACGATATTAGGGATGAAGTGTGAGCATCTGTGAATGAGAGAGACTTCCTTGCAAAGGTGGAAAGTCCCAGCTCAAAGTCCCACCAGACAAATGCCTACAAGGCTCAAAGGCATTTGGAGATATTAAATTCGGGGCCCTGACGGACCTTCCTCTGGGCCCAAATATGGCCGACTTAAGGAGCGAGAGGTATGTTTTCTCCTAAATAGTTACTTCTACACACTTAGAGCTAATTTGTATTGTGTTCCTCCACGAGCACTCCGGGGACTGACACAGACTGAGTAACTCACCTAAAGCTGCAGAGGCCACAGCTGGAGGTTTAGAACGCAGGTGATGGAGCATCAAAGGTCTGTGGGGACGGGAAGTGTCCAGGCGCTAGGGGACACTTCAGCTCCTGGAGGGAGTTGGCTGAGCTGGTCTGCAGGCCGGTCCTCCAGCTGAGTCACTTGGGCAACTTTCAGAACGCCACAGCCACTGGTCTGCAAGACTGGCGACGAGTTCCTTAGCCAAGTGCGATGTAGCAGCGGCAGCGAGAATGCCGTGAGAACGCACAAGTCGAAGCTTAAGTTTGGCAAAGGATTTGTGATTATATAAAGAAGCCATATATGCAAACGAGGTGAGTTGTACAAGCAATGTTTTCTCAACCATCATTAGTAGAACTGTCTAAATATTTTAAAAAGTAGCATCGTTTCCGCGTTTTTAAGTTCAAATGGTAACCCAAGACGAGGTTAGCGTGCTTGATCTATTAGAAATGCTGCTGTAATGAATAGGTACAGGTTTAATTAGCATATGAATTGTTAGCGTGGAAGTGTAATCACTAAATGACTAAAACTACTCTGCACTCTTAAATAGGTGCTGCCTCTGCTTTGCCGTTACCCTCAGAGTCTGCACAGAACAGCCTGCTTCTGGGGTGACACACAGAGGCCGCCCCAAGTGACCCCGGCGCTGGGCGCTGGGGCTCGGACCTGCCTGGTCTGGAGTCTGCACGACTTGGGGGCTGAGGCATCACCTGCAGCCCTTCCTGTGCTGTGGGAGCCTCGGGGGCACTTGGGGGACGCAGACACCGGCCCGCTGCCAGGACGTCCTTCCTGTCGCTCGGTTGTGAGGCTCAGGACTCTTGCTCTTAAACCTCAGAAGCCGACCCCCACTTCTTCTACAGACAACACCTGACGGGCCTCCAGGGTCAGACAATTTTATAATGAGGACTTCAGGCAATGAACTTGGAGCATGTTTTGAGATCACAGAGAAAATGTAGGGTTAGCGCCGCCCGGCTCAGCGGAGCCCTTGGGGGTCTCCCTCAACTCAGGATTTGGTTTTAAGAATTTCAAATACGTTTTCCTAAGAACTTGCATCAGGAGCAAAAATATTTTCAAACGTGTGGCCATGTGAGTATTGCTTCCAACAAGGGATGAGGTTTGCTTTCAGAAACAGGTGGAATGGGCAGAACATGAAATTACTCTGCATCATGAGTTAGGATTTAGAATTCAAAGTGCTTAGCTGGGCTCACATCAACGGGACGAGGCCCAGGTGCTCCGCCAGAGGTGCCCGCAGGTGCAAGGGGGCCGTGGCTGGTGGAGCAGCCGAGAGATGGCGCTGGTTTACCCACCGTGCTGATGTTTGGAGTTGTAAATTAGAGAACCAAACACATAATCTGGGAACTTTTCCAAATTCACTTTCAGATGAGGTGAAACCTTCAGCCAAGTGGCCGCACGTAGCAGCATAGTTTATACCTGTGACAGAGCCATCAGTGGCCCGTAGGCCAGCCTGACCACAGCACCTCCCTGTTCCCTGAAAGAAACAAGCCATATGTCACAGAGGCAAGTGAACACAGAATCATCCAACTCTTATGGGTTCTCATAGGAATCACTTGTCTCCTTTTCAGAAAGAGTTGAGAAATATCATTCCTTGGGCTTTTGTGTGGACTCGATCCCTGCGTCCTCTCCCCCGAAGCCAGCAGCCTGGACGGGCTCTCCAGTCGTCATCCTGGATGGACACCACTCTGCCGCTGCGTTCTCCCACCACTGACCTTATGCCAATGCCCTGCCCAGTGTCATGGACTGAACTGGGTCCCCTCAAAATTCAAATGTTGAAGCCCTAATCTTCAAAGTGACTGTGTTGGAGACAGGGCCATTAAGGGGGTAATTAAGGTCAAAAGAGATCCTCACAGTGAGGCTAATCCCAGGGCTGGTGTCCCCAAAGTCGAAGCTGGAGTCATTAGCAGGGCAGGCTCAATAAAGGCCAGGTGGGAACACAGTGGCAGGATGGCCATCACTGGGGGTTGGGCAGAGACCACCAGAAACCAAGCCTGCGGCACCTTGACCTGGGACGTGCAGAGCCCCAGCACTGAGGCAGCACAAAGGTCTGCTGCCTAACCCTGCAGTCGGTGTTGTTTTGCAATGACAGCCCCACCAGCCGTCACTCTGGGTGAGGCCCGTCCTCTCCCAACCCTGAGCAGGTGAGTAACGGGGCAGAAATGTGGGAAACGTGGCCACTGAGTTTCCACATAAATCCTGCCCTGACGTCAGGTGACCTCTCCCCACTAACTGAATTTTCATAGATTCTGTACTATTTGCTTCTACTATAATAATTTCTACTGCTCACATCACTAAATTCCCTGTAATTCAGACTACTTAATTTTCTTCTCTTTTAAACATTTTTTAAATAATTTGTTTGTTTATTTATTTATATTTTTTAGAGAGAGAGAGAGAGAGTGCAAATGAGGGAAAGGTAGAGAGATTGGGAGACACAGAATCTGAAGCAGGCTCCAGGCTCTGAGCTGTCAGCACAGAGCCCGATGTGGGGCTCGAACTCACAAGCTGTGAGATTATGACCTGAGCCAAAGTCCAATGCTTAACTGACTATGCCACCCAGGTGCCCCAATTTTCTTCTTTTGTAAAATACCACGTCCATTCTAACACAATGTCTCAGATCTTCTCTTATTGTATTTTTCTTCTTTGTCATTCTTTCTTGATGAGGAAGTGTCCTTCTTCTTTTTCCAAATCAATCCCTCAACTTAGTATTTCGGTTCCCTCTTTCCAGCCATTTCTAAGAACTTGATGCACTACATTTTATCTCTCCCCTTTGTATTTTTTTTTTCAATTTTCACAATGAGTCCTTCGTATTTTTACTCTTTGTGTACAAATATACAGGACTTCCACTTTCGACTCTGACTTTAAAGATCATGAAAATTGTCATTTCTGTCCTGTAATAAGAAAAGATGGAAAAGCCCCACAGGCAACAACTTTTTATAAACATATGAGAGAACTCGGGTCACAGGGAAATCTGCCTCCCTGATGTCTGGAGACAGATGTGATACAGAGCCTCGGACCCCGACCTGGGGTGGGTGGTGCAGGGCAGCTCAAGGCAAGTCCTGGTGCTGCTGAGGCAGAGAGAGACCCACGTGACGGTGAGAGACTCCCGGATCTCAGTCCTGAGGGGACCCTGAGGAAGGCACCCAAAATGCCTCTGGCAGGACAGCGTAGGGATCATGAGGAGACAGGGAGGGCATTCTCCATGTGGGTGCGAAGACTGTCCCATACGCGTCCCACCTGGAGGACAGCTAATTCTCCAGTGCCACCTGGGATGGGGGCCACCCTGGTGGGGATGGCAAGGAGGTGGACCATCCTTCCCCTGGCACCTGACCTCACAGCAGCTCCCGTGGTCCCAGATAAAAGGGCTGCACGACCAGACTTCCCAAGGAAGAGGATTAGGGAAGCCTGAAGTCTGTGGTGGAGACAAAGGCACAGACAAAGACACACAGTCACTGGAGGAATATGAGACACGTCAGAGAAAAACTGGAGAGCTCTTGTTAATTTCAGATAAAGGAGCTTGTTAATTTCAGATAAAGGAGCTTGGAGCAAAGAAAATCATCAGGGATGGAGGGGAACATTCCATGATGAGCAAGGGGTAAATTCTCTAAAAAGATAGAAATCTTAAACGTGTATGTACCTAAGAACATAGCAGTAAAATACATGCGGCAAAAGCAATCAAATAGAAAGGAAAAACAAAAAATTCACTGCTCTAGGAGGGGCCTGTTTCTACACCCTTGTTTAGTAATTGATACATCAAACAGGCAGAAAATCAATAAGCATATAGTTTTCTTGAACAGCAACATCAATCAATTTCATTTGATTTGAATTTGTAGATCACTCCATCCAACAAAAGCAGAATATACGTCCTTTTACAGCTAACATCAGACATTCACCAAGTTAGATCAAACTCTGGGTCATCAAACACACCATAATGTCTTTAAAAAGAACAAAATCAAACCAGCTATGTTTATAGACCACAGTGGAATTAAAATATAAATCAATACCAGAAATACAGCTTGAGAATAAGCGAATATGTCTATAAAACGTGTGTCAATGAGATAGATCTTAAAGGAAATAAAAAAAACTAAATTAAAAGAAAATACAACTTAAAATTTACAAGATGCAGCAAAAGCAGTGCTTAAAGGAAAATGTATAGCACTTAATGCATACATTAGAAAATAAGAAAGACCTAGAATTATAATGTAAACATTGGGAAACTAGAGAAAGAAAGATTTATAAATGAAAGTGAGAAGAAGAAAAGAAATAAAAATTAAACAAAAATCAATAGGATTGAAAAGAAGGCAATATAGAACATCAGCAAAAACATTAGTATATACTTCTAAAAAAATCTGATTGCACTTAGAACATCTATGCAGACCCATCTGCGAGGGGGAAACGGGAACACAGAGAGAGACCCAGTGAGCGACACCTGAGCGTGGGACAAAAGTTGACGTACGACAGTTAATTTCTTCCCTTATGACAGCAACGAACAATTGGAATCTCAAATAAACTATGTTTTTTAACTTTATTTATTTATTTTGAGAGAGAGAGAGAGAGAGATTAGGGGGAGGAGGAGGACAGAGAGGGAGACAGAATTCCAAGCAGGCTCTACTCTGTTAGCACAGAGCCTGACACAGGGCTTGATCCCAGGTGCCATGAAATCATGATCTGGGCTGCAGTTGGACACTTAACAGACTGAGCCACTCAGGTGCTCTTCAAATAAAAATCACTTTAAAGATATCATTAAAAAGTGAAATGCTTAGATATAAACCTAATAAAATATGTACAGTATTTACATGTGAAAATATTCAAAATTGATGAGAAATCAAAGATCAGGGGAGGGAGAGATTTTTTTGTGAGGGGCTGGAAGACTCAATATTGTTAAGACGTCAATTATTTCCAACTTAAGCTCTAAGTTTAATAAAATCCCTACTGAAACCCCCAAATCCTGTTCTGTAGATTTCAGCAGACTCACTGTAAAGTTCATGGGGAAGGCGCCACGCTTTCCCAGGCGGGGTCTCACACGTGGAAACTGTTGTGGGAGCCAATGCCGGCAGGAAGCGCTGAATTCCTGGCGGCTCAGGTCCCAGGGGGACCCAGTCATGGAAGAGTGTCCACAGTAGTAAGAGATTTACCTCCAGGAGCTCAACCAGCTTCCCTCAACAAACATCAGACAAGAAGTGCCTCGGACTTCTCGCAGGAGGGAAGAAGGACGCATTCTGTAATACGGCAGAGCGCTCCCTTCTTGCTAACAAGGTCTGGACACAGGAGGACTAGTTAACACAAGGGAAGCTACTTGTTAGCATCTAACTAACCAGGGGGATGGGAAGTGCCTGCGTCTAGCCCCTTCCAGCCTACCTGTTCCACGTAAGGGCTTTGAACAAACCTGAGGAGCGTGTGTGAAGCCCACAGTCGTCTGCAACCCGGGCCCTTAGCCTAGGGCTTCGATGCTCCCCTCCCCACACTCACCACCACACCACTAAAGACCTAGTTACAGAAGTGACTTCCACCCCGTACATCAAGCTCAGCTAGAGAGAAAAAATTAGAAGGCGCACCAAAAGGCAAAGCACACATTTGAAGACAGAGCGACATCATACCCGGCGTGGCAGGGATGTTGGAATTACCGGACCGGGAATTTAAAAACAACGATGATGAATATGCTAAGGGCTCCGTGGATAAAGCAGCCAGCATGCAAGACCAGATGGGCCGTGTGAGCAGGGACACGGAATCCTAAGGAAGAGCCAAAAATAACACTGAGGATAAAAAACAGCAACAACCCTGTAACGGGAGTGAAGGATGCCTTCGATGAACCCATCAGCAGACTGGACACAGCTCAGGAAGGACCCCCCTAAGCTACAGGGCATGTCAATAGAATCCTCGAGAACCAAAAACCAGACAGAACGAAGATTGAAGAACACAGAGCAGAATATGCACGGGCCGTGGGGAAGCCGCGGGCATGATGGGAACACCAGAAGTGGATTAAGAGAAAGAGGAGCAGAAGGAACATTTGAGACAATAATGACTGATAATTTCCCCAAATTAATATCAGACGCCAGCCCGCAGATCCAGGCGGCTCAGGGGACACTGGCAAGATAAAGGTCTATAACACCATATCTGGGAAAATCATTTTAAAACCGTAGAAAACTAGAGATATAGAAAAAAATCCCCAAAGAAGCCAGAGGAGAAGCACACCTCACCTATAGATGAACAAACGTAAGAGTTACATTTGGCTTCTTATAAAGCAAGCAAGCAAGGGGACAGTAGAATGAAATATTTAAAATATTTAGAGAAAGAAAATGACCCAGAATTCTGAATCCTGAGAAATCATCCTTCAAAAGTGATAAAGAAATAAAGACTCCAAGACAAACCGTATTGAGGGCATTTGTTTCCAGCAGACTTTCCTCGCAATAATGTTAAATGAAATTGTTTAAAGAGAAGGAAAACAATATAGGTCAGAAACTGAGATCTCTATAGAGCAAGGAAGTGCATCAGAAAAGAAACAAGGTGAAATAAAAACTTTGACTGTTCTTATTCTCAGTTGCTCTAATACCTAACAGTTTGTTCAAAATAATAATACCTACAAGATGTATGATTAGACATGCTTATGAACAAGTTGGGACTTGGTTAAATTAACATTTCTAAAGTAGAGCCCTGGGGTTTTGGATGGTGAGCTGTGCTTCAACGGAAGACCAGAAGGAGAGTGAAACAGAGAAGTTTATCCCTCCCGGGTTCCAGAGGAGATGCACAGCAAGCCAAGCGGCTGCGTGGAGAGTCAGGGCAGGTGCAGGCAGAGAGCTTGGCAGAGTGGGGACACTCACTGTCTCAGGGTCAGTGGTGGAGGCCTTAGGGGGACAGCCACGCGGAGCAGGGTAATTCAAACACAGACCTTACAATCTTCACGCAAATCAAGTCAGAATGGATCTAAGACCTAAATGTAAAATGCAAAACTATGAAACACTTAGCAATCACAGACGAGAAACGTCAGGTGACCTTGGGTGTGGTGGTGATGTTTTATTTTAAAAAATTCCATGAAAGAAAGAACTGATAAACTGAGCTTCGTGATAATTAAAGATTCCTCTGAGAAAGACAAGGTCAAGAGAATAAGATACACCACAGATGGGGGAAAATATTTACAAAAGATACATCCAATAAAAGACTGTCACCAAATATACAAAAAAAAAAAAAAAAAAACTTCTTAAAACTCCACAATAGGAAAACAATTGGATTAAAAAGTGTGCCAATCACCTTGACAGAGAGTATAGTCAAGAAGATATGCTGGGGCGCCTGGGTGGCTTAGTCGGTTAAGAGTCCGACTTTCGCTTGGGTCATGATCTCGCGGTTCGTGGGTTCGAGCCCCGCGTCGGGCTCTGTGCTGACTGCCAGCTCAGAGCCTGGAGCCTGTTTCAGTCTGTGACTCCCTCTCTCTCTGACCCTCCCCTGCTCACGCTGTCTCTCTCTCTCTCTCTCCTAGAAATAAATAAAACATTAAAAAAAATTAAAAAAAAAAAGATATGCTGATGGCAGGTAAGCATATGAGGATATAGTCCACGTCACGTGTCAGCAGGGAAATGCAAATAAAGCCACCGGAACAGCCACACACCTCTCAGGATGGCCCACATCCAGAGCACTGACAAGCCCAGGTGTGGGGCAGGAGCTGACGCTCACTGCTGGTGCAGATGCAGCATCGGGCAGCCACCACGGAACACAGCTTGGCGGTTTCTTACAAAATTAAACATATTCTTACCATAGGATCCAACAATTTCACTCTCTGATTTTTATCCAAAGGAGTTAGAAGCCATGTTCACACAAAAACCTGCACAGGGGTATTCATAGCAGCTTTAGGAATAATTACTAAAGCTTGGAAGCAACCAAGACGTCCTTCAGGAGGTGATGGAGTAATAGACTGTGATCTATCCAGACAATGGAATATTATTCAGTAAAAAGAAATGAGCTATCAAGCCGTGAAAATCCCCGGAGGAACACTGAATGCATATCTCTAACTGAAAGAGGCCAATCTGAAAAGGCTATGTGCTGTATGATTTCAAATATGTGATCGTCTGGAAAAGGCAAAACTATGGAGACAGTAAAAGAATCAGTGATTGCCAGGGTTTAGAGGGAGGAAGGGGTGAGTAGGGGAGCACGGAGGCATTTTAGGGCAGTGAAACTCTTCCGTATGATGCCATAATGGTGGGCAGGTGCAAGACTTGTCCAAGCCGCAGAATGTACAACGTCGAGAGGGAGACCTAACGTGGACTATGGACTTCCAGAGATATTGACGAGTCAATGTAAGTCCATCAATGGTAAAAACCCACCACTCTGGAGTGGGTGATGCTAATGGGGGAGTCTTTGCCTGTGAGAGGGTGGGAGTCACGGGAAATCTGTGGACCTTCCCCTCAATTTTGTTGTGAGCCTAAAACTGCCTTAAAAATTAAAGTCTTGATTTTATTTATTTTATTTTATTTTATTTTATTTTATTTTTTTAAATATTTTTATTTATTTCTAGGAGAGAGAGAGAGACAGCGTGAACAGGGGAGGGTCAGAGAGAGAGGGAGACACAGACTCTGAAACAGGCTCCAGGCTCTGAGCTGGCAGTCAGCACAAAGCCCGACGCGGGGCTCGAACCCACAAACCGCGAGATCATGACCTAAGCGAAAGTCGGATGCTTAACCAACTAAGCCACCCAGGTGCCCCTTGATTTTAAAAAAATGTAAAGGTAAAAGATCTAGAATAGCTAACATAATACTGAAGACCAAAGTTGGAGTGCTCTTTCCAAGCTTACTATAAAGCAGCGGTCATAAAAACAGACACACAAATCAGTGGAACAGAACTGAGAACCCGGAAATGGACCCACACAAATATAATCAGTTGAAGTCTGACCGAGAAACAAAATCTACTTAGCAGAATCAAGATAGTCTTTTCAGCGAGCGGTGCTGGGAAGTTGGACACTCACCTACAATCATCATGGCCTTCCACACCAAGACATTACACTTTTCACAAAAATTCACTCAGTAGATAGGTTGAAATGTTTAAAATAAAAACTTCTGCTTAGTGAACCACGTAGTCAAGGGAGTCAAAAATACCAGCCACAGAGAGGAAATATTTGATAAATGGCTTGTATCCAAAATATACAAAGACTTTTAAAAAACCTGTGGTAAAAATACAAACTCTTACAAAGTCGTCAACATATCTGAATAAGGACTTCAAAGAGTAGATAACAGATAGCAAATGAACTCACAAAAGAAGGTCAGCATGATTTGATATCACGGACCTACAGATTACGACACCGACATGCCGCTACACATACATTAACGGCTCCGATACACAAACCAACAAATGGACGGCACCCACTGCCAGTGAAGATACAGACCAGCGGGAAGCACCACTCACTCATGGCACGGAAGCAACGTGGTGCGGCCACCGTGAGACAGCTCAGCAGGTTCTTACAAAGCTAAACATGATTTCACCATATGATCGAGTCATTGCACTTACAGGGTTGACCTAGTTGTTCCAAAATTTTATGTCCACAAAAGAAATCCTTACTGTAAGTGTCTATAGCAGCTTTATTCATAATCGCCCCGAGGCTGGAGTTAATCACGATACCCTCCCGTAGGGGAATGGGTAAACAGCTATGGTGCATCCAGACGATGGAAAATCATTCAGCAGTAACAGGAATGAGCCAGCAAGCCACACAAAGTTGCGGGTGACTCATCGATGCATATTACTGGAAGAAAGAAGCCAGTCTGCAGACATCGCATACGATCCTATGTACAGGATATTCTGGGAAAGGCACAACTCTGAAAATGATAAAGGAATTAGTGTTTCCAGGGGGTAAGAGGAAGCCGGAGGCCCCCTAGAGGAAGCCCAGGGGGTATTTGTGCACAACGAAGCTTCTCACCCTGTGCATTTGTAAACCCACCGAACTCTCCAGCACAGAGTGAACATGGATGTTATGCAAAATTTTAAGAAATTGTGTAGGATCGCAGATGGAATGCAAAACGTGACACAAATAATGTAACTGTATTAGAGCTACGTGAAGTGACCTCACTGAGGAGGGTCGGGGAAAAGCGCTGACCTGAGGAAGTTCAGACACGGGTCTGTAGAACCCGAAGCAGAAGAAAATGTCCGTGAGCAGCTGCCGTCAGAGGACTTGTTCTGCGAAGATCCAGGATCCAGCTCTGACACCGCCAGACGCACCTTCCAGAACTGGACAGTCAGGCCAGTGGGTGGTGGAGACAGAATTGAAGTCTCGAATTAGCCACAGATTTAGGGTTATATTTAGCCCGATGTGACGCTGATGGTTACGGATAGAGCTATTCGTAGATGTGCCTATTGAACACGGATTAGCACATGCATGTCTGCAGCTCTGTCTGCTGAGAGGAGCTCGAAGCAACCATGACCCAGGGGCTCCGAGCCTCTAGGCCACCTGGAGCTCAGACTGCAGTTTCTTATCTATTTTGAGAGAGAGAGAGAAAGAGAGAGAGAGAGAGCAAGTGTGTGCGGGCAAGGGACAGAGAGAGAGAGAGAGAGAGAGAGAATCCCAAGCAGGCTCCACACCCAGCTTGGAGCCTGACTCAGGGCTCGATCTCATCTGACTCAGGGCTCGATCTCATGAACTGTGAGATGACAACCCAAGCTGAACTCAGGTCCAACACCCAACCAACGGAGCCACTCAGGCGCCCCTCATATCACAGTTTCTGATAACATTGTCAAGTGTAGATCCAGAAATTCTTGGAAAAATAGCTGATTCTAGAACCAGGAAGGAAACATATGAGAGGCCCCTGGGGGATGTTGGGGTGTCAGAAAGCAGAGCCCACAATGACGGGGCAGGTCGAAGGGGCAGAGGATGTGTCTGGGAACGTTCCTGGTGCCCGCAACTGGAGAGATGTGAATGGTAAAGTGACACTGGATTATAAGCAAAAGCATAAAACAAATATCCATGGACTTATGCTGGCATAGATAATGATGAATAAATAAATAGGCGAGAAAAGACAACGCAGAGAATCCTTACCTAGATATTTCTCCCTCATGGAGGTGGAGTGTAACTATACTTGATGAGTGTGGTCTGTGCCATGAAGGCGTCTTCTTACGAGTACAGCGCCAATCCAGGGACACGGGTGACTTCACCGTGAATAAACCTGACAGACCGGACCTCAGCCAATTGAGGGAGGCGGACATCTGTGGCGTTAAGTCGTGCCCACAGGATGCATCCTTGCTCTGACGTGACAGAAACGGCACTTTACCTCTGTGGTCTTCTTCCCCAAAACCCACAACCCCAGCCTGACCCTGAGGAAAAAAATCAGGAGCACCTGGGTGGCTTTGTCTATTAGAGAGTCCTACTTCGGCTCAGGTCGTGATCTCACCATTCCTGAGTTCAAGCCCCGCGTTGAGCTCCATGCTGACAGCTCAGAGCCTGCAGCTGCTTCGGATTCTGTGTCTCTTTCTCTCTCTGTTCCTCCCTCACTCACGCTCTGTCTCTCTCTTTCTCAAAAATATATAAACGCTATAGAAAAATTAAGAAAAATCCCAACTGAGAGTCATTCTATAAAATACCTCATCCATCATCTACAAAACTGTCAAGTTCATTGAAAAAAAAAAGAGGAAATTCTGGGAAACTGTTACAGTCAAGAGAAGCCTAAGAAGACATGATGTCCTTTATTGTTTAATTTATTTTAAATTATTTTTTACCAATTTTAAATGTACTTTAATAAATGTATGTGTACAATTTTCAGTGACTGCTTCTATAATGATTTCTGCATAGTTATCCTGAATCAAATTATGTATCAAATGTTTCTCATTACTTTTTAGAATTTAGATTTTCTTGGAGTTTTTATTTATAGAATCATCTTTCAGCTATTCATTTACTTATGATATCACATGAAGTAGAGCCATCAATGAAAAGCACTTCTCTACTGCTCCTGATTTTGATGTAAATGATTGTAACAAATCAGTATTTAAAACTGTTTTTTTCTATTGCTTTTTAAATAAACTTACTTTATATTTTCAAATAGTTTTCTCCTATTACTAGCAAAGGGTTTTCCCCCATAATCAGGAATGACTTTTCAATTCTGACAAATGTTTGCAGCATTTATGATAACCCACGCTGAGGTTGCCATTTTTAATCTGTGGATCTAGTAAATTACTTTGTTATTTTTCCTGATTTTTAACTGTTTCTGCATTTCCAGAGTAAAATATTAATTGATCATAATTACTTATTCTTTGGTCAGTTTTACTAATAGATTTCAATGACTAATATTTTATCTAGATTTTTGCAACTATATTAATATTTAATATTGGTCTATAGTTTCCATTTTTCTGTTTTTATCAGGTTTGGTGATGATTTGTTCTGTTTTCCTAACGTGATCTAGGAAATATTTGATGTTTTTTGTTGTTGTTCTTGAATAGTTTAAATAACACTGGATTTATCGGCTATTTAAATGTTAAGATCTGAAACAATTTAACATATTATCTCTTTTAAGGCTTATCTTTAATATCTTTCCCTTTTTTTTTTTTTGATAGCAGTGTACTCAAATTTCTAATTTTCCTCGGATCCTTTTTATCATGTGTGTTTTATGAGATTATTTACCTTCTCTGTGTTTCTTCAGTTATTTTCCTGGAGTTACAGCTAATATTTACTACTAATTATTTTAACTCTTCTGTGTGTTTATCACATTTCTGTGCCCTTAGGATTTTGCACATTTGCTCTTTACTTGGGCTCACATACATTTTAATTAGATTATTGTCCTGTTGAAAGAGCACCTTGTAAAAAATGTATCTTTTTAGCGATTTTGTTTCCTGACTATTTTATTAGTTTAATCTTTAATCTTTATTGATTTCAGTTTTATAATCTTTATTACTCTCACTTCCTAGCTTGTTTTGATTTATTTTGATTTGGTTTTTTTTTGCTTCCCAAAATGAATATACATTTTCTTTAGAATTTTTTTCCTTGTTGTTAATAGCAAACTTGAGACCTTCAGCGGTGCCCCATATTGTGGTAATAAATACAGTCGTATCTCCTGGTCATGGGTTTCAAAAGTTTGTAATGTCCGTCTTCATTCTCTTCATTATTGAAAATGTGAGGCCGGAATTCTTTATTTCAATTAGATTATTATTTCTTTTTTTTTTCTAAAAAAGGGTAAATTCTGTACATTACAAAGTGTATGGTTTCAAGTAAAATTATCTAGGTTTGCAGATCAAATGATCTTTCATGTAGAAAATCTTAAAGGTTCCACACTCACCTGATGTGGTGATGAGTGTACTTCAGTGAGGTTGTGAGACACGAAATGCATACACCAAAATCAGTTGCATTCTACACACTAACAATGAACCATCCAAAAAGGAAATTAAGAAGATAATTCCATTTACAATAATATAAAAATGAATAATATACTTAGGAATAAACTTAACTGTGGAGGTGAAAGATCTGTACACTGAAAACTGGTGAAAGAAATTGAAGTAGACACAACGACCTAGAGAGGCGCCCTGAGCTCCTGGATTAGAAGGACTTAACATTGTCTGAATTTCGGTACTGTTCACAGTGATCCACACATTTCATGCATTTCTTATTAAAACCCAAAGGGCTTTCTTTTTTGCATAAGTAGAAAAATTCACCCTAAAATTCATATGGTCTCTCATGGGACTGTGGATAACCCAAACAATGGTAAAAAAGAAGACAGGCTGGGGACTCACATGTGTTGATTTCAAAACTTATTATGAAGCCCCAGAAATCAAAACAGTGTGGGAATCAAAACAGTGTGGTTCTGGCAGAAAGATAGACACATACACCCAAGGAATAAACTAGCCCAGGATCAAATCCCACCATATATGGTCCGAACACTTTCAACAAGGGTTTCGAGGCCATTTGGTAAACAAAGGGCAATGTCTTCAATCACTAGTCATGTGAAAACTGGATGTCCACAAGCAAAAGAACAAAGGGGTCACTGACCCAACACCAGATACAAAATTTTACTTAAAATGTGTCTGGAACCTGTCTGGACCCGGAACGCCCTGGTGAGCAGATGAATTACTGTAAAAAGTGCACTAACCAGAGCTACCAGACTTAGTGACAAATTGTAGAATGCCAAGTTCAATGTGGATTTCAGATAGAGGAAAAATTTTTTATGTGAACGTGTCCTGTAAAATATATATACTGAAAATTTACTCATTGTTTGTGTGTAATCCAAATGAAATGGGTATCCGGTATTTTATTTGACAGGCTAACTGTGTACCCGACCCACAGAGCATGGCAGGAATCAAAATAGTCTGTCTTAGCTTTCCTGTGAAGAGTCTAAAAAAAGTATCTCCTGAAAATTCACCACCTCAAGCTGTCCGTCAGGCAAAGTGGCCCTAAATGCCCTGAGCTATAAATTTCCATACAAAGGGTCCTCTATTACAACTTGTAGAATCAAACACAAGTCTTTTCTGAGGGAGACACCTTAAAGAACTTCTACAGAAAACATTTAAGAAATGTCAGCTCGATTTTTGGAAAAAAAATTGCAAGATTGAGCAAAAATCAGCAGGAACAACCACAGAGACTATGATTTTCTACAAATTTTGGAAATTTTTTTATACAACATGAAAAAATATACATACATATACATATAAATTAATGAAATTATGTATATACACTTTCTTAATGTGTCTTTAAAAATTAATGAGAGAAGAACAAAGCAGAAGACACACTGCCCAGCGTCAGGACCTAGGCTACGGCATCAGGATGACAGGAGCGGAGCGCTGGCGGACCAGACAAATCCGTGAATGCAGCGGGATGGAGCCTAGAAATAGACCCACTTACACACAGTCTACTGATCTTTGGCAAAGGAAAAAAAGACAACACAATGAAGAAAAGATCGTCTTTTTAACCACTGGTGCTGAACAGTTGGACATCCACATGCAAAAAAAAGAATCTAGACACAGACCTTACCCCTTCACAGGAATTAATGGGGAGTGGATTATAGACTTAAATGTAACAGGCAAAGATGTAAAATCTTAGCCCAGAACACAGGAGATCGTACAGGTGGCCCTGGGTTGCCCGTGACGTTTTAGATACAACACTGAAGGCATGGTCTATGACAGTAATAATCAGTTCATTTAATTAAAATGAAAAACTTCTGCTTTGTGAAAGACTCTTAAGAAAATGGGCAGACAAGCCCCAGACTGGGAGAAAATACTTGCAGAAGACACATCTGATAAAGGATCGGTTTCCAGAATATATAAAGCACTCTTAAAACTCCTGAATGTTGAGAACAAACTGAGGACTGATGGGTATGGGGGGAGGGGAAGGGGGGAGACGGGCATGGAGGAGGGCACTTGTGGGGATGAGCACTGGGTGTTATATGGAAACCAACCTGACAATAAACTATTAAAAAATTAAAAGTAAATATGTAAAAAAATAAATAAAACAAAAACTCAACGTCAAGAAAACAAAGAACTCAATTAGAAAATGGGCCAGAGATCTGAACACCCCGCTGAAGAAGACACACAGGCGGCAAGAAAGTGCATCACAGGATGCCCCACACCGTATGTGGTCAGGGGCAAGGGCTCACCGTGCACCTCCATTAGAAAGGCCCAAGTCCAGAACGCTGACGACAAGCATGGAGGCGGCGTGTCGCGGTGGGAGCTCTCGCTGGCTGCTGCTGGGGGTGAAGAGTGGTGCAGCCGCTTCCGCAGACAGCCCGGTGGTTTCTTCCAAAACGAAAGAGGCTCCACTCGAGACCCTGCAATTGTGCTCCTTGGCATTTACCCAGAAGAGCTGAAAACATGTCCACACAACAACCTGCAAAGGGATGTTTACAGCAGCTGTAGTAATAATTGCCAAAATGTGGGAGCCGTCAATAGGTGAGTGGATAAAGAAACTGAGGTCCATCCTCGGGGAATAGTCCATGCTAACAGGAAACAGGCGGCCAAGGCATGAAAAGACACCGAGGAAACTTAGGTGCACATTACCGCGTGCAAGAATCAAGACGAAAAGACCGTATAGGGTGTGCTTTCCAGCTTTAGGGAGCCGTGGAAACAGCGAACTGCAGGGGCAGTGGAAAGAGCAGTATTTGTCAGGGTTTGGGAGGAGCCTCCACATAAGGGCGTGGGACACAGGTAACTTTAGGGCACCGGAAGGTGCGATGGCACCACAGTGGTGGATACAGTCTTTACGCGCTTGTCGGTTACACATTTGCTGCATACTGAGCGCACAGCACGGAGGGTGAACGCGGATGGACGGATGGACGTCGTCAGTGACAATGCATCCACACCGACTCCTCAGCTGAGGGCAGCGCAGGCCCGCGAGGTACTAATAACAGAGGAGAAGGCGCGGCCGCCGGGAGGGGAATGTGCACAACTTCTCTGCAGCTTCTGCTCACTTGTTCCTAAGCCCTAAACTGCTCTACGAAATGAAGTTTATTAGTTGAAAACATTGCTAAGGGTATTGATGGGAGTATGATGAAGAAATGAAAGAATCCCCAAAACAACAGATGGATTAAAAAAAAAAAAAAACACTAAACAGAAAATATATGCTACTTAGAATTAAAAATAGTGGATGGATTAAACAGCACATTAGGCTCCAACTGGAGACAGGATTGGAGAATTAGGATCCAGCGTTGGGAAACCCCTGGAATAGAGCACAGGGAGAGACAGAGGGGAAAATTCGGTGTTAACGGAGGCGGAGGTTACGGAGACGCCTATTATTTTTAATCGTCATCTGGTAGGAGGTAAAAAAAATGATAAAGGTTGGTAATTTTTCAGAATTGATAGAAGACAGGGGCACCTGGGTGGCTCGGTGGGTTAAGGTTCTTGAGTCTGAGCCCTGCATCAGACTCTGTGTTGACAAATTGGAGCCTGGAGCTGCTTCTGATTTTGTGTTTTCCTCTCTCTCTGCCCCTTCCCCTCTTGTTCTCTCTCTCTCTCTTTCAAAAAAAAAACCTTAAAAAACTAATTGATAGAAGACAAAATTCCTCACATTCAGGAGGCCCAATACCATCTCATATGGACAAATAAAAAAAAAAAAAAGAAACACATCCAAAGACATTTTGAAACTGCTCACAAAAATTCTATCAACCTAGAAATTTCTAACCATGAAAGTATTTTTCTACAAAAAGGGGAAAATCCAAACATTCTCACCAAAGATGAACTGAAGAGAGTTCACTACTAGAAAATCCTCACAAAGGAGGGTTCTAAGGCTGCTTTTCAAGAAGATCAAAGCCACGTTTGAAATATAAGAAACTGAGTTAAAAACTATTAGACATGCCCACATAACTAGTTTTTAGTTATGTGGGCATGTCTAATAAACTTTGGTGATATAAAATGATAATAAAAATGTTTAATTTGTATAGTCACAAAACTGTATAGAAATTAAATTTATGTTAACAATAGCAAATCAATGTATAGGATTCTTAGACTGTTGAAAAGGAGAGTAAAGTAAAATAATGGTCATCTTCAGAATATTGGTGAATTTTTTGGAACTGCTCTTAAAAAACAGAAATAGAGTGCCTAACTTCTAAATTACTAGGACAGAGACAGGGAGAGAGAAATTAAGAAAGCAACGATGGAAAATTATGGTAAAAAAAAAAAAAAAAGAAGCTGATAGTCAAAATTCAAGGTGAATTTGAATAATCTAGTTGTCACAATAAATTCAAATCGAATCAGCATTTAAGTGCAAATTTCATATACAAAAGTGTTCTTTCAAATAACCAAACAAAATACCTTGGAATAAATCTAGCAAAATATAGGCGAAACTGTGGAGAACATAACAGAGTGGCTGAAAGAGAGTAACAGAGCTACGTACGCGGAGATTGCCTCCTTGAGGAATGAGAACACTGAGAAAAAAAGATGTCAGTTCCTCCCACGTGTATGTAGATTCTCGTGTCACTGCCCTCCCGGCCAACAGGGACTTTCACGAGCGGTTCTAAAGCCTGCGGGGAGGAGAGTGTGAAGAATGGCCGAGCCCCTCTCACAACCACCCGGCCCGAGCAGGTGTGAGGCCCACCCGGCACCGCGCTCGAGCTCAGCGCCAGCCGGCGACCAAGGCTCCGGACGAAGCACAGAAACGCTAATCAGATGTTGGACTCCAGGCGAAAGGGTGCCTGAGTGTCTCCTCAAGGTCACAGAAGCCCGTGGTTATCAAGACACGCCCCCTGGATGGACAGTTCCAGCCGCACCCGGGAGCCCATGAAAATGCAGATGCCTGGGCCTCACGCAGAGCCGGGGACCCTGCGACTCCAGGCTCGCTCCAGCCAGACAAGCCCTGGCTCCCAGAGAGTCACTCTGCCCGCCGGCCCCGGGGCCTCCAGGGGGAATACACTTTCACTTGACTTACTGTTTCTTATTGACAAGGACGCGGACCTGATCACGTGGCACGTTCACCGCAGAAAACTGATACAACACACATGATTTTGTCTCAGAGGAATGAACGGCGGGGTTTTCTGCCCAGGAGAGAAGATGACTCGGGAGGGGAAGGCCCCTGCCCTGTGACATGGTGACCCGCTGTGCACCTGACTTAACCACGTTACCCTCCCATCACTGACAACCTGCGCACCCGCTCTTACACCTTCTTCGGAACCAGCTCTGCATTTACTGGCTCCCTCATTAAAGATCAACTGTGTCTTTGACAAATCCTCACTGTCCACATCTATAAAAAAGTGCTTTTGCCTTTTTGAAAGCTGCACCTGACACACGACAGGGAGTGAATACAAACAGGGCATTCTAACCGTGGTGTTAGAAAACTGGTTATCTGGAGGGGAGCGAAACTGCCTCCCATCCCACCCTGTCGGCATCTGCGGCCAGTTCTGCTCGTGTACTGGGAACATCAGCACGAGTCACAGAACTTTAAAACTCTCACAGGGAAGCTCAGTGTAATAATTTTATAACCTTGAGATGGAGGCGGGGGTACTAAGCTGGTGACAGAAAACAAACCGTGAAGGAAAAAGAAAAACACGCACAGAAGACAGAGCAAAAAATCCAACTGCATTAGACTGAGACCTCCTACGTCCCCAGATACACAAGGAAAACAGTGGAAAGACAAGCTATAAACCGGGAGTACAGATTTGCAACACATTTAACTAACAAAGGATTAATCATCGAAATATATTAAAAAAAAAAAAACTTCGCCAAACCAGTAATAAAAAGGCAAACAACCTAATAGGTTCACAGCAGAGGAAAAAATATGGCAAATAAACACACGAACAGATGCTTAACCTCATTAGTAATCTGAGAAATGCAAATTAAAACAATAATGAGATACCATTTGCACCCACCAGATTGGCAAAAGTTAAAAAGTCTGACAATACTACTTGTTGGTGAGGATGGATCCTTGAGAGCCCTTTGGCTCTGCCAGTGAGGACGGCGATGGGCACAGTCGCACTGGACACGATGTGGGCATTTTCTAGCCGATTCCGGGGTCCCGAAGCTCCCTTTCTGGCCCGCTCTCCCGGACACCTCCCTGCACGGGGCCTCCGGGCGGTGTGAACGAGGCGAGGCTTGCACAGGAGCGTGGCCGGAGCCGAGCGAGCCAGGACACGCGAGTGCCGACTCTCAGGAGGGCGCCAGGAGGCCGGGGCACCCCCGCGGAGCGCCCCAGACGCCGCCCGGCCACGCCAGCCAGCAGTGTCCCAGGACACGGTTTATCGCAGTGGAATCCAGGTGAACCATCATCTTGCGATAACAGGAACAAGAAGTGAAGTCACTTGTTCCTGACACTGTTGGGTGACTTAGCAGAAGACATGTTCAAAGTCGTTTACACAGAATTAAAATAAATGTCACCAGCGGAAAAGTAGTTTCCTTCTTACTTTTTATTTTCTGTTGATTCTTTCCATTTGATATCTTAGAAGTTACCATTCAGTCCCGGGAAGCGGCTAGTTGTGCCCTGCTAGCATGTGAGCGTGCCCTCCGTCCTCTGAAAGATAAAGACACTCCGTGTCTGGTGGAGAAAACTCACATGTGCAGGACGCTGGTCGTGACTATCACACGGTCATGTACGGACAGACCTCCGCGTCTGGCTTATTTATGTCTTCACTGACCCCCACATGGTTTTTTATATCGTGAAACGGACAATGAGAACAAAACACCTTCTCCTTGCATGTGACATTTGAGAGTGAAATACCCCTGGTGAATTTCTGTATCACAAATGATAGGATGCTTAAGACTTAGTGAATTAATCATTAAAAAAAAAAAAAAAACTTGCAAGTCACGTTTGCATCCTTAGTTAGCTGGACATTTATTTTAATTTGTGTTACTTGTATTTTGTATGTTCAAGAATCTCATTCCTCCGACATGCTGTGCTCTCTTCCATCTTGCCATGGCTCCCTCGGATGGGGCCGCCTGTCACTGAGTCAGCACCACGTGGCTCTTCTTGACCATTTAAAGGGCATTCTGCAAAAGCCTTTGCACAAAAATGGTTGCAAAATCATTTCGGGGCCGTGTCACTGCTTTGACAAGATGATTGTTACATACAAAACAGTGATGCTTTTATACTATATCCCCAAATCTCACTTTAATCCCCAAATTTCACTGTGGGAAGGAAACAATCCAGAAAAAAAAACATATTGTTCGGTACAAAAAAGAAAGAAAAGAGTGGACTATGGAAATACTGTGGAGCCTTCAGATTGGAGTCTGGACAGAAGACTGAAATGAGTACAAATGATAATCTCCCTTTTCCTCTCCCCACTCCACATCCCGACCCCAATTTAACGTGGCTTCTCCTCCTGGCTTCCTTCTCTCAGCCAGGGAGATGAGACAAGTCTACTGAAATAATGAAACACATGGATGGAAAATAACCCAAAAGATGGGAAAGCTGAAAATGCAAGATTGATAAAGTAATTTTAATTTGGTTCTACATATGTTAAGGTAGTTAGGGTGACTTTTGTGAAGGAGTCCAACTGTGTAAAGACAGATGTGCAGAAACTGATTAAGCACACACACGCACACCCTCCGAAGGCTGGTGCGACACTCCCTCTCCATTGAGGCGATGCCTTTTGATTTCAGAGCACACTGTGCCGTTTTCGCAAACCGGGCGTCTCAGATCAGGTTCTAAGAACCTGCGTATCATCCTCTGTGGACGGTGCAGAGCCACTAACATCGCTTGGTGGGGCGTATTTGTGATGTGAAAAATTATGAGCCAGCTTTCGGTCATCTTCTCTTTGGCTCAATGTGTCCGGGACGAAGGCGTGAGGCCTGGACCGAGGGCAGGGACAGGGTTGGGGGAACCACGAACAGAGACGCGAGGAGCCGACGCTCAGTCCCTAGCTCCCGAGGTATAAGTGTCTCCCCCTTGTGCGGCTCCAGAATTTGTTTTTCCTCCTCAGTCTGCCCTTCCTGGTACTGATGTTCAAAAGCATCACAGACCAAATGAAGGCTCCCGCTGCTGCATTGATCGCCACCACAGTCTGGGGCCGGAGGTGCCCAGACTGCACGCGCTCTAACTAGCATGGCCTGGGCTCCCGCTGCTCTGTCCTCGGAACAGTCTGGGGCCGGGGACGCGGCTCACAGGCCACCTGGTGTCCAGGGACCCGGCTGAGGGATCGATGTGGCGCGGGAGCAGCGGGGGAGAGGCTCCTCTGAAACCATGTGACCCAATAAAGGCCAAAACCAGACAGTTCTGGAAGGGAGGGCTTTCTGGTCACATTTGGGGAAGATGTGGGTTTCCCTGTAGGGTCTTCAGGACACAAGGGCCCCTGAGCAGTGTTGCCCCCTCTGAGGTCAGAAGGAAGAGCAGGCTGGGAGGTGACGGGAGGAAACGGTCCTCATGATTTTCGCTGTGCTCCTCTTAAAAGATCAGTTCACTGTGCTCCTCTTAAAAGATCAGTGTTTGCGATTCATCAGTGAACAGGTACACTTGTTACATGGCCCCTGTGTCCGCCAATGCAGCCATGTGCTTAGAAAGACCTCAGGTGCGATTTTCTCACATATTTTGGGATTCCCGGCAGCACCCTGGAGATGCAGTTTTACACAAGTCTCTGCAGTGATGGGCACTAAGGTCTAGCATCCTTACCAGTTCAGGCCGGTCATCTGCTTTCATATGAAATCATTTCTTTCTCCTTAAAATGAGGGACCAGGCATCCCCTCTGAGAATCCCCACGGAAGCCCCCCAGGTAATCTCCTGGTTTTGAGGATCTCAGGGCTCGAGAGACGGGAAGTGATTGGCCCGTGGCCTCCGAGCAGAGTAGCGAGCCAGGAAGCCCTGTTTCCTGGTTCAGTGTCATTTCCAGGAATTGTTGTTCTTCGTGTTTTCTTTAATCTGTAAACAGTGGAGTGTGCCAGGCTCCAAGGAAATCTACCGCATAAATTAATCAACATTTCCTAGCGCAGTGAGGTATAAGGCACTGGAATTCAACAAGGAATAAAGTGAGATGCTGCTTCCTCCCACATCAATGGGGGTGACTAGTAACACTGTCCTTTGAAAAACAAAAGGCAGGTTGTCACACAGTCACCAGCCCACACACGTCCAGCAATCTGCGTTCCCGACAAGCATGAGTGTGATTACGGGAGGCATTTAGCGGGTTCAAAGACATCCGATCGCCTAGGCGAGTATTCCCACCTGTTCCCACGTGTTCAAAGCAAGTAACATGTGATGCACAGGTTCTTGAATCTTGGCTTCATGAGGTCCCCACCTCAGGTGTCCAGCCTCCGGTGCACCTGTTAAAAGCACACCTTCTCATCTCCTTCCACGGGTCGAACGTCACACTGGCTCACCATGCACATGTAAGTGCACCTACCTGGGTAAGTCATCTCGTAAGGGTGGGTTTGCTGGTCACAGGCTGGATGCGTGGCTTTACCCACAACAGCTGAACAACCTCGCCAGGTGGCCGTGCCGGCCCCCACGCGCAGGGCTCCCGTGGTCTCACCGGATCTGAGGCCACTCCTGCTACCGTGACAAACTACCAGACTGGCAACTGAGACAACAGGCTTATTTTCACACAGTTCTGGAGGTGAGGCATCAAGGTCAAGGTGTCCACAGGTGTGTACGCCTGAGGGCTCTCTCCTTGGCTTGCAGTCGCCCGTCTTCTCACTGGTCATCCTCTGCGTGTGAGTGCCCAGGGTCTCTGGGTGTGCAGATTTCCTCTTCTTTAGAAGAACACCAGTCCCATGTGTTAGGTCCACCCCAATAACCCCATTTTAACTCAGTCACCTCTTTAAAGGTATAACCTCCAAATCCATCTGCATCCTGAAGTCCTGGGGTTAAGACTACAACACAGGAATGTATAAAACACAGTTCGGCCTGTAACACACATCTTCAGCAAACTCTGTTACATCAGGTGTCTTTCCCCCATACTAGAGGAGGTGAAATAGTATCTAATTCATGTTTTCCCGATGACTAATCATACTGACTGTACCCTTCGAGTTTACTGGACATTCTCAGATTTCCTTCTCTGATATGACTTTTATTGCCCATTTTGAAAAATTGGGTTGTTTCCCTCCTATTTCTGATTGGGTAGGTAACTTTACATATCCTCAATGAAAGTATATTTAAAGAAATGTTTTTTTCAGTATTTCCCCAATCTGTGGTTTGTTTTAATCATTTTCCTTAATCATGTCTTTTCATTAAATTGAATTTTCCCAATTCTTATTCTTATTTCCAAATTCTTATTTCCAAATAAGAAATATTTGTCCTCCTCAAGTTCATGAAGATTTATGGAACTATGTCTTGTGTTTAGGTCCATCAAAAATGAATTCTGTGTATGGAAAGATGTGATAGTTTAAGTTCACTTTCTACGTGTGTCTGCTTACCTGCCCCAAGGTTTCCTTCCTGCTTCGAATTATCCTGGCATGTTGCTTGAAATAAATTGATTGTATACCTTTCTCTCCAGTTCATGGTAATCTGTTTTGGCGGTCTGTTATCTATGATTATAGAAACAATTACGTTGTCTTGATTAATCTAGTTTTCTGCTAAGACCTGAAATTAGCTAGAGTGAGTCTTTTTACTTGTCCCTGATTTGTTTTGGTTACTTTACATCATTTGTATTTCCATGTAAATCTAAGAACCAGCTTATCAATTTCTCGGAAAGCCTGCTGTGATTTTGATGGGCTTGAGGAAATCATTGGATCGATTTTGGGAGAATCCACATCTTCATAATATTGAGTCTTCCAATGTTCCATGAATATGGTGTACCTCTTTAACTTCTTTCTGCAAAGTTTTGTAGTTTTAAGTATAGATTTTTTCCCTAGGTATTTGATTTTTATAATTCTATTGTAAACTATAATTTGAAAAATAATCTCCTTTTTCCCATCGTAATGTGTAGAAATTATTATGATATCACAGGGTATATTGACCTTGTAACTGATACCTGTGTAAACCCACATATTATTTCAGGTGTTTTTTGTTTTTTGTTTTTGTTTTGTTTTTTGTTTTTTAAGTTTCATGTCATCTCCAAGTAACAAGACCTTATTTTTTCCTTCCTCATCCATATGTCTTGTCTGGCCTATTTCTCTGGGTGAAATGTCAAGTGTAATGTCAAACAGAAGTTATAAGATCAGCTCTCCTTGCCTTCGTGCCATGTTTGGGGAAACTTGACGAAAACATTAAATGAAAAAAAATTACAGACCAGTATCTCTTATGACCACAGATGCCAAAATACTAGCAAACACAATGAGACATATACGGGAAGATAAACATGCCACAATGAAAAGAAGATATTTATAAGAAGTCAAGGTTTATTTTACTTTTAAAT
The DNA here is from genome assembly GCF_003009895.1 of Hyaena hyaena. Lineage (NCBI taxonomy): Eukaryota > Metazoa > Chordata > Mammalia > Carnivora > Hyaenidae > Hyaena > Hyaena hyaena. The sequence continues at coordinate 650,184 of NW_024080903.1, read as the reverse complement.
AAAGCAAACCATTCCATCAAAAGGATTAAGAAGAAAATGCATATGGTAGCCTCATCAGATGCCCCAAATTGTTTTATAAAATTCTGTACCTATTGATGATAAACTCTCAGAAAACCGGGAATAGAAAAATGCTTTCTTAAACCAGTAAATGTTACATATAAAACATCTATTGCTACGATCATTGTGGTGAAGTATCTAGAACTCTCATCCTGTAGTCTGGAATACTCTGATGCCCACTGCAATGCCCACTATTGCCTTTTATTTGCAACATTGTATATGGTGCCCTAGCAAATGTGAGAGGAAAGAGAAGAAAGCAAAAGATACCACTATTGGGAAAGAAGAAATAAAACCATCTTTTCCATCAAGTACCATAAGTGTGTACATAGAAAATACAAAGAAATTGGGACACTTGGGTGGCTCAGCAGGTTGAGTGTCCAACTTCTGCTCTAGGTCATGACCTCACAGTTTGTGGGTTCGAGCCCCACGTTGGGTTTGCTGCTGTCAATGCAGAGCCCGCTTCAGATCTTCTGTCCCCTTCCTTCTCTGTCCCTCCCCCACTCCCTCTCTGTCTCTCTCAAAATAAATAAATATATAAATAAAACATAAAAAAAAAAGAAAATACAAAGAAACTAACAAACACATGTAGAAATGGCAAGTAAAATAAAAAAGGTTTCTGAACACAAGGTCAACATACAAAATTGAATTGTATTTCTATACACTAGCAACATTCAAGCAGAAAAGTAGACTTAAAAACAATATTATAAAAATGTTAATTTTTAAAAAAATAAAATGCTTAAAATAAATCTAACAAAAGTTATGAAAAACATGTACACTGAAAACTGAAACATTCCTGAGAGAAATGACAGAAGGATGAGTAAACAGAAGATGTTCAGTGATCATGGATTTTAATATTCAATATTTTGGAGACATCGGTCTTTTGCAAATTCAGCTATACATTAAATGTAATTCTAATCAATATTCCAAGACATTTTTGTGAAAACTGACCAACCAATGGTAAATGTGTAGTCAATTGAGCCAACATAGAATCACTCTGAATTCTTTATCAAAATAGAAGAAAACTTAGCAGTACCAAAAAGACGGATATATGAGCCATTACTCTACCAGATAGCATAAAGTCGTGAGGTTTATGGCAGTAGTATGGTACTGATCTTCAAGACAAGACAGGCCCATGACCCTGGGGTCATGTCTGCAACGGACCCTCAGGCGTGTGGGTCTCTGTGGTGGACGCCTCGCTGCATGGCCCGGGAAGGATCTCTGAAGCTGATCGGTCCTGGAGGATTGGGCATTCAGTGGGGGGAAGGGGGGAGGGCATGAGCCTTGAGCCCTTCCTGACACACACATACCAGATAATTTTAGATGGGCAAACCTAAATTTAAAAACCAGCAAGACCGGAAACGGGGTAAACTGGATCTAAACACAAAAACTAAAGTAAAAAGGGCAAAAACGCCACCCTCGTATCAATATTTTATAATATTTCACCCAAGTGGTCTTCGATGTTTATGGCTTCCATCTGCATTTCCTTCAGTATCGTTTGATAAAGGTTGATTAGATATTTGCTTTTCTATTAGTGACATCTGTATTTATGTTTATTCGTTTCATTTTTCCTGTCTTCTTTGGACTAAGTGAATATTTTTAGTAGTTTGTTTTAATTCTTATTTGGGTTCTTTGCCATGTCTTTAGGTTCCTTTTCTACCTATTTGTGTAGAGACTACAAGGTGTGTCTTTTACTTCTCATTATCTGTCTAGAGTTATAATTGTACCACTTTACAGAAAGTATAAACTTTTGTTTTAGGGTCATGTGACTTAAAGAAGTTAAGAGAATAAAAGAAAAATATTTTTCTACTTACCATTTTCACGCTCTTGCTTCTTCCTGTGGACCTGTTGTGATTTCTATTTGGCCTGAAGAACTTACCTGAGTTTCTTTATGAGGACAGGTATGCTGGCCACCTGAAAGAAATTATTTAAAAAAAATATTTATTTCTTTTTGAGAGAGAGAGAACGTGAGTGGGGGTGGGAGGGCAGAGAGAGACGGAGAGAGTAAGAATCCCAAGCTGTCAGCACAGAGCCTGACTCGGGGCTCAAACCTATGGACCACGCGATCATGACCTGAGCCAGAATCAAGAGTTGGGGGCTTAACTGACTGAGCCACCCAGTCAACCCCTAAAAATCATTTTTTGAAGGCCATTTTCATTGGGTGTAGAATTCTGTTTTCTTTTTTTTTCCTGGTGGGAAATCAGTTTCCTTTTGTGTTATACTTTGCTTTTCAGTGTATCTTTCTGGTTTTCAGTAGTTCGAATATGATATGTCTAGGTGGAGGCTTTGTTTTCGTTTTTGCATTTGTATTGATTGAGTTTCATTGATTTTCTGCATCAGTGAGTTGATTTCCTTCATCAGTGTGAAAATAATGATCACCACTCTCTTTTTGCATATTTCTTCTGCCTTTTATGCCCCTGTCCTCCTGGGTCTCCAGTTAGACCTGTTCAGGCTCATGAAATACAGTCCTGTTTTAGCACCATCGCTTTTCCTATCATTACCTTGATTATGACGTTTCTTCTTTGTGTTTTGGTCTGGATGATGTGTAATGTTCTGTCTTCTAAATTTACTAATTATATTTAATGCTTTTTATTTATTTTGAGAGAGAGAGAGAGAGCATGCATGAGCACGAGCAGGGGAAGGGCAGAGAGAGAGAGAGAGTTCTAAGCCGGCTCTGAGCTGTCAGCACAGGGCCCAACTCGGGGCTCAAACTCATGAACCATAATTTCATGACCTGACCCGAAATCAGGAGTCAGATGCTTAACTGACTGAGCCACACAGACGCCCCTAAATTTACTCATTAAAAAAATAGTTTGAATCCCCTGCACTCTTCCATAGTGTTTCCAGCCCGTATCTTACGAAAGCTGTCTTGGGATTTCTCTGTCTTCTCCTATTGGCTGTTTTTCCTCTCCTGACCTTGGGAACGTTTTCTTGCTTCTACATTTACCTTTTAATTTTTCAGCGTGTGCCTGGCATCGCACACAAAGAAACAGTGGAGATTCCTAGAAGGCACGTTTACCCAGAGAGCAGCATGCCCTCTTCCTGTGAGGCTGGCGCTGTGGGGCACGCGTGCGCCCAACCTGCCGTTGAAATCACTAATTGTCTTTGTTGCAGCTTCAGTCAGATTTTGGCCAATGCTGGCTTCCGAAGTCTGGAAGGAAGGATCATGAATGTATCTGCCTTGAGATCTAAGCGCTGCAAGATCTCAGACCCCGTCTGATCCTTACAATCCGCTTGCTGTCCTTCTGAACTCCAGCAGCTTTTCTCTGTTAATGCCAGTTTGATGGCAGCGTTTTGGGTGCCGGGAAGCCTTTCTGCGCCCGGGGTCATCTCTCTGTGCAGCACACTTCTAATTTTGTGAAGCAGTTAGTTCAGGGACACCGGGATTTTAAGCTTTCCTGCCAGCCTACACATGGCCGATAGAAGTCCTTTGAAATGTCACTGGTTTCTCTTCATTCCCTAAACAGGGTGGGTCCTCCTCCCTCCTGTCGCTCCCCAAGAAGGGAAAGAAGATGTGGCTGTTTTCTGGTTTAGAAGGAACTAATTAATTCCTAGCTTAAAGCTTATGTGGTTTTCTAGCATCTTTAGCTCTTTGATGGGTGTTGAAAACAATGGTTTTGTAGATTATCCAAATTGTTCTCATGGTTTGAGTGGAAGCAGCCGTCTCCTATTTTCCTCTGGATCCTAACTGAAAACAGAAGTCCAGGTGCTTTCTTTTAAATACATTGTTGGAACAGGGTCTCGTAAGAAGGTACGTGACCATGAAATTTATCAACCAAACGGGAACATCTTTCCGAGTTTGGAAATGATAAAAACAACTGAAATGATGTAACTAAGGTGTTTATTTATGGATTGACAATTTGGTTTAATTTTACTGATAAATCTATAAAATAAGTCCATGCAAAACCATTGCAAAACCAAAATTATTTCTGAAACATAAATGGCATATGTCTATATAAGCTACAGCAAGCTGTTTATAATTCTTGTTCGGCGTGAGCCAGTGTTATACATTAAATCAGCGTAAGCAGTACAATCACATAGTTTTGGTACAGGGCCATGATGTAATCAGTTTCGGAGGCATACATGTCTCTATCCAAAGTCCTCATATTATTCTGATGATTAAAAAAAAAATCTCACTGCTTTAAATTTTTCTTATATTTGCTTTTAATTGTTATTCAGAACTTGAATTTTGTGATTAATAAGTTTGAAATTATTAACTTTTTCAATGGGCTCTTCCACAAACCATTTTGTAAAGAAAATAATCTCCTTCATAATACTGGCATACAGTGTAAGTTTTGTTAAATAGAAGATATTTTCACTTCTATTGTTTTGTATTGAGGTATGTATAGATTTCAGCCTTTATATTTTCTCAGTAACTCTCTTTTGTCTTTTATTCATGAGAAAAAGAAAACCCAACCTAACAAAGATAGCAAATATAATAAAACCTCTGAAATCAAGGCACTGTATTTATGATTCCTTTGGACCTTTTTTCAAATTCAGATAATGTAAAATTTTAGCTCCGTTTCATTCTTTCTGTACTTGGAATACAAATGAATCTAATTAGTAATAGCATGTCCTTTGGAAAGTATTTATTATAAATTTACTTATCCTAAACACATTTATTTAATTTCAAAATTAAATCTTGCACATTCTTTGAGTGTTTGGAATTTAATTTATTTGGTTTCTGGCTTGCATTATGGGAATATTTCTCTATGTCTCCTTTTTGCAAATTTTTTTTGAAAGGGGTAGAGTGTGGGTAGGTCAATAATGCAATTCACTAAAGCATCAAAAGCAGCAGTGTTTTGGCAAAGGCTTTATTAAAGGGTTTGATTAAGTATCTAAAATTTTTTTAATGTTTTATTTATTTTTGAAAGAGGGAGAGAGAGAGACAGAGTACGAGCAGGGGGAGGGGCCAGAGAGAGAGGAAGACACAGAATCTGAAGGAGGCTCGAGGCTCTGAGCTGTCGGCACAGAGCTCGATGTGGGGCCTGAACCTGTGAACTGTGAGATCATGATCTGAGTCGAAGTCGAATGCTTAACTGACTGAGCCTCCCAGGCGCCCCTGATGAAGTATCTAAATAAATGTTCGCTAAATGTAATAAAACTGTAGAGGATTAATTTATAAAATAATCATTTTCAGCATAGGACACTTGGGTTGGTACCTAGGGCCGGTATAGTGATGAAGCAAGATTTCTGCCTGATTGAGGGCCAGTAGGGGAGACAGAAAGTGCCCGGTGCAGGCTGAAACAGCTTTCATATTCAGCATTAGTTTCTTCACAAACATTCCATCTTTCAGTTATTTTGTGTCATACAGAATAGTGTTAAATTCCTGCAAACACAGTATCTCCTTCCATTGGTAGAATACTGTCCCTTCCCCGGTGCAATTGTAAATGATTCATAACAACCGATTTTAGACACTTTGGCGCTTAGAGGTTTTGTTAGTAAGAATACTATTTTTATCATACTGCAGTTCTACCAAAACCATCATTTTATCATCACACCAAAACAAAGAATTTTATATTAAACCTTAATCTTTTTATCTAAATTTATAGCATTTATTGCTATAAATTTATAGCACTGCTATAAATACAAAATTTTATAAAATATAAAATTCTTTGTTTTTCACATTCAACAGGACAAACCTAAAATGGATAAAAGCATTGAGCCATGACTGAAAATAGCACCTTTTCGACCTTGGACCGACCCTGACGTGCAGCTGGCGGCCTCTGACTTGGCACATTACTGCTCGTGAGCCAGCAACTTCTGCTTAGCCTCTTCACCTCGGTGCAAGAAAGCTTGAAGCGAGCACTTTGGGGGTCAATGTGAAAGGCCTGGTTTGCTCCAGGTGTGAGGTTCCACTTCATGGAAGGATCCGGAAAGGTCACCCCTGCAGGTGTGGGGGAAAAAATCCTTATCTTCGGGACCGGTCTTCTGAGGATGCTGACGGCCGATTTGAAAGTCTGTAAAGACCCTCTTGGTAGATCTGTACCTTCAGCCGCGCGGACGAGATGTGCTCGTGGCCTGTATCAGAGTGGACATGACGTGGTCCTGTGCAGATGTTCGGGCCACCACTCGCTGGTGGCTCTGGTACAGGGGTGGTGGGTGAGTGCTGAGGGCAGCATGGGGGCCGGGCCTGGGGGAGGGCATGCTGGCTGCTCAGGCTGGAGCCGGGCACGGAGGCGGGGCTAAATGCCAGAGCTACAATAACACCGCGTTGCCCATTACCAACCATTTTCAAATAGAAACTTGAGGTCTCCTCGTTGATGCCATCATTCTTACCACGGGGTGTAGACACCATGCTGGCTGTTTTTGTCTCTGAAAATTTCAAAACATTCATCCTCCAAGAATGGTCACGATGCAGTTTTTTGGTGATTTGGAGCAACTTCTGATTTTTCTTTTCTTTGACACCTTTGCTGGGGACAAGGCAGCATCGCATGCTCCCCTCCCTGCAAATGGACTATAAAGACGTTGGGTGGGGGAGTCGCCTCCTTCCCTGACGTCGGAGGCCCCACGAGAGAGGATGGTGAGAGAAGCAGGTCCCCAAGCAGCCGTGAGCCGCTCAGATCTGGAGGGAAAGGCCAGCCCAGGCCCGGTGGGGGGGGCTCTGGCCTCTGGGTGTTAGCGGTCAGGCACCTGCTGGCCCCAAGCACCTCCCTCACTTCTTACCCCAGTCTCCCCCCGTCCTAGCCCTTAGATGCCACTGAGCACCCTGGGGGGCGGTGCTGACACCTTTCCTTCACATAAAATGAAGCCTTTGTTATCACTGCCCACTCACCTCCTCCCTCCAGGGCGGCCTCGGACTGGCTAAGCGCTCAGACCCGGGCCCCAAATGGGCTGATCAAGCCTTGTCCACCGGGCTGTGCCCAGCCCACTACTTTGGAGGCCACATCAACTCTCGGGGACCGAGAAGCACCAGCTCAGGTCGATGGGCGTGAGTGACACACAGTCAGCTCTGGGCGAGGAAAGCACACGGTGAGCTCTTAGCTGCTCTGGGCGAGAATAACATTCCAGTGCTGGGGTTCAAGGTGGAGAGATGACGAGCGGACCATCTGTACCTAGAAGGGCCCTGAACCCGTCTGGTCCCATCTGACCCCCAGGTAAGAAGCTAGGGCCCCGGACGACACGAGGTCTGAGTGCCAAGCGCAAAGCTCTGGCTCCGCCCAGGCTCTCGGGATGACAAGTTCCAAGCAGCCCCTTCTCCTGCCTGTCACTGTCAGGAGGGGAGGGATGAAGGGACAGATGACCTCATGTGGGCAGGGGGCAGGCCCACCTCCTGGCTGAGGCCATGGCACAGGTGCTGGCTGCTCCCACAGGCCGCACAGGTGTCCTGTCCGTGGTCTGCTGTGTCCACGAGCATTGAGAGTCTCATCTTCCGTGTTCCCCACCATCAGCCCTCACAGGCCACCAGGACAGGCTGTGTGCGCTGTGTGCCCATCCTCCCTTCTCCCCTGGGGCCCTGGCCGGCACTGGCTTGCCACCGGGTCCCCAGCAGTCAGCGCTGCGGGTGACAAGCATACCCCCAGAGGGCTCGTCCCAAAGCTGAACCCACCTTCTGTAGCAAAAACAAAATTAGCTCTCTCCATTCTTTTAAGATTTGTGTGTTAATTAATCAGATTAAGATTAATGCAAAGATTATGGAATTACGGTGACTCACAGAAGATAATTAAGGGCAAAGGGTATTTAGCACAGGTTGAAACCATCTTGACTGAGTCTGTTTTGGGTAAAGCAAAATCAATCTGGTTTACTGGGCAGATCGACTTGGGAAAATAGTAGTTATTTCAAGCCTAAGCCAACAAATGTCCTCAAACCCAACCAAAACAACGCAATAATCTCATTTTTATTATTGCCTATATTTAAAATAAAATTAATTGTTACATTGTATCTATGATTCTCGTTTTAGCTTAAATAACGTTTTATGGTGGAATTAATAAAGGGATTGTCTTATTTCTCTTTCCTCTGTCTAGAATCAGTCATTCCATTGTGAAAATGGTGAATATTTGCGGATTATTTCACACCTTCCCACTCTGCTTTACAAATAGCGAGTAATTTAAATTGTTCGCTCACATCTTATTTCACCTAGATCTGAGATCTGCCCTGATTGCGTGGAGAGAAATCTTAAATCCAACGGCATCAGCTGTCATTTCTACAGCTGCGGGATCCCTAAGTGTCATCCTTAATAATCAGCTCAAACCTGACACCAGATAGTCTCATACCAACACCGCTCAGGAAATGAAGTCTTAGGAACAGACAGATAGCGGACAATGTTGATAGACATATTTTACTTGGGTTTTTTCCTTGCAGTTTTGATTAGCTGTCAATTATTTCCCTAAGGTAATACGTTATCTGCCTCTTTATCATTTCTAAAAATTTAGTAGGCTCATATGCACATCACCATATCCTGAGGAAATTGTTTCACAAAAAAAAAAAAAAATAAGGCCAACTTGCAAGTAGTAATATTATTTGAAGGACTCTCTAAATTCTTTACTAACGGATGAATCTTAATTTTATCATTTCCTTCAAAAGTCATTAGGGAATCATTCTGAAATATTGTCAGTCCTGGAGTCTCCCTGCGGAGCTCTGCAGTCGGTGGGTTGCTTCACGAGCACACCTGCACCTCCTAGTTCCCTCCAGAGACATTTCCTGGATACAAAACTGATCTTTTAAACTTTGTGGGTTTAAAAATTTTCCAAATTATTAGACCTTTCATAGATTTCATGATATGTTTTGAAACCAAAGCAATATTTTGAAATATCAATTCCATTGCTGTGATTGTTTGGGCCGTCGCAGAGATAGGTGACAGATTCTCGACTCAGTTGCCAAAACAGTATGTATTTGTGCGTATGATTTCTGTTTGATGTACTTTGGCTTTTGATTTAGGGAATTTAACATCCTATCATTTTTTTGGGTTGAATGGGTGTGGAGACTAAGGTCTTCCCCGCGGATTGCAGCAACAAGGAGGGAAGGCGGAGGGTTGCATCAGTGAGCGAGCTGTGTCACCTGCACGCAACGGTTTGTCCCTTGTCCCACTCACGTGAAACTGTGCTCCTCGCTGCCGGCATATTAAGTGCTTCTCCCAACACACCTACCTGCCGTGTGACCTGCACCAGGGAAGGAACCAGCCTCATCTCTAGTGGAAGGAGACGCTTGGGCCTGTCATTTAATTCCCTTAATATCCCATGTGAATAAAACAATAAAACACTTTTCCAATTCCTTTTGATTTAGTAAGCTCCACCCCCAAAGTGGGGCTCGAACTCACAACCCCAAGATCTCGAGTCATACGCTCCGCCGACTGAGCCAGCTGGGCGTCCCTCTTTTCCATTTTCTGACGTGAGGAAAGTGTGTGGAATGGGCTGGAGACATCAGCTGGTTCAGCCCTTCTTTAATAAGCGACGTGGGTCTTCCGGGGAGACGGGACTGGCTGGGGACCACACGGCTAACGGGACAGATCTGCAGCCACAGCCATCACACCTTACCCGGTCACAGTTTATTAAAGAGCAACACTAACATCAAATTAATTCAGAGATTAAGAATCCTCATAACTTGAAGTTAAAAACTAAGACCCTCATGCAGAGATCTGACCTAAGTTATTCCGGAGAGTTCTGCGAGGGCCTTAAGGTGGCATCATCAGCAGGGAGTGGAAGGCACGCTCTGAGCTGTAGCTGCTGGCACATCATTGCAAACGTGCTTCCTTTACCAGATGCATCCTTCAAAACGCAAACCTCAAGTTACATTTTATTAGAAAAGGTCTCTTAATTGACATACATGGAAAAACACAGAACTTTCCATCATGTTATGATCTTCTCCATCTTGTGTATGAATTTGGGGTTTAGGCGTATTTAGGGAATTGCCAAAGTTCACCCAGTACGGCTGAGAATCAAACCCACGTGTTGGACTGAAAATCCTTGTCTGCCCACCATGCTGTGCCCTGTGAAGGCTCCTGATGTCCTGTGGAGGGACAGCTGGGTTGTGACAGTCTTGGGCCCCCTGTCCTGTTTACAGTGACTCCGTGTCCTCTGTGTGGCATCACATGCATTCACTGTTTTCCCTTTTCTGCTGCACAGGCCTGCCTCTCCCTTCTTGTGGGGTTTAATCTGTTCTTTGCGTCCTACATTCTGAAGATTGTCCTCAAACTATGAGAGGTCCTCTCTGTTTAGATGTGTGCAAAGATGGCTGTTTAATGTCATTGTCACATACATAGAAAGTTCCCTATAAATACTTGGCACTGAAGAGGGAAAAATAGTGATATGTAAAGAACTCAGTTATAATTTCCACCGAAAGGACATGTACTTGAAATTTGCAAGTGACGCATTTGGGCAGGTGACTGAGGCATTTCTGTGGTCGCTCAAGGACGTTCTAGGAAGCCCTCACTGAGCAAGCTCTATCACGTCATGAATTAGGGGCATGCAGAACGGGGACAAATAACCTTGGATGGAGAATACTCCCAGCCCTAACATGAAAACCATACCTGGAACAGAAAATAAATATCCGAGCACATCTGGGTCCCGGTGTACGTGATGGTGGGCGCTCACTTCAACTGCTTGCAGGTGGAATCTTTTTACTTGATTTAAGAAACCTGAGCAAGTTAGGACAGTGAGACACTTTGGAGTCTGCATTCCTGTTTGAGCCATTTGGCCATTCACAAGCGCGTCCCACTTGCTCACAGAGCGCGGGCGGTTACCGTTGGCTCCAAACACAGGGGACTTCACTCCCTTTTGGAGTTCTGTGCTTGTGACTCTGTGCCCTGCGGAGTCTATACCCACCTCGCACCCGTCATACAGCAAATTATTTTTGCCAAATGATGTATACAGTTTATTTCTTGAGATAGCCTGCTACTGATTAAGAACCCGGTGACATAAACCGGCCACCAATGGCAGCTAAATCCAGGGGAAATAACCAGATTTGGGTACATTTTGGTGTGGCCCCTCTGCACGGGCACGTTTGCCTAAATGCTTGTGTTTTATATTTGCCTTGAGTCGGCAAGCATGTTAGCATGTGACCTATTCAAATTATGATTTGTAAGGAAAGCTTTCTTTTTTCATTAGAAAGTATATGAAGAAGAAGAAGGAGGAGGAGGAGGAGGAGAAAATAAATACTTTCTCTGCGTATAAACTGAGGTGAAGAACTTGGATGCCTGACCAGTTTTCCCCACAAAATAGAGGGGCTCTGAGGCAAAGATATCATTCTAGATAAGTTACCCATTTCTTCCCCGAGCAGAATGTTTCCCCCTTCACTCCGGCGTGAACGCCTCCTGGTGTTGCCATGTCCTAAAGCGACTCGCCCACGAGTCCCCAGGGCCACACGGTGACGGTCCTGAACCCCCCCCCCCCGCCAGGAGGAGGGGGCTGTTTCACTCCCATTTTATGGATGAGCTCACGGGGCCCAGAGCGGAGGGCAGATTAGCTGAGCCTCCCAGGTTCCTGCGCCTGCCGCGCCGCAGCCTCCTTAATGTGTTTGGACGGATTCCACTTGCGTCGTGAAGAATCGAAACAGCGAGAAGCTGTGTTCCTTTAAGCGAGCGGCACAGAAACCGTCCCCAGCAGCGTCGCCGCCGTGACAGACAGTACATCGGAGCCCTCTCTCCAGAAGAGCCCCCCTGAAATATGAGGTGCAGGCAGAGGCGACGCCTCGTTCTGTGCGTGCTCTCGCGCACCAGAGCCATAATCACAACGCCGGGGAATGCGATGCAGAAATATGCAGCCCTCGGAAATGGATTAAACGCACATACATTTTGTAATGAGTGACTGTAATGAAAGTCAAATGAATTATAATAAAATATGGAGTTTTAAAAAAGAAAACTACTCCATGCATAATGTTGCCGGAGACATTTAACAGTCTCTCACTGCATGCTGTTGTCAAAGTAAATAACTACCCAAGACAAACTTACGGAGTGGTTTTAACTCCTAATGTGGTGCAGAGAGTTAGTCATTTAATTTGTTAATTAGTATTATGCCAGAAACGATCTATTCAATATGAAGCAAATATGTTTACAATCTTATCTGCCATCTGTTTAATAGATGGGACGATACTTAGAGCTGGATTCTCAAAGAGGTTGTTGAGAATTTGTTCCACAATTAGTGGAGCAGATTTTTTAATTCTGGAGGAATTCTGCACGTGTGGGGGCACCTCCACTGAGCACTAGCGCGTCACGCGCAGCTCCTCGCCATCAGCCACTGTCTGTGATGGGCTTCGGCAGATGCGCGTTCCGGTTAGGGGGGGAAGAAATTTTGTAGGAGATACCTATGAATGCTTTGATTGATCTGTGCACATACAACTTCGGCTCCCGAAAAGTAGAGCTGGTTTGGCCCCACACAATTGCGAGCCCAGATTTACAGAGACGCAGAGCAGAAGTCTTTCTGATAGCCCACGACGATTTCTCGAGATTTCATACAAGGAGACTTGAGTTGTGCAGTCCCCTGCCTGCTCCACCCGGTTCTCAAGGTGCTTTCGAACCGCTGTTTCAGAGCGGAGTGTTAAATCACTGTTTGGAAGGGAGGTGAGAATCGGGTTGGAGACAATGAAACCTCTTAGTGGATGTTCCACTTGTTTCAACCTGGGCCTTGAGCAGGCTGCAGAGCGGGCGTCCAGACGCGAGCCGAGGAGCCCAGACGCGGTCTGTCTGTCCTCCCGCCCCCTGCCGGAGAGCTGGCGGCACGGGCTCCGTGTGAACACCGTGACCTTCCAGGATGGTGCCTCCCACTCTCCCGTCAAAGGCGTTCCAGGCTTTAGGACTCACTTTTTTCATAGCACCTTCTATCAGCCGAGCACATCTTCAGGAATTTTGCTAAATATGCCATGCACCATTTGTGTGCATCAGGGCTCGTAGCTGTCGTATTGTCAATCACTCAGGTGCTGGGAATGCTTTGTTTTTGCCAGTTCTAGAAATTATACATATGCTATTTTTACTCCTATTAACAAATCAAAATTTAAAAGAATCTCTGTATGACATTTGTCCAGAATTAACCTTCCTCCTTATTGTTATTTATGGTACAGTTAAAACCAAGTCCTTATTTTTACCTCATCTATTAGTTTCAAAGCAAAACACAATATCTATTTATTTTAAGAGCTCACTTTAATGTGGCTGTGTGTGTGTGTGTGTGTGTGTGTGCACCCGCGCCCATGTCTTCTTCTAGAATTCTCTAAAGATGTTGAAGTCCTTGCAAAAAGGAGAACAAAGATTATCTGGGGGAAAAAAACCTGATAATGGTCAGGCAAGCTAATTCGTTATTTTGTTCAATGGCACTTTATTCTACCCCTTTGCTTTTCTCGGTTTCCCCCAGCCTCCCCCCCGCCCCCAAGCGAAAAGGTTTAGTGCTTATGGAACAAGCAATTAGAAGGGAGTAGAGACCTAAGGATGATTTATGTCATGAGAGACTCTTCCAGCATTTAAATCACTTTCCCTTCCGAACTTTTTGTGGCTTATTGTGTAGAACTGACCTTATGAGCTGTGGCCCGTGGGGGGAACACACTTCCTGGGATCAACAATGTCCTGGCTGGTCACGCTTCTCCCTCCACACTATTCATAACGTGCTTGGAGGACACCCCAGGCCACGGAAGGTCTCCTGCGTTTGGGAGGAGCAGTGTGACAACCTATAGTTGTCTCCCACATACATTTCTGTGCCCCTCGAATAGCTCTGGGGAGATGATTTAATCCTCAGTACACTAGATGCGTGAACCGCATACCTACGATTTCTGTAGATGCGCACAAAGGTCTGTATATTAAATCCTCCAACTTGGAGCGCCAGGGACCCCCTCACTCTAGTCACTATGAAGATTTTTGTACAAAAAATCCCTGACCCTGCACCCCCCACATCTTCCAAAAAAATAAGGGGGGTGCTTTCTGGCTAACAAGGCTTAGCTGAACAGGCACCTGATTCCCCAGACCTTCTGCACACAATGCAGAAAGTCCGGTGGAGACATGACAGAATCAAATCCATTGTAACATTCTAAAACTCAATTCATCTGTTCCTAATAGTGTTTCAATAGTATCCTAGTAACCTCTTCTGTGAAGCTTCATCTGGTCTGTATTTGCAAACACTATTAAAAAAAAGGGCCTTGTATTCAGGGGGAAAAAAGTCTGTGTTAATCTCTTCCGAGAGCTGCTGGGAAGGGGTTTGGGTGCCTCTGTGGGCAAGTGTATTTGCCAACATGCCATATGGGAGTCATGGTTGGGACTTTTTTTTTCCTGGAATAATTAAATGTTGATGGCAGAGTTCAAATGGATCATTAAAATTCAAAAGTGTAAGAAACAGATTTTTTCTTATGTAGCTGAACGCTCCAGAGGGCCGAATAGCTAGCAGAAGTGAGGCAGACTGCCGTCCCGCCATCAGCATGCGCCGGGATGGTGCTAATTTGATCATAATATAGTCATCTCTGAAGATTACAGCTATTCAATTAAATATTCTAATTAACCTGAAGTATTAGGCAAATGATACTAATTACAAATATTCTCCTGAGATTCACAGCAATGAAAACCCCACTTGCAACTGATACTTCTGGCCAATGTTTCGTAACACAATGTCCTATATCATAGGCTTTCAGAATATTAAAATGCAGTTAATTTGCCTAAACCTCATTTGTTTAATGGCATTAGCATTTTGTTTGAAATTGTAATAAACGTACATCCCGCTTTCAAGTAAAATTTAAAATGAGTGCACTCTTGGGGTAACTTAAGACTCCTGTTTACAGACCCCGCACTTGATGCACTAAGCGTAACAGTCTGACTTCCACTCTCAGCCATTAAACATATTGAAATTGTTTAAAAATGCTAATAATTTGTCTTTTCAAATAAGAAAAAAAGGATATTTTGCAGTAAAATTTCATGACGTCGCCCATGTGACCGGCCCCCGCTGCGATGGCCCCGGTGCTTGAACTTCCCTTGGCTCCCCTGGAGGGCGGCTTGCGCTCCGCGGGCGGCGGGAAGCTCTGGAGGTGCGGAAGGGCCGCGGTGCCCACAGCCCTCTCCCGTCTGCGCCGTGCTTACCCCCGAGGGCGGTGCTCTTCTGGGTGGCCCACCTTGGCCTCAGCCCAGGACCCCTGCCCAGTGTCCCCCCTCTGGGCCCCTCCAGGTCCCCCACACGGCTGCCCTTCCCAGGAGCACATCTCGGACCCGGCTCATCCTGGAGGACACATGACCTCTGAGCCTGTGGGGACCAGGGGTCTCCGTGGGTGCCCCGCTCGGCGACTCCCAGCAGCTCACAAAGTCATGTGCAGGCTCCTAGACAAGCCCGGAGTCCAGGCGTGTGTGCGCCGGGCCCCAGGTCTGTCTTCCTGGTGCTGTTGGATGACTTGGAGGCGAAAGGGAGGGCTGGTGTCGCCCTGTGATTTGTGGCCCGAAGGAATGAGCAGCGTGAGGGCCGCAGGGGAGGGTTCACGTTCTAAGTGGAGACGCCACGTCCATCTGTGCCAGTGTCTTGCCCGAGACCAGTGTGTCCGGGGGGGTTTTGGGGAATGAGGACAGACACTGCTCCCCAGCAGTAGACACAGGGTTCGGACTAAAAATAGTTGACAAAAGTAAGGAAGTGGATGAGAGCGCCGAGCAGGCAGAAATGTGCAGGAGCCGAGCACCAGGACCCTACTGGGGCCATGCCTGCCAGGTGCCAGCGGGCACCGGGCGTGTTCAGCCTTCACCGGGCGAAGAGCAGACCTACCTACCTTCTCTACTTGTGCCGGGACTCGGCCCAGTGCCAGGACCTGTAGACGCGCCCCCCAGGGAGCGGATATGCTGCGATGATTTACCTTTGTAAACACCGATGTCGTAAAATCGTCATGAAATGCATTGACCTCAGAAGCAGAGAAAGTAAGGGAGGAGACGTTAATTTATATAAAGTGAATGGAGTTGAATCATGAACACAGGAGAGCAGACAGTGCCCAGTGATGCACACGCTTACCAGGGAGCGAACACAGCCAAGAACCCACTTTTGCAAGAGGAGGGGTTTCCACATCTGAGGACACACGGGACCCTGGTTCTGCGCTGGATGCGCTCAGTGGTGGTCCCTGGAGCTCCCCCGGGGTCTCTGGATGCCCGGAAGGGGAGTCTGTTTCCAGGATGGTTCGTGTTGATGTTTGGGCTCTGCGTACATAAGGATGTTCCCATTTCCAGGGGGCCCTGCGTGGCCCGGCCTGTGCTGCGTGGCCTCACGAAACGTGTCCGTAGCTTGAAGAAGAGAGTGCAGCAGGTGGTTTGGGAAGAGTTCTGGAAAGATCATTTTCATAAGTTGGGATGACACGTGTGCCGGACGACGTTTTCAAGGATGTGCAGGAAGTTGTACAAACACACTCTAGAAGGTTCTTCAGGAAGATGTGAATGCTTGGTGGTCACAGAGGTTTGGGAAACACTGTGTATTATCAGTTGCTTTCTTTCGTAGCTAGTTTGTAGGATGAGTTAAAGCAGCACAGAAAAGCAACATATAACATTTAAATAAAATTTGTATTCTCATTATTTTTCTAAAAGGAAAATTCTCTTGTCATCGTTGAAAGCTGGGGCGCCACAGTGAGTCCGCGGCAGACCATGTATTTCAGGTTTTCCAAACCTGCGATCCCTCGGGCTCTCTCTCGCCCCGAGCCCCGCCACCCCCTCCCCTGCTCTTTGCACCGGCTACCGCAGGGGAGAAGGCAGCCCAAGAGCTGAGACTGGCACATAATGGAAAAGGAAACGATGAGCCAAAAATAGGTGAATGAAAGAGAGAGAGAAATGAAAGAAAAAGAGAAAGAAACTGACAATCTCCTTCAAAAGGAGGCGAATCCAAGACTATTATTTGAGGCTCCAAAGGCCTCTTCAGTGGATGAGTCCCAGCTCTGCAAGGTTTGGGGCCATCGGTTAGTGCGGGCACCGGGGCCGCGGCCACGGGGGCGGGGGGGCTTCCGTGGGCGGTAGCTCCCCAGACGCTGGGCTCCCTGCTTTCATTAAACAACCTTGTTCTAACGTTTTCATTTTTCCTGCAAACCGCCGATGTGCGTGGCGCAGCCGGACGGACTCAGGGTTTCTGTGGGATGGTTTGCACTTAGAAGAAAACACAAGAGCCGCGTTCTGAGGCGAGTCTCCCGCCCTGCCCGGCGCCCCCTCTGCCTCCGGTTACGAGAAAAGACTGCCGCTCAGAGGTGGAAGTTTGAACCTGATGCGGTCTGTGCCCACTTGGAAACGGGCTGAAAACCACGGCGTTGTGACCTGAACAGGAGGCTACCGCGGCCACCTGCAAAGGCACCTGGGGGCCACCGGCCGGGCCTCTGCGGGTTGCAGGCCGGGGCACCAGGGCTGGCAGTGAGAAGCGAGGTCCCCTCCCGCAGCACCGTCGGGTCCCCGGGGCAGCACCCACTCATCCCGGATGTGGGACCCCAGCGGCCGGCACAGCAGAGTCGGTGTCCCCGGGCGCCCGAGTAGGTCAGGAGGTCCAGGCGTGGTCTCCACAGCACCCTTGGCCGTCACCCAGCCCGTCCCACGTGGACCGTGGGCCTCGTGGAAAGGCTGCAAAGTAAACTACCTGGTGACGTGTTTTTATGACATAATTACATCGATGTGAAAGACGCTCATCCAGAACCACAACCTTTTAGGCCCCAAGAAAAGCCCAGAGCCTGTATAATCTTCCCAATCACTTGATATTCATAGTCTTACTCAAAGGTCTCTCAATATGTCACGTGTGTGGTACCAGTGCAAGTGTGGCCCCGTCACCACCGCCCGCAATATGCTTCAATAAGGCAATTTTCCTGCTGCCGCAGGACATCAGTCGGGCGCAAACCGGAACCGAAACAGAGTATGACATCTTATTCACGCATTCGTCTGGAGGACACAACTATACTTTATTAGGGGAAAATGGATTTCAGGATTGTTTTGACACACGGCAGGGACGCGCCCCTCAGTCTGCGGACAGTGTGGGCGCGGGTCTGGACCTCGGAGCCCACACGGCTGGGGGGTGGGGGCCACGGGGGGGGGTTCCCGGGGCTGTGGGGTCAGCGCCGCAGCAGAGAGGCAGTGCGGCCGCCCGCACCATCTCGGCCTCTTTGCACTTTCTGGAGGAAATGCATCCTCAGCCATTCTGCGGATGGAGCAGGTGACTTTCTTCCCCGTTTAAAGTCAACCAAAGACAATCGTTGCTTCCTTTTTAAAAATATATTTTAGGATCATCCGAAATCTCTCTGTAAGAGGAGAAAAAAAGGAGCATATTCTTTGACCTTCTTAAATCAATGTAAGCATTGAGATTTAAAATAAATACTGAAAATAATGTCAGATTTTAAAATACCAGCTGTGCTCAAACACTTGCCTTCCCGTAAATCACCTGCTTTTATAGCTTTCTGCATCTTTATGGCCCCTCGCAAGGCTGCCAGGGGTTTCCGAGCTCTGTCCCTGATTTTGATGACTGTTTTCCTTGATTTCTACATCAAAATGGTCAAAACATTCACCGTTTCAGTCACTTTGAGCAGCGTGAGTTCCTGAAGTTAATCACCTCACAAATGTGTCTGTGAAAGGGAGGCAGTGCCGGCCCGCGGGGCAGAGGTGTGTGGGTCCAGCCCCGGGGGGCCCCGCTCTCTCCGCCGGGCTGAACGGGGAGGAGAGGCCGCTCGGGCTCCCACGCATTCACTTTTCTTTGGAGAGAAAGCACAGATCCTTAGAGTAAGAGTAGGAAAGTGACCGAAAGCAGCTCAGGCCACGTGAAGCGCCGGGGAAGCAGCAGCCAGAGAAGAAAGGGCGGTTGCAGGAAGCATTTTCCTGCCCGAACGCCCTGGCCTAGCCCTGGAGGGCCCCAAAGCGAAACCGGGTTGAAATGACCAGATTCCGATACTCCCTCCTTTTCAGAAACCGTTCGGGGACTCGGTCAGCTTCGGGGAGGCGGACAGGGGTCTTACAGAGCAGCTTCTCCGGTTTTAAACTGAAATAAATCCCCGAGCCGAGCTCCTCGGGTGACGGTGCAGGTGCGTGAAGCCTCCTGGGGGAGCGTCTGCGGAGAAATGTCTGAAGACCGTTTGTCAGCAGGGAACGCAGCGCCGCCCTCCCGGCCCCTGCCCTGCAGCACCGCCCCGGGGCCACTGCTGTGCCCAGGTCACCCTGAAACCGATGCGTGCTCTGGGACGGCGGGCTGGCCATCCCGTGCCGCACAGGCCTTGCGGATGGCGGGGCTGAAGCCGGGAAAGCTTTCAACTCAGGCTCAGCGTTCCCGGAAGAGCGGCTCAGGCCCTTTTATTAACGATCCAATTCCCCGCCGCACAGGGGCCCTTTCAAAGGAGCGTCAGGAAGGCCAGGTGAGGCCCCCCGGCCACACGGGCAAGGGCAGAGAGCGTGCGAGCCGCGCTGCGGCGGTGGCGAAGGCCGTCAGCAGACCGCAGCTGGAGTGCAGGACTGAGTCCAGACGGGTGGCCGTGCCACGGCAGGTGCAGCAGCAGCTCTGGACGCTGCTGGGGGCCAGGCGGCGGGCAGCCGTGCGTGTTTGTGGGTGTGTGTGTGCGCGCATGTGTGTGAGCTTGCGTGTGTGCGTGCATGTGTGTGTGCACGTGTGCGTGCACAGCTCTGCTCTCAGACCTGTGTGTGCATGCGTGTGGGCGTGCGTGTGAGTGTGTGCACAGCTCTGCTCTCAGCCGTGCATGCGTGTGCGTGTGTGTGTGTGTGTGCACAGCTCTGCTCTCAGCCGTGTGTGCGTGTGCGTGTGCGTGTGCACAGCTCTGCTCTCACCTGTGCGTGTGTGCGTGTGTGTGCGCGCGTGTGTGTGCACAGCTCTGCTCTCTGCGCCTGTCTGCCTGCCCTTGTGAATTTATTTAGCAAACGACAGAAACACGTTTGACTTCTTGTGTTTTATTAGAGGTCCCTGCAGACGAAAAAAGGAGGTTCAGAGGCCGTTGATGAGGCAGGAAGAGGGGCCCAGACGTGCGGTGTCCCCCGGCTGGCGTGGCTGGTCCGGACGGGCCTGGCTCCGTGTCACCAGAGACCAAAGCGCCCCGGAGAAGGACAGGCCGATGTTGTAAATGCAGACACGCAGAAGTCTGCTTTTGGTGAACTGGGCTGCATTTTCATTGTGACAATCTGTAATTTTTTTGCATTTGTTACAAAACGTGTTTTTCACATCAAGATACGGAACATCTAGGAGAATGTGCTCTCCACAGAATATATGGGACAGATTTTAAAAGCGAGCGGTCACAGCCCACAGTCGCAGTAACTTTTGTGCGCCCTTCATTCCGCAGGATTCACGCAGGACACGCTCAGACACGCCTGTTGGAAGGAAAACCGTTTACCCCACAGTGACCACTGCCGCCCGCATTTAACGCTGCTTCCCTCCCGCGGAGACGATTTCTTAGCTCTTGACACTCCCCCACCCTTGAGAAGCGAGAGCGGGGGACTTTTCTGGTGGTCGGGACTTGAAGAGACGACCACCAAGAACTGTTCTTTGGAACGAGCAAGGGGGCAGCGCAGGAGCGGGAAGACGGAGGTGAGGCGCGGCCGGGGTCCCGACCTCCGTGGCCGCCGCCACGCCCGCCCCGCGGCCTGGGAACTGTTACGTTCCGAGCCCCCTGTGTGATGTTCGGGTCTAGGTGCGGAAAACAAGTGGGGGTGGCCGGGCCGTCTGCATGCCCAGTGTCTATCGGAGGTACTCAGCACCGTCAGATGCATGGGAGATGAAAGGATCCGGGAAGGTACTGATTAACGAACGCAGAGCCTGGCTGCGTCCCCGTGACGCCAGTGGCAGGCTGTGGCACCTCTGTGCCTTGACTGCATGTGGCCTCTCCGCAGGGCGTGTGTATTTACACCTCGGGCTCCCCGCCACGGGGCTGTGTCCCGAACACACGGACGCCGAGACTCCTGAGCTGCTGTCGTGAGCAGAGGCGCTCTGACCACTGTCTGCGTCTCCTCTCTGCACCAGGACTCGCGTAAACAGGGCTGTGCTCATTGGTGGGGATCCCATTCTCTACAGGAAAATTTAATTCCTCGGCTGCAAGTCAGAAATGAATTCAAGCAACAGTAAGGAGACGATTCTTAACAAATACTTTCTATTTTTAGGGTTATTCGGACGCTTAGAGAAAAGGCATTTAGAGCATGCGTCTGGCATGGCGTTATTTGGTCCTAACGCTGTTCCTCACCATCAATTCTTAATCCAGGAACTCATGCAGGGGAGGGTTCTGGCTCAGCGCGCGGAGCTTCCATCAAAGCCCCGGGGACAGGGCTTTGCTGTGACTCCGCCAGCGCTCCCCCCACCCCGAGTCTCCCTGGACAAGTTACTTAGCGGGTGAGCGTGTGAGCATAAGGCTTCATCCCCACGAGCGCCCCAGCAGCAGCCGGGTGACGGATTGCCAACAAGAGGGGCGACACTTCCCCGGAAGGGGCCGCCCTTGGCGCGCACACCCTTGGGGAATGGCAATCCTTCCTGTTCTCTGTTGGAATGAGGCCTGGGGGCCTGTCATGCTGGGGCTTCCGGAGGTTCCCGTCAAACTGTGGGGTGGACTCAGCCAGCTTCGTGTCCACGTTTTCTTTGTCTCGTACAAACAGAGCTGGTAGCAGGTTTTCCTAATGGTCGATGCTGACACGGCTTTGAGATTTGCCTTCACCCCCTAAACATTTTGGCTGGAGGTAAATTAGTCCAGCTGGTCTTGGAATTTCTGGGCACATTTGGGGACTTGTGGCTTCCTTTATTCTGTCTGTAAAACCAAACCAACTCCTTTGAGCACAGCCAAGTGCACAGAGAGCACGCAGACAGACTCCGTCCTCACAAAGCTTTACCCCAGCCCCCCGGCCCCGCTCCGGGCACCGTCGGGGCAGGCGTGCAGGTGTGTGGAGCTTAGGCCTTCTCTCCCCAGACCTGCAGGGGCCGTGGGAGCTACGGGGACACTTGGATCCAAAACTAGGATTTGAGGGTTTGCAAACTTCTATTTGCACGCTTGCTCCGGGGTCACACCTTCTGTGTCACCAGAAGCTCTGGGGGACCTGAGACCTGGCTTCCCCTGGTCTCCCCGCTTCCATGGAGGCTTGGATTCGGAAGGGGTCCCGGCCCTTCCCTGTGCCTCCCGGATCCAGTCGGCATCAGGCGCTGCGATTCCTACCTTCACAGGGTTCCTGAACGTTTTCTCGGGGCCCGTTCTGCTTCTGGCCCTCGGTGTCTGGCTCAGTGTCTGCCACACCCCTCCTGCCTCCCCCGCGGCCCTTCTCCACCCTCCCCTGTCTGCGTTGCCAGGTCCCCCCTAACAGCACGACCCTGATGGCGGCCGGTCCGCACCCAGCTCTCACAGCCACCACCCCAAGTGCTGGGCGCTCTGCGAGGTGAGCGCCATCCACGTCCCCAGGCTGGACAAGAGGAAACCAAGGTGCAAATGCCGCAAGTGGCCCGCCTGAGGTCACATGGGTGTCTATGTCCTGCCCAGGCCTTGACCCCGGTGGGCTGCTGAATATCGCCATTCTCCTCCCTCTCGAAACACCTACCTGGCTCCCAGTTCTTCAAAGTGTTCAGTGTTTTAATGAAAAAAAAATCCCAAGTAGCTTAATCCACCAGAGTCTTTGTCACATGACATATTGCCTGTCATTCTAGCTGCTCCTCCACTAGCCCCTCCCCACCCAGCATGCACGGGTGCACACACGCACACACACACCTTATGTTGCACTAGGACGATGCTGGATAGCTCAGCTGCCCCGGCCGGCCCACCCCCGGGCAGGGCTTCCTTTTTTTTTTATTGTTGAATACTTTCCATGGTATACATGGTGCATATGTATACTTGGCACACACACACATCTAGATGTACCACGCCAACAGCAAAAGGCTTTTGGAAGCCAAAGAAACACCATATTCAGAGTCAGTTTCACAATATAAATCAATGAGCTAGTCCACACTAAACCAACGTTAGTCTGGAACAAAGATTATATTAAAAAAATTTTAGGGCACCTGGGTGGCTCAGTCGGTTAAGCATCGAACTTTGGCTCAGGTCATGATCTCACGGTTTGTGGGTTCGAGCCCCGTGTCGGGCTCTGTGCTGACAGCTAGCTCAGAGCCTGGAGCCTGTTTTGGATTCTGTGTCTCCCTCTCTCTCTGCCCGTCCCCTGCTTGCTCTCTGTCTCTGTATTTCAAAATAAAGACATACAAAAAAATTTAAAAAAATTTAAATTAGAAATTTCTTACAGTTTACCAAAATATGTACTGGAAATGATTAATTTCACCCACCCGGGAACACACGCTTATCCCGCTGCCCGTGGAAGGGGTGCATGGAGCTGCGCCTGAAAGTGGTGGCTTTCCCAACTCTGAACCCGCCCAGCGTCCCCCACGCCCCAGAGCGTGCAGAGCGAGTGCCCTCAGCCCCCACACGGCCTGCGCCACGGAGCCGATACCCGGCGACCACCGTTGTTTGAGCATCCGGGGAGCTGGGACAGGACTCGGTTGGGGAGACTGCTGAGAATGTTGCTCCCCGGGTGGCACTGCTGATTCGTGCGGATCCTGTTCCCAGGATAGCACTCTCTCGCTCCCGCTTTGAGCTCCGTGTTTGCACATGTTAACACACCTTAGCCTATAAAGAAAATTTGCTGATTGATGATGAACTATTCTCTTTTCAACATCCTCTCAAGTGTAGGAACTCTTTTGATGTGATTCGAGTATGTTGGGAAATCAATTGTGACTTAATTCTTAATACTCAAAACTGCTTATAAAAGTCAGTTTTGTAAAGTAAAAGATCGGTCCCAATGTATTGATTTACATATTTCAGTCCTTAAATGGAGCTTATGTGTATAACACATCCACGCATAAGAAAAACTAGATGATATTTAACTGCAGTATCAGGGTATCTACTTGGCCTTATTTGCTGAGAATTCCATATATATCCTCGTGAACCCCCAAGGACTTTTTTTTTTGGAAAAAAAAACATTATAATTAAGAACGTTGAGTCTCAGAGCGAGTATGGCTGTCTGCCTTGCACAAAAGCCCGAGGCCATCCGCTGTTGTGAGATGCCCTGTAGCTGTTCACTTAGCCTGTGGCCTCCCCACTCAGCAGGGACTCTCAGAATCTGTTTCAGGATGTTTCTTGTTCAATTTGGCAGTGACGTGGCTGATGTAAGCTTTCCTATTCTTCAGGCAAATCGTGCTTCCTTTAACAGAGTTTTGATGTGCAATGGTCCTGATGGGTACAGTTTAAAAAAATAAACCAGTGAGACCTCGCATAGTAGGCCTGGTACTGTCACGCATTGATCATCTCTCAGCAAAAGTTGTCTGGTTGATATGTGCCGCCCCACAAAGGCAGATGCACAATGATGTAGCTGTAAATCTAGTCGCTGCGGGGTCAGGTCTATGCTGCACGGATGAACAGTCTTCCACCACGGAGTGTGGTGTTAGCAGTAGGCTGTTCAAAGATGCCTTCTGTCAGGTTAAAAAAACTCCGTTCTTTCTACTCCAGCTTGGCCAATCCAACATGAATTAACACATCTCTGCTTCTATTGAGAAGACCCTATGTTTTTCTTTTAAATAGGCTAATATGGTGAATTACACTGATTGTTTTTTGAAAGTTGAACTAAATTTTTATCCCTAATCAGTCAGGCCATATAACCTATTTTTAGATATTATTGGACTCAGTTTGCTAAAATGTTTTTTAACTGTTTATTGTCAAGTTGGTTTCCATGTAACACCCAGTGCTCATCCCCACAAGTCTGGGGATGAGTTTGCTAAATTTTATTTAGAATACTTACAACTGTATTCGTGAGGAATATCGGTCTATAGTTTTCTTGTAATGTCTTTGTCTGGTTTTGGTATTGGGTAATGCTGGCCTCATAGAAGGGAACAAAACTACTCCTTTCTCTTCAGTTTTCTGGAAGAGTTTGTCTATGACTTCTCATTATTTGTCCCTTAAATATTTGATAGAACTCATCAGTGTAGCCATCTGGACCTGGAATTTTTTGTGAGAAGATTGCAAACTCTAGTTCAATTTTGTTAATAGATATTCAGATTACTCATTCCTTTTTTTGTTTTTTTCTTGCATGATATATGTGCCCTTCAAAAAAGTTATCCTTCAGATCCAAGTTGTTGAGTTCTTTGGTATACAGTTATTCACAACATCTCCTTCTTTGTCTGATATCTGTAGAATCTGTAGTGATGTCACCTCTATTATGATGATTCTGGTAATTTGTGTCTTTGTCGTTTTCCTCAATAAATCGGTCTTGAATTTTAACAATTTTAGTGATCTTCTCAAAGAACCAGTTTTAGCCCCTTTGGTTTTCTTTACTGTTTCCCTGTTTTTCTCTACTTTAGCATTTTCACAATGATTTTTATTATTTCCATTATTCTGCTGACCTCATATTTTGCTTTTTCTCTTTTTCTAATTCCTTAAAGTGGAGGCTGAGGTTATTGGCCTGAGGAATTTATGCTACTAATATGTGGACATTGCTGTCAGTTTCTCTTAAGAGATTCTTTAGCGACATCCCATAAATTTGATGTGCTATGCTTTAATTTTCATTTAGATCACGGTACTTTCTAATTTTTCTTCTGACTTACTCTTTGACTTGTGGGCTATTAGAAGTGTGTTATTTAATTTTCAAACATTCTAGCACTTTTCAGAAGTCAGTATGTTACTGATTCATAATTTAATTACATTGTGCTCAAAACACATACTTTGTATGATTTACATCCTTCTACATTTATTAGGACTTGTTTGTTGGCCCAGACTATGGTCTACTGCGGTGAGTGTGTGCACATGAGCTGAATACGAATTCTGCTGTTTTGGGTGGGGTGTTCTGAAAGTGTCTATAAGTCCTACTGGCCATGATGTTGCTCAGCTCTTCCATGTTGTCGGTGGCCAGTTACGCTTCTCTATCGAGGCTCCATCAGTTGCTGAGAGAGGGGTGTCCAGGTGCCCAGTCATAATTGTAGGTTTATTAGTTTCTCCTTACAGTTCTACTAGTTTTTATTTGAGTATTTTAAAGCTCTAATTTAATTTTTATAAACCTTTAGGATTCTTATGTTTGTCTTAGAGCATTGACCCCTTCATCAGTATCCTTCTTTATCTCTGGTAAGAGCCTTATACTGAAATCAACTTTATCTGATATTAACATAGGTACTCCGTCTTTCCTTTGATTAATCCCACCCTTTTATTTTTAACCTATGTTTGTCTTCATAGTTACAGTGGATTTCTTGTAAACAGCATATAATGCCTTTTGCTTTTTTCCCATTATGATATATTCTTATTCTTTTCTTTTAGAAAGATGTCTATTTTATTCAGGGAAACAGAATCTTGCCGGGAAACATTTTTTCTCATCTGAAACCAGAAGGCTAAGGTCAACAGCGGATCTGGCAAATCGTCCCTGTGGGTCGAGGGGTCCCCTTGCCAATATGATATGTTCTATTAGTTGAAATATCTAATCTGCCTTAAGTTAATGTAATTCCTGATTTGGTTAGATACAGTTTGTCAGCTTGCTAGCTGTTTCTATTTGGTTCATCTCTTTTTTGTTTCCGTTTTTTCTTTATTCTGTTTTCATTTGGACTGAGTATTTGTTATTATTCCATTTTATCTTCGTTACTGGTTTATTATGTATAACTCATTTTATAATGCTTTTATTATTTGCTCTAGCGCTTACACTAAGCATTTTTAAGTACTCAGAA
Organism: Hyaena hyaena; assembly: GCF_003009895.1. Classification (NCBI taxonomy): domain Eukaryota; kingdom Metazoa; phylum Chordata; class Mammalia; order Carnivora; family Hyaenidae; genus Hyaena; species Hyaena hyaena. Next base: position 623,593 of record NW_024080903.1, on the reverse strand, counting down.
TCTAGCTTCTACGTAGGCATGGGCATTACCACACTACATGTGACTCCCCCTGTCAGCCCTTTGTGCTGTTTTTTTCATATATTTTACCTTTACATACGATAGAGATACCTACTTTTTATTGCTACTATTTTTGCTATAAAAAAGGGAGGACTTTTGTATTTCTCCTGACCAAGCTGCAGGGAGCCTTGCCCGTTCCCCGAGAGTCAGGGTGTCGGACGCGTCCCCAGCAGTTGAAAGCTGTGATGCACAGAAGAGACGGGCGGCGGTATCCAGGCAGCACCGTGCGTCTTTCCCAGGCTGGATGGGGTTCCCTCTTGCACAAGTGGTCCAGAGATGCTTCCGGGGGACTCACGCCTTTCCCGCCGCCTCTGTGAGTGGGCGGTGATGTGCACAGAAGGGGCTGTGAATGGAGGCCGTTCCTCAGTCTCTTGGTTCCTCTCACCAGCCAACGCTCTGCCCTGAGCTGCTCAGTCAGAAATTTACTTCTTACTCGTGTCTGGCACCGTCTTCCCAGGTGCGACAGTGATCGTGTTCCGTCTTCCCTTACACACCTGTTGTCCCTTTGATCCTGAGTTGGGGGACTGCCTCACGATGTTAGCTGTCCAGTGGACTCAAACCCAAAGCTGTGGATTTGAGTATTATCTCCTCCACTTGCTCTTGTTTTCCGGGTGGGAAGATTCTCCTGACAGCTTTCTGCCGTCCCCGGGAGCCAGAGGTCCTAATTCAGTCTCGTATTTCCATGCTTTCCCCACAACCGCCACCTCCTTTCGTTGCACAGCAGGGTTTTGAAACGTGAGAAGGATGATTCTGCACAACTTGCACACAGAACTCGTCTTCCCCAGGAGGAAAGACCACATTATTTTTAGAAGGGTCTTAACTCAAATGGAAGGCAGTGGTGCGGGATTCACATAGCCATCCGAGGCGGCAGCTCGTCCGGATCCGGCCGGGGGGAGGTGTCGGGGAACCGCATGCAGGCTTCACCCCGCCTGAACCATGCAGGGCGGCGGCCCCAGCTGAGGAGTTCGCGTGGGCCTCGTGTGTGCAGGGAGACCCCCGCCTGCCCACACGGGAGAGGGCACAGACACAGAACATACCCGCAGGTGAACTTTTACAAATTCGGTTACTTCTGCCAGTGCTAACAGGTGTCCGGAGTAACAGTCCAGCAACGGGCCCAGGAGGCATCTGGTGTCTGTGTCTGTCTCCGCGCCTCCTGGGCTTTCTGGTTTCCTGGGAGAATTCTTCATAGAATTTCTAAAGATAGGCCCTCAGTTTCCCAGCTTCAAGTAATATGGGACGTGGCGTCTAGAAACAGAGGGGGCTCGGTGGGCACATGGGGTCCCAGGGGTCATCTATTCACGTGGGCCCAGGAGCCCCCAGACGCTCCTGGATGGCCTCTTGATGATCCCACCGGGTGGCGAGTCTGGGGCGACGCTCGGCAGAGGCTGGGACCCCCCATTCAGAGCCCTCTCGTGCTTCTGTCCCTGCTGGATATTAAAATTGAGTGGCACCAGTGGAATTAAGACTCCCATTTACTAGGCTGAACAGACAAGAACAAGATAAAGATAAAACAACCATCTTTACTTTGTTCATACTCTCTGCTTGAGGGTCTTTTCGTACACACTTATGTTTTATTGGCAATTTATTATACCCAGTGGAAGATACTCCAGCCTCAGCAACACGATCTTCTGATGTACAAACAAAACTCATTTAATTTGACTCAGTGTATTACAAGCATTATAATCCCCCTTTTGACTTTAACATGATCGACTAATCTCATCTGTTCAGAGGGATAAGCCTGTCTCAGCCGTGATGACGGCTTAGAGAATGATGGAAATTAGGGCGTTCTCGAAGATCATGCACTGTAACCACAGACAAGGGCCCTGGATAGAGACCTGTCTACAGGTGGTTATTCGTGGGAGAGCCGGTCCAGGGCCGTGTGTAGGAGGCGCGCAGTGTGGCTCGGGGCCAGGGCGCGGACACACAGGTGCGGCCACCTGTGAGTTCAGAGCAAACAAGGGACAAGATCCCCCTCACTCACAGCCCAGTTCCCAGCGAGGACGGAGGATAAGTGGCCTGTGGAAGCCGCCTCTCCGGGTAACGCAGCCCAGCTTGTCCACGGAACGCGTGGCTGAAATGCCGCCTCCTTTCCAACTAGAACCAAACGTGAGGCCTTGTTCTGGTCGGAAACGTGGGCTGATGGGAGAAAAACACGACATGAACCAATTGCTGGGATTGGGCGTGCGAGTCTTACGGGAAAGAGGAGAGCCAAACGCGGGCAACAACAAGGGCCCCGGACGAGGTGGCTCTGACGGCTGGTCCAGGTGTGCGGGGACCCAGCTGCATGGACGGGACCCTGGGGACCTCACAGTCGAGCTGCTCTGGAAACGAAGCCTTCCTCAGCGTTGTTCTATTTTAAGCAAAATGAAACAGAAGTTTAAATCTCTTGAAATGGTTTCCTTTGCTACCACCGTGTGCAGAGCCCCCTTCGCACACTCACAGTGAAGCCAGGGCAGGGCTGACGGGCGGGGGCCACACGGGTGCACAGGTCCCATGGAAGGCATGGCCATCCCAGGGGCCCCTGGAGCCCGATAGGAAGCAGGGTCTGGGGAACCGCCCAGCTCCTCTTCGAGGCCGGCCCTGCACGGGGCGCACACCTGCCCTCGATCCTTCTAGAAGAAATGGTCCCCGCAGCACAGACGGTGACATCGAGCCCAAGCTCTTGTGGCCACCCCCCCAGAGGGGTCCTCACTGCGCCGGGGGAGCGGTCGTGTGCAGGCCACCCTTTCCTGGAGGCGTGACCTGTGGCTTCTCCCACGAGCAGGAACTGGGGGGGGGGCCTGGGACCCAAGTCCGTCCCCTGACTGGGAGCCCCACCTCCACGGAGCAGAGCATCGGATGTGGTCTGCACCTGCCCCGCACCTGCAGGACGACGGAGTGTGCTGTCCCCCCCACCCCCCACCCCTGCACCCGCCCCGCACCTGCAGGACGACGGAGTGTGCTGTCCCCCCCACCCCCCACCCCTGCACCCGCCCCGC